>NW_006922098.1:780285-782903 GCF_000298275.1 Orycteropus afer afer | reverse complement strand
AATGGCATTGAAGAAAGATGTCGAAGCTACACTGAAGGATTTGGTGAGAAACAAGGCTCCAGGAACTGAGAGAATACCACTGAGGTGTTTCAACAAATGGATGCTGCCTTGGAGGCACTTACTCATCCATGACAAGAAATTTGGAAGACAACTACTTGGGCAACTGACTGGAAGAGACACATATTTGTACCCATTCCAAAGAAAGGTGATCAAGCAGAATGTGGAAATTATCATTAATTATCATTAATATTACACTCAAGTAAAATCTTGCTGAAGATAATTCAAAAAAGGTTGCAGCACTAAATTGACAGGGAACTTCCAGAAATGCAAGCTGGAGTCAGAAGAGGTTGCGGAATGAAGGATATCACTGCTGATGTCAGATGGATCTTGGCTGAAAGCAAGGAATACCAGAAAATGTTTACTTCTGTTTTATTGACTATGCAAAATCATTTGACTGTATGGAACATAACAAATTTTGGATAACATTGAGAAGAATGGGAATTCCAGAATATTTCATTGGGCTCATGAGAAATCTTTACATAGACAAGGAGGCTGTCTTTGGAACAGAAAAAGAGGATATCGCATGGTTTAAAATAAGGGAGGGAGTGCATCAGGGCTGTGTCTTTTCATCCTACTTATTCAATCTGCATGCTGAGGAAATTATCAGAGAAGCTGGACTATATGAAGAAGAATATGGCATCAGGATCGGAGGAAGGCTCCTTAACAACTTGTGATATGCAGATGACACAACCTTGCTGGCTGATGAAGATTAAAGACTACAGTATAGGAAAGAGGCCTCAAAAAAGCAAAGCACTATTGAAGAAGAACAAAGTAGGAGACCTCACACTGCCGAATCTCAAAACCTATTATACAGCTACAGTAGTCAAAACTACCTGGTATTGGTATAATGACAGACACATAGACCAATGGAATAGAATTGAGAACCCAGAAATAGATCTGTTGACCTATAGTCAGAAGATATTTGAAAAAGGGCCAAAATCCATTAAATGGGAAAGAGAATGCTTGTTTAATAAATGGTGCTGGTAAAACTGGAGATCCATTTGCAGAAAAATGAAACAAGATCTGTACCTCACACCATACACAAAAACAAACTCCAGATGGATTAAAGACTTAATGTGAAACATAAAACTATAGAGTTCCTCAAGGAAAAGGTAGGGGAAAATTTGTTGTTGTTGTTGTTATGTGCCATCGAAATGGACCAGACTCAAGAGACCCCTCCTTGGGTTTCCAAGGCAGTATCACTATGGAAATAGATTGCCCCATCTTCCTTCTGAGGAGTGGCTGGTGGGTTTGAACCGCCAGCCCTCTGGTTAGCAGTCAAGTGCCTTAGGCACTATGCTACCAGAGCTCCCCATTAGCCATTAGAAAGATGCAAATCAAAACAACAATGAGTTATCATCTTGTCCCAGCACTAGTATCAGAGTTCAACAAGACAAAACAACAAATGCTGGTGAGGATGTGGAGAGATTGGGACACTCCTACACTGCTGGTGGGACTGTAAAATGGCACAACCACTGTGGAAAGAAGTCTGGCAATTCCTTCAAAAGTTGGGATTAGAAATTCCATTTGACCCAGCTATTCCATTACTAGGTATATATCCTAAAGAAGTGAAGGCCATGACAAGAAAAGACATATGCACACCCATGTTCATTGCAACACTATTCACAATAGCCAAAAGATGGAAATAATCTAGGTGTCCATCAGCTGAGGAATGGATAATCAAACTATGGTACATACACACAATGGAATACTATGCAACCCTAAAGAATAACCTAGAATCTGCAAAACACCACATAACGTGGATGAACCTGGAGGACATTATGCTGAGTGAAATAAGTCGATCACAGAAGGACAAATATTGTATCAGTCCATTATTTTAAAAGTTAAGGAAAGGTCCATCTATGGAAAGAAATTTTCTTTGTTGGTTACCAGGGTTGGGAGGAGAAGGTAGGGAACACTGTTAGACAGGTAGAGATAAGTATTGATTCGGGTGAAGAGAAGGGCAATGTACCAAATGTGAGTGATCAACATGGTGGCATTGAGGAAGAGGAAGACATAGAGAGCTATATGGGAGGTAAAGACAACAAAGATGAACCCTTTTGCACAAACAGTACTCCATTGTCAGTGAAGGAAAACATGGCTATATTGGCAGATATATGGGTAGACAGGCTGTACTATTAGGTATGTCTATGAAGCAGGGAGTGTATTCAAGACCAAGTATAGGGTTGGCAGACAATGGTCCTATAACTTTATGTGTATGATATGAATTCCCAGGTGTATAGTTGAGCTGACAAGGGACAAGGTTGTAGTCACTTCTTGATCACAGGCAGCTACCCAGTGGGAGTGAGTAGTTGAACCTGTGGGCTCAGGACTATATTCCTAGGAGACATCAAGCTCAATTGGCATAACATACTACACAAAACATTGTTCCAACTCCTACTTTGGTGAGTAGCAACTGGGATCTTAAAAGCTTGCAAGCAGCCATCTAGATGCAATGATGGTTCTCTCCTCATCCAGAGCAAAGAAGAATGAAGAAAACCAAAGATTCATGGAAACAATTATTCCTAGTGACTGGTACACCATGCAATCCACAGCCT
>NW_006922098.1:771357-779125 GCF_000298275.1 Orycteropus afer afer | reverse complement strand
GCCCAACCTTCCTTCCGAGGAGTGGCTGGTGGGTTTGAACCGCCAGCCTTCTGGTTAGCAGTCAAGTGCCTTAGGCACTATGCTACAGTAGAGTATACAGAGGACAATATTACAAAAACTTCTTATCTATAATAAAGCACCTTTAGGGATTGAGCCACTGAGCCTGAGTGCTCAGGACTACAGTCTCAGAGGACATCAAGGTTAATTGTCTACAAAGACAATGTCCCATATCCTTCTTCATTGAATACTGACTAGTGTCTTAAAGGCTTGTGAGCAGTCATCTAAGTTGCAACTATTGGCCTCTTCTTGTATGGAGCAAAGAAGAGTGAAGGAAGTCAAAATTGTGCATGGACACAATTAGTCAGACAGACTAATGAGACATGAAAACCTTATCCTCAACTACCCTGAAACCAGAAGAATTAGATCGTGCCCAGCCACCACTACTAATTGCTCTGATTAGGATCACAATAGAATATCCTGAATACAGAGGGATAAAATTGTAAAATAAAACTCAAAATCATAAAATTTCCAGGATTACTGGTTTGACAGAGATTGGTGGAACCCTCAAGGGTATAGATCTTAGACATCTTTCAAGCATGGAACTGAAATCACCTCCATGGATAAGCTTTCACTTAAGCACTAAACCAAACCAAACACACTGCTGTCAGGTTGGATCTGACTCATAGTGATCCTTCCTTGGGTTTCTGAGGTGATATCACTATGGAATCAGTTTGCCGAACCTTCTTTCCGAGGAGTAGCCAGTGGGCTTGAACTGCCAGCCTTCTGGTTAGCAGTCAAATGCCTTAGGCACTATACCACCAGAGATACTATTTAAATACTGTTGTTGTCATTTGCCATCGAGTCGGCCCTGACTCCTAGCGACCCCTCCTTGGGTTTCCGAGGCAGTTATCACTATGGAAGTAGGATTGCCCAACCTTCCTTCCGAGGAGTGGCTGGTGGGTTTGAACCGCCAGCCTCCTGGTTAGCAGTCAAGTGCCTTAGGCACTAGAGAGGCCTAAAAGGTGAAAAATAACATCAGGGATGTTAATACTCCTTAGAACAATCAAACATAAGAGACCAAAAGGGCAACATTTACTCAAGGCCAAAACACAGAAGACAGGATGATTCAGGAAAGGAGGAATGGAAACACAGTGGGGACATGGGAAGAATACTTTTATATCATGGGGATCACAATCAATGTCACAAAACCAAATGTGTATCTATTGTTGAATGAAAACCTAATTTGCTCTGTAAACTTTCATCTAAATCATAAGAAGTTAAGAAAAAAAAGAACATGTTAAGAAACAAGAGAATGTGAGACAAGAAATAGCTATATTTGATTAGGGACACATCACTGATTACTGTTAAACATTGTTTCCTAAATTTTATTCTGTGGGCCATCTGCAAAAGGAACTACATAGAATGGTCATTGAAAAGGTGGATTTCTGAGCCCTACTACAACATTACTGTATCTGAATCCACAATTTAAATAAGCAACACAGGTAAAGTCTTGGTTCATTAAAGTTTAAGAAGGGGTACGGGGTGGTTAAGTTTGTGAGTCAACATGGCTGGGCTGGTTTTGAGTGGCTGGGCACCTGGGTGTAGTTATTTCCCGTGATGAAACTGGCAATCAACTCCATGGTGGATGTGGTCTGCTTCCAGTATATAAAAAGAAGGTTTGAGAAAGGTCTCTGTAACTTTTGGCATGCTTGAATCCTGCATGTAGTCAAGTCATCATTCAGCAGCCTACCATGTTGTCTGCCGATCTTGGGAATGTTAATGCACTTGAATTTTTGGCCTTCTGTGCAGTTTGATAATTTTGGGACTTTGTCATTTCACTTGACCTTAGGTTTGTTAGCTTCAGTAGTCAGCAACTGCCTAAGAGACACCTCCAGCTTCAGTGGGCCAGAAGCAAGAGGCAGACCTCAAGCCCAAAGTTGAGGGGCTTTCACCCAGCCCCTAGAACCAGCAATTTGAACTCATATTTCTAGCCTACTAAATTGTAAGATAATGAAATCCCTGTTTGTCAAGATCACCCACTTCTGTTATTTTCTGTTAGAGTGGCACTAGTGAACCAAAACAGGGTACTTTAAAGAGAACATTTTTTTTTAATATAGACATAAAGATGGAGTCATATTTCAGAATTAAGTGAGGAACAAAGAGCTCTGATTGTGCAGTGGTTAAGCACTTGGCTGCTAACTCAAAGGTTGGTGTGTTGGAAACAACCAGCTGCTCATGGGAAAAAAGACCTGGTGATCTGTTCCCATAAAGAATATAACTCAGGAAAACCTATGTGGCAGTTCTACTCTGTTGTACAGAGTTGATATGAGTAGGCACACAATAGCCACAGCAAGTGGAAAACAGATAGAGAGGACTTGTAGAGAGATAGAATAAGATACCCTTAATTAATTTACCTATGAATGGAGCATAAAGGAGATGATAGCCAAATGACAACTTTCAAAATTGGGCTAACATTTAGCAGTTGTCTTCAAACTTTTGTGCCCCAAATATCCCTTACAAAAAGTTTGAGAAAGGAGGTACAGACTGGCACATCACAGCACTCACAGTTAAATATTTCACCATAAATTCAAACAGTTGCAAATGATGCAATTTGCAACATACTGCAAATATTGATGTTTCAAAACAAATCTTTTAAATCTCTCTTTCAAATATATCCAGTGAAATATAAGTACTATGTTGATTTGATACCTCTATCATCCATTACTACCACTAGTCTGTCAGTTTATCATACTGTGGTGTCTTGCATGTTGCCATGACGCAGGAAGCTATTCCATTGTTCTTTCAAATACCACCAGGGTCACCCATAGTGGACAGGTTTAAAGGAGCTTCTAGACTAAAACAGACTAGGAAGAAGGAAGATGAAGTTCACTTCTAAAAAAAAATAGTCACTGAAAACCTTATTAATAGCCACAAGACATTGATATTGTGCGAAAAGATGAGATTCTCAAGTAGGAAGGCAATCAAAATACCTGACATAAAGACTAAGGAAAAGCTGCCTCCTCAAATTAGAGGTGACCTTAATGACATGGATTGAGTAAACATTTCAGGACCTTCATTTGCTGATATAGAATGACTCAAAATGGGAAGAAACAGCTGCAAACACCCATTAATAACTGGGATGTGGAATGTACAATGTATGAAGCTAGGAAAACTGGAAGTTGTCAGAAATGAAATGGAATACATAAAGATCAATACCCTAGGTATTAGTTAACATAAATGGATGGGTATGACCATTTTGAATTGATTGTATGGTTTACTGTTCCAGGAATGCCAAACTGAAGAGGAATGGTATCACATTCATTATCAAAAAGAAGATTTAAAAATTGATCCTGATGCACAGTGCTGTCAGTGATAGGAAAATATCTGAATGCCTACAAGGAAGACCAGTTAATAATACTATTATTCAAATCTGTGAACCAACCACCAAAGCAATCTGAAATTGACCAAATATTCAATTAAGAGGCATTGATAATTACTGATGATTACAATGCAAAAGTTGGAAACAAACAATTGGTAGTTGGAAAGTATGGTCTTGGCGATAGAAATGATGCTGGAGATCACATGACCCAGTTTTGAAAGATCAACAATGTACTCATTTCAAATACTTTTTATTATTTTTTTTTAGTAACATAAATGGTGACTATATGGGTGTACCTGCCAGATGGAATACTCAGGAAGATGATTTAAAAGTGAAAAAAAAAAAATAGTTGAAGAGTACACCAAGAGGGAACAGCTAGAAATTCAATCAGGGTTCAGAAGTGGACATGGAATGAGGAATACATTGCTAATATGAGACAGATCTCTTCTGACAGCAAAGGATACCAGAAAGATGTTTACTTGTTTTGTTTGTTTGACTATGCAAAGGCATTCAACCATGTGGATGCAAAAGGGACAGGGAGGCAGCATCTTCTGACCTCCTCTACCTCTGCAAGAGGAAGACAGCATCACCATCAGCAGCCCAAGGCTTGTTCTTATGAGACCAGATATGGTGCCACCCTCCAGGCCTCTTAACAAGCTTAACACCAACCATATCTCCTGCAGTACCCACCACCTCTCTGCTGGGTTTGATAATTTGCTGCAGTGGCCACACAGAACTCACAGATTATGGGGTTTATTATGGAAGCTACAGGCTACAATTCAAATTCAGGAACACACTCAGGATACAGTTCTTTGGTCAGGACAGTCTCCCCTCTGCTGTGTCCTTAGACACATCTCTCTGGCCCTTGGCTCTTGGTCTGGTCTCTGTTTCTGTGGGCGAGGTAATCCTGCTGCTCTGTCTTATGCTTCTTAGTTCCACTACTTCCATCTCTCAGCCAGGAGTCTCTCTCAGCCATGCATCTCTCTTTCTCAGCAGTGGCTGTCTCTCTCAGCAGCATGTCTTTCTCAGATGGCAGTGAGAGAGATTCCTTCTGCCTCTACGAGGGCTCATTATGAGACTGGTAGAGTGGTGATACCAACCAATTCCAACATCAGAGTTCTAAGCACTTGAGAGAAAGAGAGAACATTCCCAGAAGATTACTTTGTGCTGCCCTAGGTGGATGACTTTAACAAGCAGTTACTCAGTTGTTCACAGCAAAGTGGGAGTTACAAAGACTGTGGCTAGAAAAGCCATATCATGCAATTTACTACAACACAGTGGATCATAACAAACTATGGATAATATTGACAAGAAAGGGTATTCCAGAACCCTTAATTGTACTAGTAAGGAACTTGTATTTAGACCAAGAGGCAGTCATTTGTACAGAATAAGGGGATACTGCTGGGTTTAAAATCAGGAAAGATGCATCAGGTTGCATCATTTCACCACATATATTCAATCTATATGCTGAGTAAATAATCTGAGAAGCTGGACAATTTGAAGAAGACTGTGGCATCAAGATTGGAACGAGACTCCTTAACAGCCTGCAATATGCAGATGACACAACTTTGCTTGCTGAAAAAGATTTGAAGCCCTTACTGAGGAAGATCAAAGACTAGTGTTCAGTATGGATTAAAACTTGACATAAAGAAAAGCCTCACAACTGGACCAGTAAGCATAGTAATGATGAATGGAGAAAAGATTGAAATTGTCAAGGATTTCATTTTATTGGGATCCACAATTAATGCCAATGGAAAAAGTAGTCAAAAAGTCAGGAGATGTATTGCACTGGGAAAATCTTCTGCAAAAGACCTCTTTAAAGTGTTCAAGGGGGAAAATATCACTGTGAAGTCTAAGATGCACCTGACCCAAACCATGGTTTGTCAATAAACCCATATGCATGTGAAAGCTGGACAATGAATATGGGAGACTGAAGAAGAATTTATGCATTTGAATTGTGGTGTAGGCTGGGAATATTGAATGTATCCTGGATTACTAGAAGAAAGAACAAATCTGTCTTGGAGGAAGTACAGCTAGAATGTTCCTTCGAAGCAAGGATGGTGAGACTTTGCCACTCATGTGTGGGACATGTTATCAGGAGGCAACAGTCTCTGGAGATGGCATCATGGTTGGTAAAGTAGATGGTCAGCAAAAAATAGGAAGACCCTCAACAAGATGGATTGACACAGTAGGTGTAGCAATGGGCTCAAGCATAGCAATGATTGTGATAATGGTGTGAGGCTGGAAAGGTTTTCACACTGTTGTGCATGAGGTCATTATGAGTTGAAACTGACTCGATGGCACCTAAGAACAACATCCTCCATTAAGGAAATCTGGTGATACGATGTTAAGTATTTGGCTGCTAATTGAAATGTTGGCTGTTTGAACCCATTAGCAGGTCCAGGGAAGAAAAGACCTCTATATCTGCTCCCATAAAGATTACAGCTTAGAAAATCCTATGAGGCAGTTCTACTTGTCATATCAATAGGAATAGACTCAATGGCACACAACATTTTCCATTTAATAATACATGAAATACTGTTCTGGTTACCTAGTACTGCTTTCTTGACAAAAATATACCACAAATCGGATGGCTTAAACAAATAGTTTATTCTTACAATTGTGTGGATTTAAGTTCAAGTTCAAAGTGCCAAGCTCTAGGGCCTGGGTGAAAGCCCCTCAACCTTGGGCTTCAGCTCTGCCTCCAGCTCCCAGCCCATTGGAACTAGAGGCTTTTCTTCACTCAGACAGCTGCTGGCTGCTGAGGCTGCCAAGCGCAAGGTTGACAAGTAAAAAGTCACAATCCCGATGTTACCAAACCACACAGAAGGCCATTAATTTAAGTCCATTGCAAGTCCCAAGGTCAGCAGAGCATGGCAGGCTACTTACCAACAACACAGCTACATACAGGGTCCAAGTGTGCCATAAGCTCGATGCCATTCCCCAAGGCTTCTGCTTATATGTAGGAAGCAGACCACAGTCTCTAAGGCAGCTACTCAGCCGCTCACAATAGATTCCACCATGGAGTTGATTACCAGTCTCATCATGGGGAATACTACATTCAGTTGCCCAGCCACTCAACCAGGCCCAGCCAAGTTGACACATAAAATGAACTACCTAATACAAATGCCTCTTCTTAAAAGTAGAAATTTAAACAGTACATTTTATCCCTGAACCCATATTTTTATTTCACTTTCCCAAAAAAAAAATTATTTTAAATTTTATTTTATTTAAAGGTGTATTTTTGATTACCTTATTTAATTTCTGCAACAAAAAAATGCACATATAAATTGAATTTTGTTTTTAACTTCTCTTGACTCTCCATAATATTTGACTGAGGAAGCATAATTATCCTCAGTACACAATTAAACAAAACAACATAGACATATTTTATATTTTGTTAAAAAAAATAATTGAGAAAAGAGTAAAGTTACATAGGAAATATATAGCTTTTGAGATAGTTCTGCTTTTATAATCAGTACAGGTATCAACAATGAATATTACTTTTTAGTAGAACTGGGCATGATTAAGCATCGTTTATTTTTGTTTGTTTTTACATATATAGTAACTGAAAAGATTTGTTCAATATATAAATGGATGGACTGGAAGTAGTTTTGTTACAACTATGTTTCTCAATTCTCTATTTAGTTTTGTAGGGGGTGAGGATACTGATTGTGGCCACGAGTTAGTTAATGTTTTTACATTTTTCAAAATTTTGTAGTGATTTTAGAAAATTATGGGACAGAAATAAAACCAAGTATTCTGAAATATAAATAAATAATGTCAAGGGCTATAGTGTCATTGTAGCTGACTAATTTAATTTTAATTTTCCAACCAGGTTTTCACTCAGAAACAATAGGAAATCATTTGGCTATTAAGTTGTTTTGTGAATTCAACTTGTTGAAGGGCTAGTTCAGCCGTCTATGTTATCAGTACTTCTTCAAAAGAGTATTTTAGCCATGTAGTCATTTTGCACTTCCCTTTTATTTTAAAATGTTGCCATTCATTGAGGAAACAAATTCATAAGAAAATAAATTCAATTAAAATTAATCATTCAGGAGGATTCCAAGATGGTGGAATAGGCAGAAAGTCTGCACAGACACTCTTCAACAAAGAAAAGGGGAATCAATTAACACAGACACAGAAGATAATCCTGGACCCCTGAGCCTTGAAGGAAAGGATATAGAAGTGGATTAAACACCAAATAGCAGAAGAATTTGCATGAAAATACCAAAAAAGGAGACATATGGACCTGTGGTCTAGCTGTGATCCTGAGCAATCCTGAGTGATCCTGACAGCACAGTCAGCTTGGAGATTCCCAAGTGGTGGTAAGACCTAAGAATTAATCTGAAAATCAGCCCTGCTAGCCAGGGACTGCACGGAGGACTG
>NW_006922098.1:769875-770801 GCF_000298275.1 Orycteropus afer afer | reverse complement strand
TCCCCCTTTTTTTTTCTTATGATTAACCCCATTCCTTGCTTTATTTTTGGTATTTTTTCCATTTTTTTCTTCATTATTCTCCTTCTTTACCTTTCTTCTCTTACTGACCTATCCCCAGATATTGCAGGTTTTCTTGTTTTAGTCTTCTTTACTCCCCCCCTTTTTTTTTGGTTACTGTTCCTGTGTGATTACATGGTGTACTTTTTGTCCATGTGCTTTTTTTTAAGGTTATTCAAGTGTAATTTGTCTAACTTAGTGGGAGACAGCAACAGTCCCAATAAGATACAACCACAACTCCTGCAACATCACTTACTGAGCATGAGCTACCACCTCCTTCTCCATCAATGGGCCAATGATAAAAAACCACCAAGAAGAGCATGAATCACCCTTGGCTGCTCTCCACAAACAGTTAACAGAGAACTCAATGCAACACCAGGATGTCTCAGAGAAAATAGACTATCACAGTCCACACAAAGAAACAAGATAAAGTGGTAAAAAACAAGGGAACAGGGTACAGACCCAGAACACATCCCTGAGGAAGAAGTAGCATTGGAACTCTCTGATAAGGAATTCAAAAGAATTATATATAGGTATCTTCAAAGGATTGAGAGACAGACCAAAGAAAACACAGAAAAAAACTTAGAAGAATTTTGGAAGAAAATACAAAAACAAAATGACAAGATAAATGAAAAATTAGAAATGATTCTAAATCTACAGATACAAATCCAGAAAATTAATATTAAATTGTCAGATATAGATAACATGTTGGAAAGGCAAAGGGGTAGAAAAGATGCAATGGAAGGCAGAATTAATGAGATTGAAGACAAATACCTGAAAACTTCTTTGGAAAGGGATCAATCAGAAAAAAAAAATAATAATAATAAAATGAAGAAAGCCTAAGGTTCAGGTTGGATACCATCAAAAGG
>NW_006922098.1:764837-765652 GCF_000298275.1 Orycteropus afer afer | reverse complement strand
TGAAATAAGTCAATCACAAAAGGACAAATATTGTATTAGTCCTTTGTTGTAAAAGTCAAAGAAACTTTTATCTATGGAAGGACATTTTCTTTGTTGGTTACCTGGGGTGGGAGAGTAAGATGGGGAATACTGTTAGATAGATAGAGATAAGTTTTGATTTGCATGAAGAGAAGGGCAATGTACCAAATATGAGTGATCAACATAGTGGCACTGAGGAAGAGAAAGACATAGAGATCTACGTGGGAAGTACAGACAACAAAGATGAACCCATTTGCACATATACTACATTGTTGTCAGTGAAGGTAAACATGGGTATATGTGTGGATAGATGGGTGGACAGGCTGAACTATTAGGTATGTCTATGAAGTGGGGAGTGTACTTAAGAACATGTATAGGGTAGGCAGACAATGGTCCTATAAGTTTATGTGTATGATCTGAATTCCCAGGTGTACAGTAGAGCTGGCAAGGGGCAAGGTTGTAGTCACTGCTTGGTCACAGCCAGCTACCAAGAGAGACTTAGTAGTTGAACCTGTGGGCTTGGGGCCATAGTTGCAGGGGACATCAAGCTCAATTGGCATAACATAGTACAGAAAACATTTTTCCACCTCCTACTTTGGCTAGTAGTGACAGGGGTCTTAGAAGCTAGCAAGCTGCCATCTAGAGGCAACAATGTGTCTCTCCTCATCCAGAGCAAAGGAGAATGAAGAAAACCAAAAATTCATGGGAAAAAAAAAATAGTTCTAGCAACTGATACACCATCTGATCTGCAGCCTATACGACTATGAGACCAGAAGAACTAGATGGTGCCCGGCTAC
>NW_006922098.1:762426-764479 GCF_000298275.1 Orycteropus afer afer | reverse complement strand
GTAACTATTGGGAGAAAATAGGAGGGGAGATGTTGCATTGTGGTAAATTGTGGTCAATGTCAAGAGACAAAGTGTATGTGAACTGCTGTATGGAAAGTGTATTTGCTCTGTAAATTTTCACCCAAATCACTATAAAAAAACAATTATTCATTCATTCATTCTGTTTTTAGGTGCCATTGAGTAGATTTCAACTCAAAGCAACATCATGTGACAGAGTAAAACTGCCCCATAGGATTTTCTTGGCTATAATCTCTACAAAAGCCGATCACCAGGTCTTCTCCTGTGGAGCTTCTGGATGTGTTTGAACCTCCAGTCTTTCACTTAGCAGCTGAGTGCTTAACTCTTTGTGTCACCAGGGAAACATCTTTCATTTTACATGTATTTCCCAGGTACACTATAAAACAATGGGAAGGACATGATGACAAGATTAACATCCTCACAGACAATTTCTTCATTTCTACTTGTGTCTGCTTATTTTATTATTTTTTTTAAATTTAATTAGGATTTTAGACAAACCATTCTGGTCCATTATTATTATCTTTATTTTTGGTAAGATCTATATAAGGAAGATGGGGCAATCTACTTCCATAGTGATACTGCCTCGGAAACCCAAGGAGGCGTCGCTATGAGTCAGGTCTGACTTGACGGCACATAACAACAACAACAATATATTCTCTTAATCGTTCTATGGTGCTGTGTCCAACATCCTGGAAAATGGTCATCTCTATGCTTCAAAAAGCACTTTATTGGTAGGTTTATAGAGAGCATTGTGCAACCAAAGTTTAGATCTTAATGGGTATTAATTAATATTCATCTTATTGTAGGAGTTATACATGCAAATACTCAATTCTCCATGAACCATAATAAGCTCAGGAAGTATTAGAAAAAGAAAATTTTAGACTTCTACTATCCAAGACCTACTTGTGTGACCGATTTACTACACTAGTACCTCACTTTTTGACTGTCTTGTTATCCAACATTTTGTATTTAGGACAACTTTGAATATATTTTCAGGCATCACCTCTAATGGTCTACATCCCAGAGAGAGCTCTCTGTGGGCCTTATTTAATGTTGTACCTGTCCTGGTGATGACTAGGCCACACATGGGATGGTAGCCAACTGGCTTCAGGATATCTTCTCTCATTTGTCTGTGACATTTCAGTATGGCCATGGAGGGCACTTGGCAACAGTGGAAAGGCACAAGGTCATAGGCATGTAGGGGAAAGCTAAGTCAGGGTTCAAAGTTCTTGGCAAGATAAATGGGGGGATATGTGAAGGAGGCAGAGGGAAAGGGGTCACATGAGTCTATGGGGAATGAATGGATGGAAGATGACTGAGGATCATACCTAAGCTGAGCAGAGAAAGAGAGTGAGTGGAATGCAAGTGGGATCCCAGTCCAAGGCAAGTGACAGGAAACAGCAGGTGGCAGGCAACACCTGACAACTGCCAACCACAACAACTCCCATATTCTCCAAGGTGGTGGAGAAGAAGTGGTGAGAAAGGGAGACCATTGGTGGTGGGGAAGGCTTGGTGTGGAAGGGAGCCCACTGTGTACCCAATGTGTTGTAAGCCACTGTGATTGGTGGAGGACACTGGCATTGAAGACAGAACATGGTACCCCACTTGCATGACACCAATTTCACATAATGACTTAGTCTTT
This sequence comes from Orycteropus afer afer, assembly GCF_000298275.1. Taxonomy (NCBI): domain Eukaryota; kingdom Metazoa; phylum Chordata; class Mammalia; order Tubulidentata; family Orycteropodidae; genus Orycteropus; species Orycteropus afer. The sequence goes on along the minus strand of NW_006922098.1, from coordinate 762,819 downwards.
GTAACCTAACCATGTTGAAAAGTGAGGAATGGGTGCACTCCCTTTTCTGGCACCTACCACATATTATCTGTATCTCTATTATTATATTTTATTTACTTTTTAGTATTTATAATTTGCTCTTTATACACAAGGGAGAATACAAAGATCTAAAACACAGACACTAACACTAAGGAGTATAATTGGGATATTAACAAACCAGATAACAGGAAGGCAATTCATGTTTAGTTGCCAATAAAGGAATAAAAACAAAACAAAACTCTCTGCCATCGAGTTGGATCCAACTCATAGTGACCAGTCTTTGGGTTTCCAAGGTAGTATCACTACGGAAATAGATTGCCCAATCTTCCTTCTGAAAAGTGGCTGGTGGGTTTGAACCATCAGTATTCTGGTTAG
>NW_006922098.1:759743-762196 GCF_000298275.1 Orycteropus afer afer | reverse complement strand
AGACTATACCACTGCATTAGTGAGCTGAAATGAATTAGTTTGAACCATTTTGAAGTAGACAATCATATGATCTACTATGCTGGGAATGACAATTTGAAGAGGAATGGCGTGGCATTCAACATCACAAAGAATGTATCAAGATCTATCTTAAAGTACAATGCTCTTAGTGATAGGATAATATCCATATGCCTACAAAGAAGACCAGTTAATACTACAATTATTCAAATATATCCCCAAACATTAAAGCCAAAGAGGAGGAAATTGAAAATTTTTACCAATTTCTGCAGTCTAAAATTGACTGAACATCCAACCAGTGATGATTGGAATGCAAAAATTGGAAACAAAGAAGAATCACCAGTAGTTGGAAAATATGGCCTTGGTGGAAATAATGCTGGAGATCACATGATAGAATTTTGTAAGAACAATGACCTATTCATTGTACACACTTTTTTTATGTTCAACAACACAAATGGTGGTTATACACACAGATTTCACCAGATGGACTACACAGGAATCAGATAGACTTTATCTGTGGCAAGAAGTGATGGAGGAGCTCAATATCCTCAGCCAAAACAAGGCCAGGAGCTGATTGTGGAAGAGACCATCAACTGCTCATATACAAATTTAAGTTGAATTTGAAGACAATTAAAGAAGTCCACAAGAGGAAAAATATGACCTTGATTATATCACTCCTGAATTTAGAGACCATCTAAAGAATAAATTTGATGCATTGAACACCAATGACCTCAAACCAGAGGAATTGTGGGATGACATTAAGAGCATCATCCATGAAGAAAGCAAGAGGCCATTAAAAATACAGGAAAGAAAAAAAAAAAAGACCAAAATGGATGTCAGAAGAGACTCTGAAACTTGCCCGTGAATGGAGAGTATCTAAAGTAAATGGACAAAATGACAAGATAAAACAGCTGAAGACAAGATTTCAAAGATCAGCTAGAGAAGACAAAGTCAATTATTATAATTAAATGTGCAAAAACATGGAGTTAGAAAACCAAAAGAGAAGAACACTTGGCATTTCTCAAAATGAAAGAACTGAGGAAAAAAATTAAGTCTCAAATTGCAATACTGAAAGATTCTATGGGCAATATGCTGAATGATGCAGGAAATATCAAAAGAAGGTGATTGGAATACACAGAGTCACTATACCAAAAAGAATTGGTTGATATTCATCCATTTAAGGAGGTGTCATATGATCAATTATCGATGGTATGGAAGGAAAAAGTCAAAGCTGCACTACAGGAATGGGCAGAAATCAAGGCTCCAGGAATTGACAGAATACCCACTGAGATGTTTCAACAAACAGATGTCCCGCTGGAGGCACTCACTCGGCAGTGCCAAGAGATTTGGAAGACAGCTACCTGGCCAACTGACTGGAACAGATCCATATTTGTACCCATTCCAAAGAAAGGTGGTCCCACACAATATGGAAATTATTGAACAGTATCAATATCACAAGCAAGTAAAATCTTACTGAAATAATTAAAAAACGGTTGCAGCAGTATATTGACAGAGAACTTCCAGTAAAGCAAGTTGGATTCAGAAGAGGATGTGGAATGAGGGATATCATAGATGATGTCAGATGGATGTTGCCTCAAAGCAAAGAATACGAGAAAGATGTTTACTTGTGTTTTATATACTATGAAAAGGAATTCAATTGTGTGGATCATAACAAATTATGGCTAACATTGAGAATAATGGGAATTCCAGAACACTTAATTGTACTCATGCAGAACCTGTACATAGACCAGGAAGCTGTCATTCTAACAGAACAAGGGCATACTGCATGGTTTAAAATCAGGAAGGGAGTGTGTCAGAATTGTATACTTTCACCACACTTATTCAATCTATATGCTGAGAAGCTGGACTACATGAATAAGAATGTGGAATTAGGATTGGAGGAGTCTCATTAACAACCTGAGATATGCAGATGACACAACTTTGCATACTGAAAGTGAGGATGACTTGAAGTACTTACTGATGAAGGTTAACGAATTCAGTCTGTAGTATGCATTACATCTCAATATAAAGAAAACAAAAATCCTCACATCTGGACCAATAAGCAGCATAGCAATAAATGGAGAAAAGTTTGAAACTGTCAAAACTTCATATTACTTGATTCTACAATCAAGGCCAATGAAAGCAGGAATCAAGACATCAAAAGACATCTTGCTTTGGGCAAATCTGCTGCAAAAAAACCTCTTTCAAGTACTGAAGAGTAAAGATATCTCCTTGAAGACTAAGATGTTCCTAACCCAAGCCATGGTATTTTCAATCGCCTCCATGCATGTGAGAGCTGGACAATGAATAAGGAAGACTGAAGAGCTTATGCGTTTTGTTGTACCCAGGCTGTAAAGGAGATGCTGGGAAGAGAAGAATATGCCAACCCACGACAATGCAAATGCAATAGGACAGTTTATTAGCTAACTTAAGTTAGG
>NW_006922098.1:756549-759406 GCF_000298275.1 Orycteropus afer afer | reverse complement strand
GGAGGAAGTTCCTTGATACCTGCTGAGACTGGAGGGCAGATAAAGGCCCTAAGGAGTGTTTAGAATTACAAAAGTTCTGTTAACACTACTGACACTAAAAGGTTTCTGGTTAAAGATTTTCCTGGAGGCTGCTAGAACTCTGGCTTCAGATTGACTCACAGTTTGAGTTGTGATGTTGGCGAAGAACGCTGAAAGTACCATGGACTGCTAAAGGAACTAACAAATCTGTCCTGGAAGTAGTGCAGCTGGAATCCTCCTTGAAGTGAGAATGGCCAGACTTCGTCTCAACCTATTTTGGTCATGTTGTCAGAAGGCACCATTTTCTGGAGTCGGATGTCATTCTTGGTAAAATGGAGGGTCAATGAAAAAGGGGATGGCCCTCAACAAGATGGATTGACATAGTGGCTGCAGTGATGGGCTCAGGTATAATAGGAATCATGAGGCTGGCACAGGACTGGGCAGTGTTTCATTCTGTTGTGCATAGGATCGCTATTAGTTGGAGACAACTCAATGGCACATAACAACAATAAGAAGAACGATCAGAAGAAATATCGAAGATTGTTTTCAATTATTTACAGGCTGCATACCAACTCACCAAGGAGAGATGATAATAAACGTTAACACTAATGCTTAAATAGCCTGTTGGAAAATATATCGAGAAGTTGAAGAGAAGAGTGTTCTATTTGTAACAGCTATAAAAGTCAAGTATATATCTATCAATGTATATTTATATTCACTAACTTAACAAACAGAAGAGGAGAGAAATGGGACAGATGATTGGATTTGTAGAAAACTCTAGGGAGAATATTTAGCAAACCTCAGAAAAAGAGATTAATTTCCTTCTATATTTCTAAGGTTTTTTTTTTTTATTTCCTTGTTAGAAAAGTCTCAATCTGTTCAACCTCTCCAAACGATATATGGAAACTGAAATGCAAAGAAGAAATATAACTTGTCCATGGTCACACAATTCACAAATGATAGCAACTAAACACACTGCTATAGAGCTGATTCTGACTCATAGCAACCTTAACGACCTATAGGACAGAGTAGAACTGCCCCACGGGGTTTGTTTTTCCAATGCCGTAAAATATTTATAAAACCAAATTGCCTGGTCTTTCTCCCATGGAGCAGCTTGTGGGTTCTAACTGCTAACGTTTTGGTTAGCAGCCTACTGATTTAACCACTGCACCAACAGAGCTCCTGTAGGGCCAGACCTAAAACCAAAATGTTAAAATGTCATTATACTTTTTAATGGTACATTGCTACAACTTTTCCCCTTATCACCTGTATGCATGGCATGAGAGCTGGATGAACTTCAAACTTAATTTCAAAATGACATTGGTAAATACATTCTTGATATATGACTATCTGTTTCAGAAATGTTTACTTGTGTTCAGAATAGTAATTTTGATCCAAATCCTAAATTACTTGATGCAATTATTACTGAGTTGTGTGATGATTTGGAGGTGATTCAAAATATTCCCTGTTGTTTCCTCTCCTAAGGGCCTTTGAAAAATAAAATAAACTTTTAGCAATGCCTGTGAAAGTAAAGGACATGATAAGGAGGTGTTTATACAGGCATGGCGCCAGAATAGCCTATTCATTTTCAAGTTTTGGTCACTGAGGGATGACATCTCCTTCAACCTTACCAGCTTAGAAAAGTACCACTCTTTCAGAGGTAGATTTAAAATATCATCTACATTTCAATGTAGAGTGTGTGTGTGTGTGTGTGTGTGTGTGTGTGTGTGATTGTAACTGTGGGTAACCAACATTTTGTTGTTTCTGAAACTGTTCAGGTTTTGAAGCAAATGCTTATACAGAGGCATTCCTACTTTCAGAAGCATTTTGTAAAAATAACTAAAAGCTTGTAAGATAACAAGATGCTTTCTCTTAATGAACTACTTTCAAAATTTCCATAAGAAAAAAAACCAAAAATAGACCATAATGAATTCCCTTGTCATAAAATTTCCTAGGACTAAGTGACATATTTTCACAAGTGGGCTCTCCAGGAAATTTATCTGACAGGGCAGGGCGGGGGAGGGCTAGTGTAGAGACTCTAGAAGGAAGTGAGTTTAAAGATTTTGCTTTTGCTTAATTGCCTGGGATTAAGCCACAGCTACTGTACTCTGGGTACTGAAAAAGCTGGGTTAGATATTTACAAGTCCAAGCAGGAGGGCTGCAGCATGCAAATCTAGCAGCTGGAGTGTGTTATGGTTGCTGCTTTCCTGTGCTAAGCTGATTTACTTGTTTGAGGTCTGACCTCATCATCCTGTCAGTATGGGTTCCCACCTGCACAGTTAGCTGCAGCTTTCTACTTCAGCTTGAAGGTTAGAAGTATTCACAGTGTACTACAGGCAGGGGAGGGGGAAGAGAAAGCCAGATAGCCGGCTCTAGGCATTTGTGCTTTTGTTAGTTTTACAGAAGAGGCAGCAAAACAGATAACAAAGGCTCTGTTTTCCTGCTGTGAAAGAAGGCTTTTGTCTTTCTCCTTGCAACAATGTCAGTGTCTGGCAAGAAAGAGTTTGATGTGAAACAGATCCTAAGGCTACGCTGGAGGTGGTTTACTCATCCTTCTCAAGGTTCACCCAACACTGGAAGCTGCCTTCAGCAGGAAGGATATGAGCATAGAGGGACCCCGGTTCAGGGCAGATTGAAGAACCACTCTCGGGATAGAAACGGACGAAAGAAAAGCAACAGTCCTGTCCACCACAACATACTGGCACCAGTGCCAGGACCAGCCCCTGCTCATCAAAGAGCTCTTCAGAATTGGCACCAACAAAATCTGATAGAGCATCTTCGAGCAAATGAAGATACTCCTAAAGCAGTTCCAGAGGAGAATTTATTCAAAGAAGCTTTT
>NW_006922098.1:748773-756239 GCF_000298275.1 Orycteropus afer afer | reverse complement strand
TTGGGGGAATACATTTTTTAAGGTTAAAGTTTACTTCTCTGTAAAATTAGGAATTTTATTTCAGTTCTAAAAGATGTTTATTATCATTACTAATTTTATGCAAATATTCTCTGTGGCTTGGATATTCAAATAGCTGTCGTGATTCTTGTGCAAGTGCAATGAATCACATCGAACTTTTTCTGACTTTGTAACTTAGACAAACTTGACAAAATAAAAGCTTTGACAGTTCAACATATCTTTATCTGTCTCTTAGTACATAGTCGCTATATTACTACTGCTTGATAAATATGTTATCTCTATGTGAGAATATGGAACTGCTTCCTTTAGCATTTAAGATATATTTCAAGTTGTATTACTCTTACAGCTAGTTTGCCATTGTGAAAATACCCTACTGCTTTAAGGAAATGGAATATATTAGCTATTAAAATGGAAAAAAAGTAATAATATAGTGTAGATTTCATATGGTTCTTGAAACATTTGATTTATATTTACTTTATGTCCACCAATTTTGTTTGCATAGAAGAAAATTATGTTCTGTTCCATAGTATCATCAAAACTTAATTTAGTGAATCTTTAATCTGTATTTATTTTTTTCATTATCAGAAGTTTTTCTTTTACCAAAATATTTTAGACACAACTGATGATCCTGACAATGTAATTAAAGTGTGGAAGTGCTATAGAGAAAAATACATTTTTTATATATCTTAATTATGTTTAATGTTAGCTGTATTAATATATTTGGAAAAGTGGTTATTTCATGTATACTGCTTAAGTGTAGAAGAAAAGGACTGTAATCTTTTTCTTAATATAAGTTTCCTCAATATATCAATTTTCTTGAGAGTGTCTTGCTTCCATAATTTCTAAACAGAATCTGAATAGAAAATAAAGCAGTGTAAAAGCATTATGGCATAGGACAAATCAACCCTGCAAAATGAGGCCATTATATGAATTAAATGTAAACATGCAGAAAAGTTTGTGAAATTATTTTAAGCACAATATTAGATTGTCAGTGAAATAGACAACTAAAGAAATAAAGAAGTATATAAATTTCCATATATAAATGCTATTTAGCTATTGGGATTACAAGTTATATTTGCTGCAGCTAATAGGATTCCAAAGTTATATAAAGTCCATATTTCTAGAGTTAGCAAGTTTTCAAATTATCTCTTCTTATCTTGAACAGTTTAAAAAACTTCTGAATTTAGAGGTTAATAATCACATTTGACTTAGTTATAGAGAAATTGAAATTATCCACTGTAACCTACAGAAAAAAAATTATTTGATTATTCCTGAATTGATTTTATAGAATAGGATATGTATAATAAATTAATTATAAAAGATGAAAGATAAAATATGTCACCAAGTAATAATATATATATATACACACATACATATATGCACACCCCTTTGGATTATACTCCTGGTAGTTTTAATATTCCAACAACAAAATATTCTGTAAATATCCTATAGTTTCAGTGGGAAGATAATATTTTCTTAAATTAACACAGGAAGTGGTTTTTTAGATTTGCTAAAGATATCTTACTCAAAAGAGAAAGGGTAAATTGAGGATCATCTTAATTGAAACAATCTTTTATTATTTTCTTATTATTAAATTCTAAATATGCTAAAGTTTCCAGGTATTGGACCAGCGGAGTCTGAGAATGTGTTTTCTGATACTCTGTCTTACTGATGCCTCTATTCTTTATACCTTCAGTATAGCTCATGTGATTCTAAAAATCAGTAGTTTGGAGAATTATCACACTAGTAGAAAATGAGTTCTGACAGTCAGGGCAAAGTAAGGTTTTTTAAAAATACTAGAATGAATAGAGAACAGACTAAATTATTTATGTTCAACAGTTACATTTATTCCTAAAGAGGAAATTAAAGTCAGGTTTAAACATATTAATATGTTGGTTTGGGGATTTAAAAACCCAAACACATTCCTATGTAAGTCAATTATAAGTATGTTATGCATTTGGAAACAGTGCTGCATCATGATTCCATAGTAGTGGAATACCATAACTACTAGTATGCCTGCCATCAGAGACCTCGACTCAATTCTTACTTTCTTTTGGTATAGTGTCTACTAACTCTGCATCTTTGTTTCCACATTACTACTCTATTCAGTGTCCTTTTCTTTCCTTTATTTCATCCATAGCATTCTAACAAATGTCAAAGTATTATCATTATGTTAAACTGAATTTACTAAAAGAAATACAGTTTTCTCCTCATTGTGTTTGTGAATATTGAATAAAACTCAGATAGCCTGTGTATGGGTCCTGAGAACGTCCCAATACAAAGTCAAATGTTCACAGAGCTCTTTAATTATAAGGCAATGGCAGTAATAAGGAGTATGCCCTCATTCTACCTGTTAGGGCTTTAGGTTTTGCATAACTTTACCAATTGTACTGATAAGTGATTTTACATTTTAACCAGCGTTGTTCAGTTAAACAAAAATCCAAATTCCCTTTAACTTGAGCCTCACCACTTTTCAAGTGATATTTGTCTAGAATAAAGGGTAGCTGTCATTATACACTGTGATATCCCAAAGTAAGGGTGATTGGATGAATATTGAGCTCTCATTGTGCCTCAGGCACTTTACTACATGCTGTGGATACAACAGAATCAAAACAGAGAAACTGTTTTCTTGGAGAATACATTTTAGGGGGAGACAGAGGCAAAGAAAATCAACACAAAATATAATATTTAAGTAAAGAAAATTAGTATGAAGAAAAGAGATAGCAGTGAAGAAGAGGGTGCTCTTTTAGATAGGAGAGGCCTTTTTGATGAGGTTGAATTTGAGTAAAGATATAGATGAAGTGAAAGAGCAGACCCTGGAACTATCTAACTCTAGAATTTGAACCAAATGAAAGATTAATGCTGCTGTACCACACAGAAACCCTTATTCCATCATCTATCTTTTTTATACAGATTAACAACATATGTTCCCACATTATATGGTCCATTGATGAACGTTGAAAACAACCTTTAACTTAACTGCTGAACTCAAAAATATGCCCTGACCTGTTGTTGATTATCATGATGTTAGTATCACATGCATGGCCCATGAACATAGAGGTGACTTTCCAGTCATCCTGTAACCATAATGGCATTTTGTCCTTTGGGAATCTGTCTATTCATCCAGAAGACTATACGCCTCATGTGCAGAGGCCTATGCCCTTTGTGAATACAGACACATGATGATTTATTTACTTTTTTTTAACAAAAATATTTGCATAGGGCCGAATGTACTGTAGCTCTTCATCCTCAGTACAAACCCATCTGTGATATGGAATCTTTTTGGGAAATATTTATGCATAAGGGAAATCCTGTATCTAGAACAGTGAAACTTATTTGCAATATTCTTTCTCATAAAGTGGGAAGTGAGCTATGTGGGTATTTGGAGGAAAAGATTTCCAGGCACAAAGACTAGCAATGCCTATGACAATAAGATGGGAGTTTTCATGATACACTCAAAGAAGCACAAGGCGGCCAGTGCAGCTATAGTACAGTCTTTAAGAGGAAGAGTTATAGGAAGTGATTTTGGAGAGGTAAAATAAGAAATAATAATTCACATTAAAAATAATAGTTACCTTTTCTAAGCACTTATTATCTACCAAATAATAAGCACTTTACATATATTTTCCAGTGCTTTAAAGGGAAAACTTTGACCGTGACTATGGTATTTATATCTACAATTGATAACACATTATTTTGTTGGATGTGTTTTGTTGTTATTGCTTGTCTTCTTACACAGCAAAAATAATACGGTTTTTTAAGGTCCAGATGATAGGCCTGTTTTACTTCATTTACACTGACTTATTCAGCAGAGAAGCCTACTTCAAATGATGACAATGAGGATAAGGATCACACTACAATTTTATTATTGTTTTTAGAACAGTTAGAGCTGAATTTCCTTTTTTTTGTACCATAAAAATTATACAAGTTATTCAATTGCTTTACTAAATTTGAAGTATACCAATAAATAATTTAAACCTAATGAATTAATGCATTTATCCCTAATCTCAAATCCTGCTATAGTCTCATTGAGGTAAGTACTATGGTCATCGTGTCTCATTCTTGACTGTGTTATTGCATATATATTTAAATTAACAGTCATAAAATAAATTTAATATTTGGGAAAAAAATGAGAGTCCATGATATCTAGGGGACTGATGATATTTTAGGACCATGTTTCTTTAATATTAAGATTAAGCACCTGCAATTATTATTTCTGATATATGAAAGACAGGTATTGTTTCATTCCTATGTCTGGAAATGTTATCAGAGAGATCAAATTCTATGGTAATATTTAGTATGTGACTTCAAGAATAACAAATAATATAGACCTGTTGTAAATTGCCTGGTGGTCAGTCATTTGGCACTTTGATTTAAAATATATTTCTTAAACTGAGTTTTACCTGTCATATCTTCTTTCTGACACTCTTAAGACACATGTTCCTTAATGATTATTTTGCTGATACATTTCCTGTGACATTAAAAGTGAAAAAAAGTTGCAAAGTTTTATGTGTGTGTGTGTGTGTGTATGTATGTATGTATGTATACATATATAGTACCTGTGGGCAATCTACTTCCATAGTGATACCGCCTCAGAAACCCAAGGAGGGGTTGCTATGAGTCAGGTTTGACTCGACAGCACATAACAATAACAACAATAGTACTTGTATGTGTGTGTGTGCATTCACACACATCAGTGCAAAATTCTTATATTTTAAGGAGAAGAAAATCTGAACTCAAGGTGGAAATGAGGGAACAGTGGCTTCTCAATAAAGAAACTAAAGCCAAACTACAATGTTCTTCAAGGTGTTTTTGTAGCATGCTGTAGTCTCAGAAAGTGAGTAAGTGCTCAGAAAAAATAAGAAAAAAACAATGATGGGAGTATATCAAAGGGACACAGAAGTCAACAGCAGTGGCTAAAGCTACAACAATTTGAGCAACAAAAGAAAGAAAGTTTTGGATTATAACTCAAGGCAAATACTTATGAGTGACTGGGATCTTAAAAGCTTGCAAGTGGCCATCTAGATGCAATGATCCATCTCTCTTTATCCAGTGCAAAGAATGAAGAACACCAAAGATGCATGGAAACAATTAGTCCAAGGGACTGGTACACCATGCGATCCTCAGCCTATATGACTACGAGACCAGAAGAATTAGATGGTGCCCAGCTACCACTGTCATTCATTCAGAGGGAGATCTCTGTAGGAGATCCTGGATAGAGTGGTAGAACAATGTGGAATAAAACTCAAAATCATAAAAAAAAGGGGGACCAGATTTGCTGGTATGATGGAGCCTGGTGCAACCCCTGAACTATGGCCCCTAGCTGCTCTTCAGGTCTGAAATTGAATCCACTCCTGTGGCTTCTAGACAAACAAAAGACAGACATATGAACTGAACATTTACATTAGCTAGATATACTCCTTGCAGAGAACAATCATGGGAAAATAGAAGGGCTGTGTATGCACAGGGAGACAGCTCAGGGGACAGGAGTATATGGGAGGGAAGGACACAGGGAAGAGGTGGCTATGGGGATGAAGTTGGATGAGTGCATTGTGGGAGATCACAGTCAATGCTATGAGTCAAAGTGCATGTGAACTGCTACATGGAAGATGAATTTGCTCTGTAAAACTTCACCCAAATCACAATAAAATTAAAACAAAATACTTATGATATCATACTGATATAAGTAAAGGATTGAATGCAAGAGGGACAAAAGATAAATCTACTGTGCAAAATAAATCCAAATAATTTATGTAGATACTCTGCCCTCGAGAAGATGGAGTGGAATGTTTCATCTTAAATGTGAGTGACTTTCTTTCAAAGAGCACAGTATAAGAAATGGGAGGCAAGGTTTTACAATGGATAACCCTGGAAAACCTCTGCCAGGCAACCAAAGTCAATATCAACAGCGGTGAGTCACGTTGACAGTATGTACCCTTGATTTGATGTGAGGAGAATGACACTTGTATTATATTCCTTCCCAAAACACATTATCCCAATCTAGTCACGCAAAAAACATCAGAGAGATCCCAATAGATGGAGATTCTACAAAATATGTATCCACTAATCCTCAAGACTTTCAAAGTCATAAAGAACATAGAAAGTCTGAGAAACTGTCACAGCCAAAATGAGTCTAAGGAGACATGACTACTAAATCAATTTGGCATCCCAAATGGGATCCTGACAAAGAAAAAGAACAATCAGTAAACACTAAAGAAATCTAAATAAACATACTAAAGACTTTACAATATTTGCAATATTGAACTATTCTATGGACAAAATAATGAATAATGCAAGAAGCATCAAAAGACAATGGAAGGGATATGCAGAGCCACTCTACCAAAAAGAATCAGTTGATTTTCAAATATTTCAGGAGGTATCATATTTCATGAGAACCAATGTTACTGAAGTAAGGAAGTCCAAGCTGCACTGAAAGAACTGACAAAAAACTCCAGGAACTGACAAAAAAAAACTGACAAAAAACTCCAGGAACTGACGGAATACTCACTGAGATGTTTCCACAAATGGATACAGTGCTGGAGATGCTTACCCATTGATGCCAAGTAAATTGGAAGACAGCTACCTGGCCAACTGACTAGAAGATATCGATATTTGTGCCCTTTTAAAGAAAGATGGTCCAGGAGAATGTGGAAATTATCAAAGAATGTCATTAATATTGCATGTAAGTAAAATTTTGCTGAAGATAATTAAAAAATAGCTGCAGCAGTAAATTGACAGGGAACTTCCAGAAATTTAAGCCTGCTCAGAAGGGGACATGGAATGAAGGATATCATTAATGTCATATAGATCTTGGCTGAAAGCAAAGAATACCAGAATGATGTTTACCTGTGTTTTTTTTGACTATGCAAAGGCATTTGATTGTGTGGATCATAACAAATTATGAATAATATTGTGGAGAATGGAAATTCCAGAACACTTAATTGTGCTCATGTGGAATCTGTACATAGATCAAGAGGCTGTCTTTCAAACAGAATGTGGGGATAAAACATGGTTTAAAATCAGAAAAAGTGTGCATCAGGGTTGTATCCTTCCACCATACTTACTCAATCTGTATGTTGAGTAAATATTTCAACAAGGTGGACTGTATGAAGAAGAATGAGGCATCAGGATAGGAGGAAGATTCATTAACAACCTGACATAAGCGGATGACACAAGCCTGCTTGCTGAAAGTGAAGAAGACTTGAAACACTTACTGATGAAGAACAAAGAATAAAGTCTTCAATATTGATTAAACCTCAACATAAGGAAAGTGAAAATCCTCACAATTGGACCACATAACTGAATAAGCAACATCATGATAATGGAGAAAAGACTGAAGTTGTCAGTGATTTCAATTCACTTGGATCCACAATCAACACCCATGGAAGAAGCAGCCAAGAAATCTGACTTCGCAGTGTAGTGCCTAAGGCATTTGACTGCTAACCAGA
>NW_006922098.1:744119-748168 GCF_000298275.1 Orycteropus afer afer | reverse complement strand
TCAAACCTACCAGCCACTCCTCAGAAGTAAGATTGGACAATCTACTTCTGTAGAGATTTTGCCTCAGAAACTCAAGGAGCTGTCACTATGAGTTGAATCAACTCAACGGCAGTGAGTTGATTTCGTTGGTTTTTAATAATAAAAGCCTAGATTGCCTTGAAAGGCTGCTGGTTGAATTATGGACATCAAAGACAATTCTAGTCAGGGCTTAAAAGGAAGTGTGGAGAGTTGTAATATTAAAGACTGCACAGAGAGCAATAATTAGTTGCAGAGAAATGACAGCAGGACCAGGACACTGCCGTGAAGCAGATGGCAGCCAATCCACAGAGCAGGAGAGGTGAGTTTCTTTAGGAAGGAAGTTCCTCCGGGCACTTGCTGATGGAGTCAGACTTGCTTGGCTTGAGAGATGAGAGCCTTTGGGCTGAGGCTTACTGGTAGAGCTGAAGATTTCTGCAACACTTGACTGAGCAAGGCAGAGGCTAGGCCAGGCCAAGAGGCTTGAGGGGCTGTGGATCTGAGTGGACAGAAATGAGGAAGCAGAAGCTGAGGGATCAAAGGACAGAAAATAGAACTCCCTCTATCTCAAAAGGTAGAATCATGACCTCTGGGTTCTCAAAGCGTGGAACTAAAGCCTTATAGGTGTCAAAGGGTTGACCCAGAGCCTACTAGGTTTCAAAGAGTTGGATCTTCACCAACTTGGTTCTAGAGTGTTGGTTGCCATCCATGAGGTCCAAGGGAATGGGACCAGATACACAGTCCAAAGCTGAGGGGTGTGGGATTGTCATGCCCAAGGGGCAGAAGAACATGGCCTTCTGATGATGAGGGGTGGTGTCGCCAATAAGTTGGACTGGGAGAATGAGGCCACACAAAGCTGAGGGAGCAGAGTTGCCATCTCTGTTCACCTGGAAGGTAGAGCTGAAGCCCAGGGTTGAGTGGCCTCCAACCAAAATCCAAAGCATGGTCAATACCCAGTCTGGATGGCAGGGCCATCACTTACATTGTCTCAGAAAACATAAGACTATTTTCAAGGCTTGAGGGCTAATGTAAATAGTCCTGCTGGATTTTAGACTTGCTTGATGTTTATTATCCTTTCATACCCTTCAATTTCTCCCATTTGTATTGGGAATGTCTACCTTGTGCCTGTCTCACCATTGTATTTTGGAAGCAGATTACTTGTATTTTCAATTCACAGATGAAGAAGAATGTTTTTCCCAGGAAAGAATTTGGACTTGAAGTTGATTTAAGACGTTTGTGATTATATGATGGGGTGATAGTGTTTCCATGTTACAAGGGCATAAATTTTGGGGGAGACAAAGAAGAAATGTCATGTATTGTATTAGTTAAAGTTGTGTATCAACTTGGCTGGCCCATGTTTTTGAGTGGTTGGACAGCTGAATGTAGTTATTCCTCATGGTGTAATCAGCTGTGAGAAGCTTAATAGTTGCCTTGGATATGTGGCCTGCTTCCAATATATAAGGAGAAGATTTGGGAAAGGTCTCTAGCTTTTGGCACATCTGGATCCTGAATTTGCCTGATTCTTTATATCAGTGGCCTATCACCTTGCTTTCTTATCTTGAGATTGTTCCTGGACTTGAACTAGTGGCCCACTGTATTGCTTGATCTTGGAACTTGTCGATCTTGGGTTTGTCAGCCCCAGCAGCCCGCCAGTGTTTGACTCAGAAAAAAGCCTCCAGCTGTAGTAGGCCTGGAACAGGAGGCAGAGCTGAAGCCCAGGGTCAAGGGGCCTTCACCCAGCCCTTAGAATTAACACTTGAACTCAGACTTCTAGCTTCCTAAACTGTAAGAGAACAAATCTCCATTTGTTAAAGCCATACACTTGTGGTATGTCTGTTATAGGAACACTAGAAAACCAAGACAAGTATTGATTTTTCTGCCCCCAAAATATGTGTCAATTTGACTAGGCCATGGTTTTTAGTGGTTTAATAGTAATATGATGATGTAATCTGGCAGTTATGTATTTAGGTAATCTAGGAGTTACGTAAAAATATTACGATCCCCATGATGTATTTTGATGTGAACATCCAATCAGTTGTAAGAATATTAGAGTGGAATGCAATGCCCTTAATCAGGTCACAGCCCTGATCTGATATAAAAGGAATTTCCCTGAGTTGTGGGCTGCATCACCTTTTAGCTTATGAGAGGTAAAAGGAGAATGATGCAAACAGAGAAAGAGGAACCTGACTACCACTAAGAAAGAAAAGCCAGGAGGTGAGTATATCCTTGGGAACCAAGGTCCTTGCACTGAAAACTGCCTAGACCCAGGGGATGATTGATGCTAAGACACATGTAGATCTGCAAGGAGTGGTGGACCCACAGATGTTGAAAGGAGACAAGGACCTCTCTCTGGGGCTTACAGAGAGAAAAAGTCTTCCCCTAGAGCCCATGATTTGAATTCATATTTATAGCCTCCTAAACTTCCACACAATGAATTTCTGTTTGTTAAAGCCATTCATTTGTGGTTTTTCTGTTATGCAGAGCTAGGTACTTAAGATAGACATAGAGTCAAGATCAAATAGCTCTTACCTTCTTCATGCATAAGTCCTATACATTGGCAACAAGGTAGTATCATAAAGGCAATCCAAGGGAAGTCACCAGAAGGTCTGACACAATCAAAATCTATATTCAATTTCAAAGGCCTATCTTTATGCAGAATATATCAATTGATTATGAATGACATTTATTTTGTAACAATTTTCAGAGCATTGTAACTAGCAAGTTTATAGTTGGGTATAAGCATAAACCATTATTGTTATTTATTTATTTTTAATTAGTGAGGAAACTATGGATAAAGTGATACATATTTATTGGTGTTTTCAAATGAAAATATGACACCTCACTTATATGTTTTAGTATTTATTTACATTTATTTCTATGATTTATCTCTCAGAATTTAAAAAAAAAACACAAAGTACAAAAAAGATTCATTATATAAAAACATGTATAACTAATTCAAAAAGTGAAACACCTAGCTGCTGGATATATTTCATTTACAGTAAGTACTTGACTGCTAACCAGAAGGCTGGCGGTTCAAACCCACCAGCCACTCCTTGGAAGGAAGGTTGGGCAATCCTACTTCCATAGTGATACTGCCTCGGAAACCCAAGGAGGGGTCACTATGAGTCGGGGGCGACTCGACAGCAAATAACAACAACAACAACAACATTTTTTCATTCAGATTACAATTTCACTAAAGAAAATGAAAACTATTATATAGCCCTAGTGGTTGAAATCACCAATCATCTGTCAATCTGTCGTACTGTGGTGGCTTTCATGTTGTGGTACTGGAAGCTATGCCACTAGTATTTCAAATATCAACAGAGTCACCCATCAAGAACAGGGTTCAGCAGAGCTCCCAGACTAAGACAGACTAGGAAGACTTCAAGACTAAGATAGACTTCGGGATCTACCTCTGAAAAATTAGCCAGTGACAACCTTATGAATAGCAGCAGAACATTGTCAGATATAACACCAGAAAATGGCACTTTAGTTTGAAAGGCACTCAAAATACAACTGAGGAAGAACTGCCTCCTCAAAATATAATAGACTTTAATGACAGGGATGGAGTGAAGTTTTCAGGACCTTCATATGTTGAAGTATCATGATTCAAAATTAGAAGAAAGAATTGTAAATATCCATTAATAATCAGAATGTGAGATATAAACAATATCAATCTAGAATATTGCAAGTTGTTGAAAATGAAAAATAACACATAAAATGATACCCTAGCCATTAATAAGATGAAATGGATAGTTTGAATCAGACAAACAGTATCTACTATCCTAGGAATGAAAAACTGAAGAGGAATGACATTGCATTCATCATCAAAAAGAAGATTTTAAGATCTATTGTGAAGTACAGTGTTGTCAGTGAAGTACAGCATTGTCAGTGAAGCACAGTATCCATGTGCATACAAGGAAGACCAGTTAATATGGCCATTATTCAAACTCACACACCTACCAATAAAAAAGATGAAGAAATTGAAGATTGTACCAAATTGTCCAGTCTCAAAATGATAAAAAATGCAATCA
>NW_006922098.1:742905-744019 GCF_000298275.1 Orycteropus afer afer | reverse complement strand
TAAAAAATGCAATCAAGATGCATTGATAATTACTAGTGATTGGAATGTGAAAATTGGAAACAAAGAAGAAGGATCAGTAGCAGCAAAACTAATAACTTAGACAAGAGGGAATAGCCATAATAAATATCTATGCACCCAATGAAAGAGCCCCAAAATACATAAAGCAGACTATAACAGAAAGAAAAGACAAATAGATGAATCTATGGTAGTAATATGAGACTTTAATACATCACTTTCAATGAAAGATAGAACAATTGGAAAGAGACAACAAAGACACAGAAAAACTAAATAATACAATGTGCCAACTTGACCTTATAGACATCTATGGAGCACTTTATCCAAAAACAGCAAAATACACACTATTTTCTAGAAAATAGGGAACATTCCCCAGGAGAGAACATATGTTACACCACAAAACAAGCCTTGATATATTTAAAAACTTTGAAATACTCCATCTTCTCATTTCACAGTACTATAAAAATAGAAATGAATAATGGGAAAATCAACAGAAAAAGAACACATGGAAACTAAATAACACCCTCCTTAAAAATGACTGGGTAATAGAAGAAATAAAAAACAGAATTAAATAATTCCTTGAATCAAATGAGAAGGAAAACAAAACATACCAAAACCTTTGGGACACACCAAAAGCAATGTTCATAGGACAATTTATAGCAAGAACTTCATATATCAACAAAGAAGAGCCAAAATCAACACCTTAACCTGACATCTCCAAAAATTAGAAAAAAGAGCAGCAAAATAAAGCCTACAGCCATGAGAAGAAAAGAAATATTAAAAATCTTAGGAGAAATAAATGAACAGAAAATAGAAATACATTAGAAAAACCAACAAGACTAGAAGTTAGTTCTTTGTAAAGTTTAATAAAATTGACAAACCCCGGGCAAACATTACAAAGAAAAGAGGGAGAGAATACAAATAACATGAATAAGAAATGAATTGGGTGATATCACAAAAGAACCAACTGAAATAAAAAAGATAATATCAGGATACTTTGAAGAACTGTATTCCAACAAATTGAAAATCTAGAAGACATGGAAAGATTTCTAGAAACATAGTACTTATCTAAGGTAACACAGACTGAGGTGGAAAATTT
>NW_006922098.1:735984-737923 GCF_000298275.1 Orycteropus afer afer | reverse complement strand
AGTAATAGCAAAGTTCAACAAGACAGAAAATAGCAAATCCTGGCAAGGATTTGGAGAGTTTGGGACTCTTATACACTGCTAGTGGGACTGTAAAAAGATACAACCACTGTGGAAAGCAGTGTGGTGATTCCTTATAAAGTTGGAATTAGAAATACCATTTGATCTAGCAATCTTGGTACTACGTATATAGCCCAAAGAAGTGAGAGATAGGACACAAATAGACATATACACCTATATACATTGCAGCATTATTTACAATAGCAAAGAGAGGGAAACAACCTAAGTGCCCATCAACCGAGGAATGGATAAACAAACTGTGGTACATACACACCATGGAATACTATGTAATCCTAAGGAATAATACAGAATGTACAAAACACTGCATAATGTCGATGAACTTGGAGGACATTATATGGAGTGAAATAAATCAATCACAGAATGACAAATATTGTATTAGTCCACTATTGTAAAAAGTCAATGAAAGGTTTATACATAGAAGGAAACTTTCTTTGTTCATTACTGTGGATGGGAAGGGAAGAGAGGAAATACTGCTAGATAGGTAGAGACAAGTATTGATTTGGGTGAAGGGAAGGGCATTATACTAAAAGTGAGTGATTGACATGGGGCCACGGAAGAAGGGGAAGATATAGAGAGGTACATGGGAGGTATAGACAACAAAGATGAACCCTTTGCATATACAGTGATGGCAAGCATTGATCTATGAATGGATAAATGGGTGGACAGGCTGAATGATCAGGTATGTCTAGGAAGGGGGGACTGTGCCCATGACCATGTATAGGGTCAGCGGACAATGTTTCTACATGCGTATATGTATGTGCTGTAAGAATGTTCAGGTTTATAGTAGAGATCACAAGGGGCAAGGTTTTGGTGATTTCATGGCCACAGCCAGCCACCCTGAGGAAGCGAATAATAGGACTTGCAGGCTTGGGACCACGGTCACAGGGGACACCAAGCTCAATTGGCATAAAATACTACACAAAAACATTGTTTTACACCCCATTTTCCACCCCTTGTCTGTAAATTTTTCATACTATGGTGGCTTGTGTGTTGCTGTGAGGCTAGAGGCTATGTCACAGGTATTTCAAATACCAGCAGGGTCACCCATGATGGACAAGTTCTAGTGGAGCTTCCAGACTAAGACAAACCCAGAAGAAGGAAGGTGCCATCCACTTCTCAAAGAATTGACCAGTGAAAACCTTATGAAGATCAGTGAAATATTGTGTAATATGTTATGGTAAAACTTTATGAATAGCCCTGAAATATTGTCTGATATAGTGCTGGAAGATGAGCCCCTCAGGTCAAAAGGGACTCAAAATATGACTGGGGAAGAGCTGCCTGCTCAGAATAGAGTCGACTGAATGACGTGGATGAAATACAGCTTTTGGGATCTTCATTTGCTGATGTGATATGACTCAAAATGGGAAGAAAGAGCTGCAAACATCCATTAATAATCAGACCATGGAAGGTATGAAGTATGAATCCTGGAAAATTGGAAAATTTCAAAAATGAAATGGAACACATAAAGATCTAAATCCTAGGCATTAGTAAGCTAAAATGGACTGGTTTGGGCCATTTTAAACCAGACAGACATATGATCTACTATGCCAGGAATGACAAATTGGAGAGGAATGGCATAGCATTCATGGTCACAAAGAATGTTTCAAGATCTATCTTGAAGTACAATGCTGTCAGTGATAGGATAATATCCATATGCCTAAAGCAAGACCAGTTAATACTACCATTATTCAAATTTACATGCCAACCACCAAAGCCAAAGATGAGGAAGTTGAATAATTTTATCAACTTTTGTGTCTGATATTGACCACACATGCAATTAAGATGTGCTGATCATCACTGGTGATTGGAATGCAAAAGCTGGAAACAAAGTAGAATCACTGGTAGTTGGAGAATATGGCCT
>NW_006922098.1:734699-735884 GCF_000298275.1 Orycteropus afer afer | reverse complement strand
GTTCAACATTAGAAAAACAATCAAAACAATCTGTCATATAAGTAAAATAAAGGAAAAGAACCACAAGATCCTGTCAGTTGATGCAGAAAAGACATTTGATAAAATAAAACACATGTTCCTGATTAAAAAAACTCTCAGAAAAATAGGAATAGAAGGGAAATTCCTCAAGATAATAAAGAATATATATGCAAAACAAACAGCCAATATTGTTTTCAATGGAGAGAGATTGAAACCATTCTCTTTGAGAATAGGAACCAGCCATGGATGCCCTCTTATCTCCACTTCCATTCAACATTGTATTGGAAGCCCTAGCCAGAGCAATAAGGCAAGAAAGGGGAAATCAAAGGCATCCAGATTGGTAAGGAAGAAGTAAAACTATCCCTATTAGCTGAAGATAGGATCCTATACATAGAAAGTGCAAGAGACTTAGCAAGAAAATTGCTGGAACTAATTGAGAGATTTAGCATAGTGGCAAGATACAAGACCCACATCCAAAAATCAGTTGGATTCTTCTACACCAGCAAAGACATTACTGAAAAGGAAATCAATGCCATTTACGGTTGTTGTCAGGTGCCGCTGAGTTGTCTCTAACTCATAGTGACCCTATGCAAAGCAGAATGAAACACTACCCGGTCCTGCACCAGCTACGTGATCCTTGCTATACTTGAGCTCATCGCCACTGCCACTGTGTCAATCCATCTCATTGAAGGCCTTCCCCTCTTTTGTCAACCCTCCACCTTACCAAGCATGACATCCTTCTCCAGGGAATGGCCCCTTCTGACAACATAACCAAAGTATGTAAGATGAAGTCTGGCCATTCTCGCTTCCAAGGAGCATTCTGCCTGCACTTGCTCCAGGACAGATCTGTTAGTTCTTTTAGCAGTCCATGGTATTTTCAGCATTCTTCACCAGCACCAAAATTCAAAAGCATCGACTCTTCTTCTGTCTTCCTTCTTCATTCTCCAGCTCTCACATGCATATGAGGCAATTGAAAATACCATGACCTGTGTCAGGAGCACCTTAGCCCTCAAGGAGACATCTTTGCTCTTCAGCACTTGAAAGAGGTCCTTTGCAGCTGATTTTCCCAGTGCCATACATCATCTGGGGAGCTCTGGTAGCATAGTGGCTAAAAGCACTTGACTGCTAACCAGAAGGCTGGCGGTTCAAACCCACCAGCCACTCCTT
>NW_006922098.1:732794-734599 GCF_000298275.1 Orycteropus afer afer | reverse complement strand
GACCAATGATTTATTCAGTGCAAATACCCTTTTTAACAACATAAGCAGCAGCTATACATGTGGACTTCACCAGATGGAATACACAGGAATCAGAACGACTACATCTGTGGCAAAAGGTGATGGAGAAGCTCATTATCTTCAGCCAAAACAATGCCAGGAGCTGACTGTGGAACAGACCATCAACTTCTCATGTGCAAGTTCAAGTTGAAGCTGAAGACAATTAAAACAAGTACACAAGAGCCAAAATATGATCTTGATTATATCCTACCTGAATTTAGAGACATTCTGAAGAATAGATTTGATGCACTGAACACCAATGACCAAAAGCCAGAGGAATTGTGGGGTGACATCAAGAACATCATCCATGAAGAAACCAAAAGGTAAATATAAAGATAGGAAAGGAAGAAAAGACCAAAATGGATGTCATAAGACTGAAAGTTGCTCTTGAGCAGAGAGTAGCTAAAGTAAATGGAAGAAATGGTAAGATAAAAGATCTGACTAGAAGATTTCAAAGAGCAGCTTGTAAAGGCAAAGTAAATTATTATAAAGAAACATGAAAAGACCTGAAGACAGAAAATCAAAAGGGAAAAACTCAGTCAGCATTTCTCAAATTGAAAGAATTGAAGAAATAATTTAAAAAAAAATTAATCCTCAAGTTGCAATACTGAAAGTTTCTATGGGCAAAGCATTGAATGATGTAGAAAACATCAAAAGAAGATGGAAGGAATACACAGAGTCACTGTACCAAAAAGAATTGTTCAATGTTCATCCATTTCAGGAGGTGGCATATGACCAAGAACCAATGGTATAAGGAAGAAGCAGAAGCTACACTAAAGGGATTGGTGAAAAAGAAGGCTCCAGGATTTTACAGACTACCCACTGAAATGTTTCAACAAACAGATGCTATGCTGGAGGCATTTCCTTGTCTATACCAAGAAATTTGGAAGACCTGGGAACTGACTGGAAGAGATCCATATTTTTTACCCATTCCACAGAAAGATGACCTCACAGAATGTAGAAATTATCAAACAATTTCATTAATATGCAAGTAAAATCCTGCTGAAGATAATTCAAAAATGGTTGCAGCAGTTTATTGACAGAGAACTTCCAGAAATGCACAGTGGATTCAGAAGAGGATGTGGAATGAGGGGCATCATTGCTAATATCAGATGGATCTTTGCTGAAAGCAAAGAATATCAGAAACATGTTTACTTGTGTTTTATTGACTATACAGAAGTATTCAATTGTGTGTATCATAACAATTGATGGATAACCTTGAAAAGAATGGGAATTCAAGAACAATTAATTGTGCTCATGAGAAACCTGTACATAGAGCAGGATGGTGTCATTCAAACAGAATGAGGGGATACAGCATGGTTTAAAATCATGAAGGGAGAACTTCAATATGCACATGAAACAACCTTGCTTGCTGAAAGTAAAGATAACTTGAAGCACTTACTGATGAAGATTAAAGACTACAGTCTACAGTACAGATTACACCTCAACATAATGAAAATGAAAATCCTCACAACTGGAATAAAATATGTAGCATCAGAATAAATGCAGAAAATTTTGAAATTGCCAAAGATTTCATATTATTTAGTTCCACAATGAACACCAATGGAAGCAGCAGTCAAGAAATAAGATGACATATTGCACCGGGCAAATCTGCTGCAAAAGTTCTCTTTATAGAGCTGAAGAGCAAAGACGTCTTTTTGAAGACTAAGGCTTGGTATTTTCAATAGCCTCATATGCATGTGAAAGCTGGGCAATGAATAAGGAAGACCAAAGAAAAATTGAAGCTT
>NW_006922098.1:730780-732694 GCF_000298275.1 Orycteropus afer afer | reverse complement strand
GGTTGGGCAATCCTACTTCTGTAGTGATACTGCCTCAGAAACCCAAGGAGTGGTCACTATGAGTCAGGGCTGACTCAACGGCAAACAACAACAACAATACATCATCTGATGTCCTGACTGCTGCTTCCATTGGCATCGATTGTAGAACAGAGCAAAGTGAAGTCTTTGACAAATTCAATCTTTTCTCCATTTATTGTGACACTGTTTATTGATCCAGTTATGAGTATTTTTGGAAATATCCACCCCCAGAGGCAGGAAAGGGAGAGAATGACAGGGATGACAAAAGCAGCAGGATCCAGGTAAGGGGCCAGGAGACAAGACCCACTCCCAGAAGCAGGAAAAGGAGGGAATTCCAGGGATAACAAAGTGGTAGGATCCAGGTAGGAATTAGGTAAGGGGAGTGAGGAGAGGTTTCCAACAGCTAAGGGAAATGAACTTGTCTGTCAGTTTGTCATACTGTGGTGGCTTGTGTTTTGCTGTGAAGCTTAAGGTTGTGGCACCAGTGTTTCAAAAGCCAGCAGTGTTGAACATGGTATACAGGTTTCAATGCAGCTTACAGACAGAGACAGACTACGAAGAAGGAAGAGGCCATCTACTTCTCAAAGAATTGGCCAGGGAAAACCTTATGAATAGTAGAGAAACAGTGCCGTTTATGGTAGCTACCAAAAAATAAAATACATGGGAATAAATCTCCTCAGGGACACAAAGACCTATATAAAGAAAACTACAAAATACTACTCCAAGAAATCATAAGTTAGGTGCCGCTGAGTTGTCTCTGACTCATAGTGACCCCATATACAACAGAACGAAACACTGCTAGGTCCTGCGCCAGGCTCAGGATCTTTGCTATACCTCAGCCCATCATTGCAGCCATTGTGTCAATCCACCTTTTTGAAGGCCTTCCCTTTTTTCATTGAACCCCCACATTACCAAACATAATATCCTTCTTCAGGGAATGGTCCCTTCTGACAACATGACCAAAATAGGTGAGACGAAGTCTGGCCATTTTTGCTTCTAAGGATCATTCTAGCTGCACTTCTTCCATAACAGATTTGTTAGTTCTTTTAGAAGTCTATGGTACTTTCAGCATACTTTGCCAACACCACAATTCAAAAGCATTCACTCTTCTTTGTTCTTCCTTTTGCCTTGTCCATGTCTCACATGGATATGAGGTGATAGAAAATGCCATGGCTTGTGTTAAGCATACTTTATTCTTCAATTGATTCTTGATCATATGCTACCTCCTGAAATGAATGAACATCAACCAATACTTTTTGGTACAGTCACTCTGTGTATTCCAACCATTTTCTTCTGGTATTTACTGCATAATTCAGCATATTGGCCATGGAATCTTTTCAATATTGCAATCAAGGCTTAAATTTTTTCCTAAGTTCTTTCAGCTTGAGAAATGATGAGCATGTTTTTCCCCTTTAGTTTTCTAACTCCAGGTCTTTGCACTTTTCATTATAATAATTGACTTTGTCTTCTCAAGCTGTTGTTTGAAATCATCTGTACAGCTCTTTTATCTTATTGTTTCTTCCATTTTCTTTAGCTACTCTCCACTCAAGAGCAAGTTTCAGAGTCTCTTCTGACATCCATTTTGGTATTTTCTTTCTTTTCTACCTTTTTAATGACTTCTTGATTTCTTCATGGATGATGTTCTTAATGTCATCCCACAATTCTTCTGGTTTTTGGAAATTGGTGTGCAATGCATCAAATCTCTTCTTTAGATAGTCTCTAAATTCAGGAGAGATGCAATGAAGGTCATATTTTGGCTCTTGTGGACTTGTTTTAATTGTCCTCAACTCCAACTTGAATTTGCATATGAGAAGTTGATGGTCTGTTCCACAATCAGCTCCTGGCCTTGTTTCAGCTGAAGACATTGAACTTCTCCATTGCCTCTTGCCACAGATG
>NW_006922098.1:729510-730354 GCF_000298275.1 Orycteropus afer afer | reverse complement strand
GCTGTTCCAAACCACTCCACTCACTTCCTGGTCTCCCTTAGCTGTTCCAAACCACTGCCATCTCTTTCCTGGTCTCCCTTAGCTGTTCCAAAGCACTTCTGGCTTGCTTCCTGGTCTCTCTAAGCTGTTCCAAATGGCTGATGGCTCACTTCCTGGTCTCACAGGACCATAAGAGATCTACATAAATGGAAGGACATACCATGCTTGTGGATAGGAAGATTGAACATTGTGAAATATCAATACTACCCATAGAAATCTATACATTCAATGTATTTTCAATCCAGAACTTATCAGCATTCTTTGAGAATATTGAAAGAAAAAAAAATCACTAACTTTATATGGAAAGGAAAGAAGAACAAAGAAGGAGGTCTCATACAACTTGATCTCAAAACTTACTCTATAGCCACAGTAGTCAAAACAGCCTGATATTGATACAATGACAAGTACATGGATCAGTGGAATAGAATTGAGAACCCAGAAGTAGATCCACTGACCTATGATCAGCTGACTTTTGATAAAGGGCCAAAACCATTAAACGGGGAAGAGCTAGCCTCTTCAACAAATGGTGCTAGCAAAATTAGTTATTCATTTCAGAAAAATGAAGCAAGATCCATACATCACACTATACACAAAAACCAACTCCAGATGGATCAAAGACTTAAATGTGAAAATTAAATCTATAAAGTTCCTCAAGGAAAAAATAGGGGCAAGTCTAAGGGCCCTAAATTATGGCACAAATAGGCTATCAGGCATAACCCAAAATCCACAGACAGGAGAAGATAAACTAGATAAATGAGACCTTCTGAAAATAAAATTATTATTTTCTTCAAAAGACTTCTCCAAA
>NW_006922098.1:725155-729410 GCF_000298275.1 Orycteropus afer afer | reverse complement strand
TGTACAATAGAATGAAACACTGACTGGTCCTATGCCAGCCCCACAATCCCTGCTATACCTGTGCCAATAACTGCTGTCACTGTGTCAATCCAACTCTTAGAGGGCTTTTCCCCCTTTTCCCTGACCCTCCACTTTGCCAAATATAATATCCTTCTCCAGGGAATGGTCCCTTCTGACAATCTGAGCAAAGTAGGTGAACTGAAGTCTGGCCCTTCACACTTACAAGGAGCATTCTGGCTGCACTTCTGGCAGTCCATGAAATTTTCAGTATTCTTTACCAACACTGCAATTGAAAGATGTGACCCCTTCTTCCTTCTTTCTTATTCCTTATCTCACTTTCACATGCATATGAAACAACTGAAAATACTATGACTTGGATCAAGCACACCTTAATTTTCAACACAACTATAAACTTTGTTCTCTATTTTTCTTCTACTGTATCCATGACCTTCTGTTGTGATCCATTTCAGAGCAGTGAGAAATATTAGACGGGCATCATCTAGTTCTTCCGATCTCAAGGTCATGGAAGCTGAGGTTTGTATGGTCCATTAGTCCTTAGGAATAATTTCTTCCATGCATCTTTGATTTTCTTAACTCTTCTTAGCTTTGGATAGGGAGAAACCAAAACTTGAAACTTAGCCAGTTACAAACTTTTAATTTTCCAGTTGCTACTCACCAAAGTAGGATGTAGACCATTGTCTTTGTGGACTATGTTATGTCAGATGACCTTGATAATATCACCCAAAACTATTGTCCCCAAACCCCAGACCCAATGACTCATTAATTCAATATGTTTTGTTATGGCTAAGAAGTTTTAATAAATTTATCCCTTGTATTCTCTACTATATTCATGGATGTATTTGCAGCAGACGTAAATACATATGTGAAAAGTATCTTCTGTCAAATGCATATATGTGTGTGTGTGTGTGTGTGTGTGTGTAGTCCCATTCACCTATCAACACCTGTTCAGCTTGCTTGTCTATCTATGTATCCACTCCTAGGTTTTGTTATTATTGTTATTGCAGGATTATGTTTGTAATAGTATATATCTTGGCTGCCTTTAACTCTTGTGTACCTCCCACTGACTTCCTTTGCTTGATTGTTTTGAGCTGACCTACCCCTTATTTTATATTGCTTTTCCCTTCATCCAAGTTAATATATGTCTACCCTTTAGTTAGCAATTTATAGTACCTTCCACTCTCACTCCTGGTAACCTCCAAAAAATGTTTCTTTCTGTGTAAAACTTTTCTTGGCTTTTTAGAGTAGTGGTCTCATACAATATTTGTCTTTTTGTGATTGATTACTTTCATTCTGTATAATGACCTCCAGGTTCATCCATGTTATCAGGTATTTTGTAGATTCATCATTATCCTTTAATGTTGCATAGTATTTCATTGTACATATGGGGCATAGTTATTTTTTTTCATTTATCTATTCCTGAGTAGCTAGGTCACTTCCATCTTTTTGCTGCTGTGAATAGTGCTATGATGAGCATGGGTATACATATACTTCTTCATGGATCTTATTTCTGTAGGATATATACCTAGTACTGAGATTTCTGGGTTGTATAGTATGTCTATTTTGAACTAGTTTTTAATGTCTAATGTTACTTTGCTGTACTGTGGTGGCTTGAGTGTTGCTGTGATGGTGGAAACTATGCCACTGGTACTTCAAATACCAGCAATGTCACTATGGTGGAAAGGTTTTAGTGGTGCTTCAAGACTAAGACTAGGAACTAGGATGTGGTGGTCTACTTCTGGGAAATTGGTCACTGAAAACTTTATGAATAGCAATGGAACATTGTCTGATATAAAGTTGAAAGCTGAGCCACTCAAGTTGAAAGGCACTCAAGATGAACTGTAGAAGAGCTGTCTGCTCAGAATAGAGTAGACCTTAATGACATGGAGAGAGGAAAGCTTTCAGAACTTTCATTTGCTGAAATGGCATAACTCAAAATGAGAAGAAACTGCTGCAAATGTCCGTTAATAATTGGAACACAGAATGCACAATGTGTCAATCTACAAAAATTGGAAGTTGTAAAAAATGAAATGTAATACATAAAGATTGATATCCTAGGCATTAGTGGGCTGGAATGGACTGGTGTTAGCCATTTTGAATAAGAAAATCATATGATATACTATGCCAGGGATGAAAAATGGAACAGAAATGGCATCTCATTCATTATTCATTATTTTTATATCTATCCTGAAATATGAGGCTTTAAGTGATAGGATAATGTACATACAGTTTCAAGGAATACCAGTTAATACAACTATTATTCAAATTTATTTACCAATCATTAATGACAAAGATGAAGAAATTGAAGATTTCTTTCCCCCAACTTCTGCAGTCTGAAATTGATCATATACGTAATCAAGATGCATGGATATTTACTAGTGATGGAAATGAAAATGTTGGAAACAAAGAAGAAGGATTGGTAGCTGGAAAATGTGGCCTTGGTGGTAGAAATGATGTTAGAGATTGCATGATAAAATTTTGAAAAGATCAATGGCTTATTCATTCCAAATACTTTTTTTTCAACAACACAATGATGACTATATATGGGGATCTTGCCAGATGGAACATAAGGAATCAAACTGACTACATCTGTGGAAAGAAGCCATGGAGAAGTTCAATATCACCAGTCATGACAAGGACAGGGGATGACTGTGGAATAGACCAATAAATGTTCAGATCCAAGTTCAAGTTGAAGCTGAAGACTATTAAAACAAGTCCATGAGAGGCAAAATACGACCTTCAAAGAGACCATCTGAAGAATAAATTTGATTAATTGAACACCAATGACCAAAGACTAGATGAGTTGTAGGATGACATCAAGTGCATCATGCCCAAAGAAAGAAAAAGGTCGTTAAAAAGAGAAGAAAGAAAAGACCAAGTCAGATGTCAGAAAGAATGAAAATTACTATTGAACATTTGCTAAAGCAAATGGAATAAATGATGAAGTAAAATAGCTGAACAGAAGATTTCAAGGGTGTCTCAAAAAGAAAAGAGCTGGAGTTAGAGAAACAAAGGGAAGAAAACACTCAGCATTTCTCAAGCTGAAAGAACTGAAGAAAGAACTGAAGCCTTGAGTTGCAATACTGAAGGATTCTATGGGTAAAATATTGAAAAAAATGCAGGGAACATTAAAAAAAGATGGAAATGATTCAGAGTCACTGTATAAAAAAAATTGGTTGAAGTTCAACCATTTCAGGTGCTAGCATATGATCAAGAATCCACAGTATGGAAGGGAGAATTCCAAGCTGCAATGAAGAGATTGATGAACAACAAGCCCACAGAAATTGATAGAATACCAGTTGAGATGTTTCAACAAATGGAAGCATTGCTGGACATACACACTCATCTATATCTAGGAATTTGGAAGACAGGTACCTGGCCAACTGATTGCAAGAGATCCATATCCATTCCTTTTCCAAAGAAAGGTGATGAAACAGAATGTGAGAATTACCAATCAATATCACTAATATCACACAAATGTAAAATTTGCTGAAAATATTTAAAAAATGTTTTCAGCAGTATGTAGACAGTGAATTGCCAGAAATTCAAGCCAGATTCAGGAGAGGACATGGAATGATGAGTCATTGATGACAGATGTCAGATGAATCTTGGCTGAAAGCAGAGAATACCAGAAAGATGTTTACCTGTGTTTTATTGACGGCATAGACATTTGACTTTGTGGATTAAAACAGATTATGGGTATCATTGAGAAGAATTCCCTACTTAATCGTGCTCATGTGGAACCTGTATACAGAATAAGGAGGCACTCATTCAAACAGAAAAAGGGGGTACACAATGGTTGAAAATCAAGAAAGTGTGCATCAAGGTTGTATCCTGTCACATACATGTTCAATTAGTATGCTGAGAAAATAATCTAAGAAGCTGGACTATATGGAGAAAAGAAAATACGATTTGGAGGAAGACTCATAAACAACGTGTGATATGAAGATGACACAACCTTGCTTGCTGAAAGAGAAGAGAACTTGAAGCAACTACTGATGCCATTCAGACTACAGCATTCAGTATGGATTACACCCTAATATAAAGAAAACAAAAATCCTCACAACTGGACCAACAAGCAGTATCACAATACAGAGAAAAGACTGAATTTGTGAATGCTTTCATTTTACTTAGATCTATAGTCAACATTCGTGAGAGCAACAGTCAAGAAATGAAATGATGTATTACTGCATTGGGCAAATCTGTTGTAAAAGGGTTTTTTAAAGTGTTAAATAAA
>NW_006922098.1:723934-724490 GCF_000298275.1 Orycteropus afer afer | reverse complement strand
GTAATGGCTGCAAACATGGGCTAAAGCATAAAAACGATTGTGAGGATGGCACAGAACCAGGCAATTTTTCCTTCTGTTTGCCTTAGGGTCACTATGAGTTAGAACTGACTCAATGGCACCTGAGAAGAACAAAAATGGCTAATCATTTTTGGCCACTTGAATGACTTCATTCATGAAATTTCTGTTCATATTCTCTGCCCCCCCCCTTTTTAAAATTGTGATTTGGGTGAAAATTTACAGAGCAAATTCTTTCCATACAGCAGTTCACACACACTTTGTCTCATGACATTGACCACATTCATCACAATACAACAAGTCTCCTCCCACTTCCTCCCAACAGTCACCTCTTCCCTGTGTCCATCCGTCCATGCACCCTTGCCCCATGAGCTGTCTCCCTATGCATACACATCCCTTCTTTCTCCCATGATTGTTCTCTCCAAGGAGTGTATCTACCTCAGGAAAATGTTCAACTACTATGCCTGTCTTTTGTTTAGCTGGAAGCCATAGATGTGGGTTCAATTCCAGAGCTGAAGGGCAGCTAGTGGCCATAGTCTCA
>NW_006922098.1:721697-722619 GCF_000298275.1 Orycteropus afer afer | reverse complement strand
ATGTCTGTTCTTGTCACGGCTCTCACTTCTTTAGGATATATACCTAGTAATGGAATGGCTGGGTCAAATGGTATTTCTAATTCCAACTTTTTAAGGACTTGCCATACTGCTTTCCACAGTGGTTGTACCATTTTACTGTCCTATCAGCAGGGTATGAGAGTCCCAATCTCTCCACATCCTTGCCAGGATTTATTATTTTCTGTCTTGTTGAACTTTGCTACTTGTGCTGGAGCAAGATGGTATCACATTGTTGTTTTGATTTGCATCTCTCTAATGGTTGATGATCATGAGCATTTCTTCATATGTTTGTTGGCCGCCTGAATATCCTCCTAGGTGAAGTGTCTATTCATGTCTTCTGCCCATTTTTTAATTGGATCATTTGTCTTTTTTTGTATTGAAGTGTTGGAATTTTCTATAAATTGTAGAGCTAATTCCCTTGTCAGATATGACATTGCCAAATATTTTCCCCAATTTGTAGGTTCTCTTTTGACTCTTTTAGAGAAATCTTTGGAGGCACATAAAAATATAGTTTATAGAAGGTCCCATTCATCTAGTTTCTCTTTTGGTTTTTGTGCATTTTGGGTTATGCTTGATATTCTATTTATGCCATATATTAGGGCCCCTGGATTTGCCCCTAATTTTCCCTTGAGGAACTGTATAGTTTTAGGTTTCACATTTAAGTATTTGATCCATCTGGAGTTAGTTTTTGTCTGGTGAGAGGTACAGATCTTGTTTAATTTTTCTGCAAATGTATCTCCAGTTTTGCCAGCACCGTGTATTAAACAAACATTCTCTTCCCCATTTAATGGATTCTGACCCTTCGTTAAAGATCATCTGACCATAGGTCAATGGATCTATTTCTGGGTTCTCAATTTTATTCTATTGGTCTATGTGTCTATCAGTATACTAATATCAGGTAGTT
>NW_006922098.1:719643-720561 GCF_000298275.1 Orycteropus afer afer | reverse complement strand
TTGCTGGTGTAGAGGAATCCAACTGATTTTTGGATGTTGATCTTGTATCCTGCCACAATGTTAAATCTCTCAATTAGTTCCAGTAGATTTTTGACAGAATCTTTTGGATTTTCTAGGTATAAGATTATATCATCAGAAAATAGGGATAGTTTTAGTTCTTCCTTACCAATTTTGATGCTTTTGATTTCCCTTTCTTGCCTTATGGCCCTGGCTAGGACTTCCAGTACAATGTTGAAGAGAAGTGGTGATTGAGGGCATCCTTGCCTGATCCCTGGTTCCTGTTTGCAAGGGAAAGGGTTTCAGTCTCTCTCCATTGAGTATAATGTTGACTGTTGGTTTTGCATAGATGCCCTTTATTATGTTGAGGAATGTACCTTCTCTTCCTGTTTTGCTGAGAGTTTTGATTAGGAATGGATATTGGATTTTATCAAATGCCTTATCTGCATCAATTGATATGATCATGTGTTTCTTCTCCTTTATTTATATGGTGGAAGATGTCTTTCTAATGTTGAACCATCCTTGCATACCTGATATGAACCCCAGATGGTCCTAATGAATGATTTTCTTCATATGTTCTTGAAGTCTATTGGCTAGGATTTTGTTGACTATTTCTGCACCTATATTCATGAAGTATATTGGTCTGTAGTTTTATTTTAGAGTGATGTCTTTGCCTGGTTTTGGTATCAAGGTTATGCTTGCTTCATAAAATGAGTTTTGGGAGGAGTCCATGCTTTTCTATACTTTGTAATAGGTTGAGTAGGAATGGTTTCCATTCTTTGAATGTTTTGTAGAATTCTCCAGTGAAATCATCTGGGCCAGGGCATTTTTTTTGTTGGTAATTTTTTGATGACCTGTTCAATTTCTTCTTTTGTGATGGACCTGTTCAACTTTTCCACATCAGTCTGTGTTAATTTAGGT
>NW_006922098.1:717746-718810 GCF_000298275.1 Orycteropus afer afer | reverse complement strand
TTTAAAGTCTGATTTATGTATTTGGGGCTCTTTCATTTTGTCCATAGATATTTATTATGGTTATATCTTCTTGTTCACTTGTCCTTTAATCATCATATAATGTCCAAAGTAAGGATATTTTTAATGAGGGAATGATATTTTATCACAATGACTGAGATAAGGATATATTGGGGAATATAATACAAAAGACAGGAAGAACATTTTACCAAGAACCATAATTTACAGAAATCACCAACAATTTTAAAAATAAACTGCCCATCTACTCATTACTTAATGATGACTATATTGTTATCAGACATTTAACACTTCTAACAATAATAAAAAATCTAATACCCTACTATTTGTGCATTAATGACATACATCTGACAATCAGGAATGTTGAGGTGAGAAGTAAGAGTAAGACTGGCTGTGATGGTTAAGATTTTGTGTCAACTTGGCTGGGCCATGATTCTCTGTGGTTTGGCAATTATGTAATAGCGCAATCATCTTCCTCTTTGTGATACGAGATGGTCATCCTCCATTTTCACATAATGTTGAGTTTTGAGTAACAACCTGGTCTTTAGAACTACATGAGGTGTGGGTCTATTAAGGGGAGCATGGTGGCATAGTGCTTAAGGTATTTGACTGTTAACCAGGAGGCTGGAAGTTCAAACCCATCAGCCACTCCTCTGAAGGAAAATTGGGCAATTTACTTCTACAGAGATACCATGTCAAAAACCCAAGGAGGGGTCACTATGAGTCAGAAGTGACTTGATAGTAGTTAGTTTGTTTGTTTGTTTGTGTATATTAAGAATCACTTAACATGCCCCTGATACTGAAATAATGTATTATTCTTAGATTTCTCATCAAAGTATCCTTTCAAACTAAAACCAAAATCACTGCCATCGTGTCAATTCCAACTCATAGTGACCTCCATTGGGTTTCTGAGGCAGTAAATCTTTTATTTATTTATTTATTTATTTATTTTTCATTTTAAGAGCTTGTTTCACATTCAATGTTACATGTACATTTGGTTTCACTCCCCATTTACTATGTCCAACCCTAACCCAGTCTCCGCCCCTCCC
>NW_006922098.1:714334-715651 GCF_000298275.1 Orycteropus afer afer | reverse complement strand
CGGCACATAACAACAACAACAACAACAATGGTGTGGGGCATGTTGAGATATTCCAACTAAAGTGAAGGATAAGTTATTGTATCTGGCTTCCCCCACAACTGAAAAGGAAGCACAAAATCTGGTGTGCTTCTTTGGATATTGGAGGTAACATATCTCTCATTTTGGAGTGTTACTGTGACCTATTTATCAAGTGACTAGGAAAGCTGCTAGTTTTGAGTGAGGCCCAGAACAACAGAAGGCTCTGCAACAGGTTCAGGCTGCCATGCATGCTGCTCTGCCACTTGGGCCATGTGATCCAACTGATCCAATGGTGCTTGAAGTGTCTGTAGTAGATAGAGATGCTGTTTGGAGTCTTTGGCAGGTTACAATTAGTGAATCACAATGCAGACACTTGAGATTTTGGAGCAAAGCCTTGCCATCCTCTGCAGATAAATACTCTCCTTTTGAGAAACAGCATTTAGCTTACTATTGGGCTTTAGTAGAGACTGAAAGCCTAACCATGGACCACCAAGTGACCATGAGGCTTGAGTTGCCCATCATGCACTGGGTGTTGTGTGACCCACAGTGTCATAAATTTGGTCATGTACAGCAACACTCCATCACTAAATGGAAGTGATATATCAGATACAGGGATTGAGCAGGACCTGAAGGCACAAGTAAGTTGCATGAGGAAGTGGCCCAAATGCCTATAGTCTCCACTCCAGTCACTTTACTTTCCCTCTCCCACTCTGTACCTATGGCCTCATGGGGAGTTCCTTATGATCAATTGACTAAGGAAGAGAAAACTTGTGCCTGGTTTACAGATGGTTCTGCGTGATAAGCAGGCAACACTCAAAAAGTGGACAGCAGCAGCACTGTAGCCCCTTTCTGGAACTTCCTTGAAGGGGAGTGGTGAAGGGAAATCCTCCCAATGGGCAGGACTTCGAGCCATTCACTTTGCATGGAATAAGAAATGGCCAGATGAGCGATTATATACAGATTCATGGGCTGTGGCTAATGGCTTGGCTGAATGGTCTGGGACTTGGAAGAAGCATGATTGGAAAACATGATAAGGATGTATGGGGAAGAGGTATGTGGATAGCGCTCTCTAACTAGGCCAAAAGAGTAAAGATATTTGTGTCTCATGTGAATGCCCACAAAAGGTGACCTCAGCAGAGGAGGACTTTAACAATCAGGTGGATGAGATGACACGTTCAGTGGAAACCAGCCATCCTTTTTCCCTAGCTACTCCTGTCATTGCTCAATGGGCTCATGAACAAAGTGGCCATGGTGGCAGGGATGGAGGTTATGCATGGGCTCAGCAACATGGACTCCCAC
>NW_006922098.1:712211-714134 GCF_000298275.1 Orycteropus afer afer | reverse complement strand
TTTTGTTCTTACTGGAATAGATACTTATTCTGGATATGGATTTGCCTTCCCTGCACGCAATGCTTCTGCCAAAACTACCATCCGTGGACTTACAGAATGCCTTATTCACTGTCATGGTATCGCACACAGCATTGCTTCAGATCAAGGGACTCACTTCACAGCAAATGAAGTGCTGCAATGGGCCTATACTCATGGAATTTATTGATCTTACCATGTTCCCCGTCATCCAGAAGAAGCTGGCTTTATAGAACGATGGGATGGCCTATTGAAAACACAATTATGGCACCAGCTAAGTGCCAATACCATGAAGGGTTGGGAAAATGTTATCCAGGATGCTGTATATGCTCTAAACCAGCATTCAATATATGGTTCTGCTTCTCCAATAGCCAGGATTCATGGGTCCAGGAACCAAGGGGTGGAAACAGGAGTGGTACCACTCACTATTACCCCTAGTGACCCACTCAAAAAATGTTTGCTTCCTGTCCCTGTTACCCTAGCTCTATGGGTCTGGAGATCTTACTCCCAAAGGGAGGAGCACCCTCACCTGGAGACACAATACTGATTGCATTGAACTGGAAATTAAGATTGCCACCCAGCCATTTTGGCTTCCTCATGCCTCTGGATCAACAGACAAAGAAGGACATTACTGTACTATCTGGTGTGATAGATCCTGATTACCAAGTGGAAATTGGATTGACATTATATATCAGAGGTAAAGAAGAATATGTCTGGAATACAGGAGATTCTTTTGTATGTTTCTTGGTATTACCATGCCCTGTGATTAAAGTCAATCAACAATTATACCAACCCAATTCTGCTATGACTGCTAATGGTCCTTACTCTTCAGGAATGAAGGTTTGGGTCACCCCACCAGGCAAAGAACCATGAGCAGCTGAGGTGCTTGCTAAGGTCAAGGGAAATATAGGATGGTTTGTGGAAGAAGGTAGCTCTGAATATCAGCTACATCCACGTGACCAGTTGCAGAAACAAGGACTGTGATTGTTATATTTCTTCATTGTATGTGTGCATCAAATATTTTTGTTTCCTTCTGTTATGAACTGTGAAATGTAAATAAGGTTAATGGGTTTTGGTTGTGCATGTGTTAGCATATCATGTTAGGCACAAATATGATTTTTTAATTGTACTTATTTAAAGATTAGATATAGTTAAGAAGATGTGTACAACTGCTAAGTTGATAAGGGATGAACTGTAATAGTTGGAGCTGTGTGTCAACTTGGCTGGACCACAATTCTGTGTGGTTTAAGCAATTGTGATGTGGGTTTTTCCAATTATGGGATCAGGTGTATATTTTCTGAGCAGCCAATCCATTGAAAGGGAGTTTCCCTAGGGGTGCAGCCTGCTTCCAGTATATTCATGGACATCCTGGGAAAAGAGACACTCTTCTGTGGATTGAGATTATGCCTACAACTGTCTTTGAGTGAACAATCCACCATTCGACCTCGAGATCATGGATTCATCATTCGTTGGAGTCAACATCCAGTATACTGCCTGCCAACCTTCAGCTCCTCAGCCTCTGCAGCTGCATGCATTGGGAAATCTTCCATTGATGTTTGATCCAACAACTTGGGACTTGCCAGCTTCTATAAGTCTGTGAGCTGTTTGCCTAAGATAAATTTCTCTTTCTCTCTATATATAAACTTTCCTGGTTTTGTTTCTCTAGAGAACCCAGTCTAACACTATGCCTTTTATTATTTTGAAGATGTCCCTTCTACTTCTATTTTGCTGACAGTTTTGATCAGGAATGGGTGTTCGATTTTATGAAATGCCTTTTCTGCATCAATTGATATGATCATGTGGTTCTTATTCTTTGTTTCATTTATGTGATGGATGATGTTGATTGTTTTTCTAATGTTGAACCATCCCTGCATACCTGGTATGAACCCCACTTGGTCATGATGAATG
>NW_006922098.1:710176-711848 GCF_000298275.1 Orycteropus afer afer | reverse complement strand
TGTTTCTAGAAATCTGTCCATTTCTTCCAGATTTTCAAATTTGTTGGAGTGCAGTTCTTCATAGTATCCTGATATTTTCCTTTTTATTTCAGTCGACTCTATTGTGATGTCACCCATTTCATTTCTTATTCATGTGATTTTTATTTTCTCCCTCTTTTCCTTTGTTTAATTTGCCAGTGGTTTGTCAATTTTATTGATCTTTTGAAAAAAACAACTTCTAGTTTTATTGATTTTTATTATTATTATTTTATCTTTCTATTTCATTGATTTTTGGTTGAATGTTCATTACTTCCTTTCTTTTGGTGACTGTAGGTTTTTCTTTGTGTTCTTTCTCTAATTGTTAGAGATGTTGGGTTAAAGTGTTGATTTTGGCTCTTTCTTCTTTTTTGATGTGTGCATTTATTGCTATAAATTGACCTCTGATCACTGCTATGGCTGTGTGTCTAAGATTTTGGCATGTTTTGTTTTCATTTTTGTTTGATTCAAGAGATTTTTGAATTTCATTTTTCATTTCTTCTCTTACCCAGTCCTTCTCAAGAGGGGGGGTTGTTCAGTTTCCATATGTTTGCTCTTTTCCCACTGATCTTCCTATTGTTTAGTTCTAATTTGGTAGCATTTTGATCTGAGATGATGATTTGTAGTATTTCAGTGTTTTTTCAATT
Source organism: Orycteropus afer afer (assembly GCF_000298275.1). Taxonomy (NCBI): domain Eukaryota; kingdom Metazoa; phylum Chordata; class Mammalia; order Tubulidentata; family Orycteropodidae; genus Orycteropus; species Orycteropus afer. The sequence goes on along the minus strand of NW_006922098.1, from coordinate 711,186 downwards.
TATTAGGTAGGGCTTGCTTTATGACCTAACATATAGTCTGTCATTGTGGTAATTAACTTTGTGTGTCAACTTTGGCTAGTCCTGGTTGAGTGGCTGGGCAGCTGGATGTAGTTATTCCCCATGGTAAGAGTGGTAATTAACTCCATGGTGGAATGTATTGGAGCAGCTGACTAGCTGCTTTAGGGATGTAGTCTGCTTCCAGTATATAAGAAGCAACTTTGGGACTAGTTTCTAGCTTATGGCACAATTGAACCCTGCATGTAGCCATGTTGTTCAGCAACCTCCAATGCCCTGCCAATCCTGGGACTTCCAATGGACTTGAATTAATTACCTGCCATGTTGTTTGGTAATATCGAGACTGTACCTTATTACTTGTCAGCCTTGGCTTGTTAGCCTCAGCAGCCAGTAACTGCCTGAATGAAGAAATTCCTCCAGCTTCAACGGGCCGGGAACAAGAGGTGCAGCTGAAGCTCAAGGCTGAGAGGCTTTCACACAGCCCCTAGAGTCTGGCACTTTGAACTCGGACTTATAGCCTCCCAAACTGTAAGAGAATAAACTCCTGTTTGTTCAAGCCATCCCTTTTGTCATTCCTGTCAGAGTGGCACTAGGTAACCAGAGCAATCATGGAAAATATTCAAGGTGCACTGGGAAATAATGTATATTGTGGTGTTGTTGGGTGATGTGCTCTGTAGATGTCTATAAGGTCAAGTTGGTGGATTTGATTGTTTAGATCTGCTGCCTCTTTGTTGAGTTTCTTTCCAGTTGTTCTAACTTTCATTGGAAGTGGTATATTAAAGTCTCCCACTATGACTGTGGAGTCATCTATTTCCCTTTTCAACTCTTAAAGTCTGATTTATGTATTTTGGGGCTCTTTCATTGGCTCTATAGATATTTGTTATGGTTATACCTTCTAGTTCAATTGATCCTTTAATCATTATATAATATCCTTCCTTGTCTCATATGGTGGTTTTTGTCTTAAAGTCAATTTGATCAGAAATTAATATTGCCAC
>NW_006922098.1:708432-709336 GCF_000298275.1 Orycteropus afer afer | reverse complement strand
ATGGTATCTCATTTTTGTTTTGATTTGCATCTCTCTGATGGCCAATGATTATAAGCATCTCTTCATGTATTAGCTGGCCACCTGAATATCCTCCTTGGTGAAGTGTCTTTTCATGTTTCTGCCCATTTTTCAATTAGATTGTTAATTCCTGTTGTGTTAAGGCATTAGAGTTTTCTATAAATCTTACAGATAAGTCCCTTGCCACATATGTAATTATTGGCAAATATGAATTTGTTGCTGTAATTTTTGTTATGTGCCTTTTTATGGTGCTAATTTCTTTGATCCATATAATTTTCTATGCTAAGCTCGCTTTGTTTATGAATCATGTTATCACTTCCTTCACTGCTATTATTTTAGTATTTGCTAGATATTTGTGTTGGTCCTCTTTTTAATTTTGATGTGAAGGTTTATCATTTTTCCTTGAGGTTACCCTGTGATTTATAGTTTTCTTCTCAAGTTTAGAACAGTCCATTCTATCTTGTAGTTGTCTTGACTTCTCTACTATCTAGAAGTTCCCTAACAGCACAGTTTTTTCTCTCTTTTTGATTTGTAGTTCTCATTTGTCAATTGATGTCTCTGGTTCCCTGTTTACAATCTTGTAGGCTTATTTACTTTGGATAATTCCATAGCTGGGTTGGCTATTTTTGCTTCTCTGTCCAAAAGACGGCCTTTAGCATCTCTTGTAAGGTTTTTCTGGTTTTAACAAATTCCCTTATTTCTGCTTATCTGCAAATCTCCTAATTTCACCATCATATCTGAGGGACAATTTTGCAAGGTACATAATTCTTGGTTGGAAATTTTTCTCTTTCGGTGCTTTATATATAACGTCTCATTGTCTTCTCGCCTGCATGTTTTCTGTCAAGTCTTATTGGTTGCCCCTTGTAGGTAACTTTTCATTTTTCCC
>NW_006922098.1:703638-704126 GCF_000298275.1 Orycteropus afer afer | reverse complement strand
TTATGCTTGCTTCATAAAATGAGTTAGGGAGGATTCCATCTTTTTCTATATTTTGGAATACTTTGAGTAGGATTGGTATCAGTTCTTTGCTGAATGTTTTGTTGAATTCTCCAGTAAAACCGTCTGGGCCAGGACTTATTTTGGTAATTTTTTGATGACTTGTTCAATTTCTTCTTTTGTGATGGGAATCTTCTGGATTTCTGTGTGTAGATTTTTTATCATTTCTAATTTTTCATTTATTTTGTCATTTTGTTCTTGTATTGTCTTTCACAATTGTTCTAGGTTTTTCTCTGTGTTTCTTTGATCTGTCTCTCAATTAGTTGAAGATACTTGAATATATTTTTTTTGAAAGCCTTCTCAAGGAGTTTCATTGCTTCATCTTCCTCAGTGATATGTTTTGGGTCTGTATCCTGGTCCCTTGTTTCTCCTGCTTTATCTTGCTTCTTTGTGTGGACTGTGATGCTCTGTTGTCTCCAAAGCATTGTGAC
>NW_006922098.1:700799-703538 GCF_000298275.1 Orycteropus afer afer | reverse complement strand
TAGTTGAAGATACTTGAATATATTTTTTTTGAAAGCCTTCTCAAGGAGTTTCATTGCTTCATCTTCCTCAGTGATATGTTTTGGGTCTGTATCCTGGTCCCTTGTTTCTCCTGCTTTATCTTGCTTCTTTGTGTGGACTGTGATGCTCTGTTGTCTCCAAAGCATTGTGACATTTTTATGTTTATATTTAATTGGTGATTGTGTGTTGGAGTGATTTGCCCACAATTTTCATTTTATTTGTTTTGCTTTTATGTTATGTATGCAAGCAGGGTACAGTGCTCCACTATTTGCTAGTTGACAGCACTTATACCCTATCCACCTGTCACCTTTCCTGATGTCAGCCTCCTGTATATCCCTTCCGAATTGGCAAACAGAGCCCATTCCTAGATTCTGTTTTCATTCACGTTTTTCCACTAGTTGATGCCTAATCCACTTCTGCATAATTTCTTTCAAAGCTCAGGTCTCCTGAGTTATCTTCTGTATCTCTGTCAATTGGTTTTTCATTTCTTTGTTGAAGAGGGTCTGTGTCGCTTTTCTGCTTATTCCTCCATCTTACCAGAAGTCTTCTGTTATATGTTTTTTCATGACGTCCCTGGTTTCTTTGTTCCGTATTATTTTCTGTGCTGAGTTCATTATGTCTATGAATCATGTTATCATTTCCTTTGTTGCTGTTGTTTTAGTATATGCTGAATATTTGTGCTTCCCTTTTTTATTGTGATTGAGTATTTATCATTTTTTCTTTGAGTTTACCTTGTGATTTACAATTTTCTCCCCTAGTTTATAATAGTCCATTCTATCTTGGAACTCTCTTGACTTCCTCACCATTTAGAAGTTCTGTAGCTACACAGTATTTTCCCTCTTTTTTGTTTGTTGTTGTCCTCACTTGCCAATTGATGTGTCTGGTTCTCTGTTTACAGTCTTGTAAGCCTATTTTACTTTGGATATTTCCATAGCAGTGGTTTCTGGTTTATGTCATCTTGTGTATTAATAGTCAGTTGTTGTTTGCTATTTTTGGTTCTCTGTTCAAAGGACTCCTTTTAGTATCTTTTGTAAGGGTGGTCTGATTTAAAGAAATTCCCTTAGTTTCTGCTTATCTAGAAATCTCCTAATTTCACCATCATATTTGAGAGATAATTTTGCTGGGTACATAATTCTTTGTTGAAAATTTTTCTATTTCAGGGTTTTACATATACCATTCCATTGCCTGCTCATTTGCATGGTTTCTGCTGAGAAATCAGAGCTTATTCTTTCTGGTTGTCCTTTGTAAGTAACTTTTTGGTTTTCCTGTGCTGCTTTCAGGATTCTTTCTTTGTCTTTGGTTTTGATGAATTTGATGATGATACGTCTTGATGATTTTCTTTTGGGGTCTATCCTGTTTGGCTTTTATTGGACTTCCTGAATGGATATATTCTCATCTTTCATCATATCAGGGAAGTTCTCCTCCAACAAATCTTGGACAATTTTCTCAGTTATTATTATTTTTTTTCTCCTCCTGTTCTGGAATTCCAATGACACATAGGTTATTCCTTTTGATGGTATCCCACATGAACCTTAGGCTTTCTTCATTTTTTAAAAATATTTTTTTTTTCCTGATTGATCCCTTTCCTAAGAAATATTCAGGTATTAGCCTTCAATCTCATTAATTTTGTCTTTCATTGCATCAATTCTACTCCTTTGCCCTTTCAATGTATTACCTATTTCTGACAATTTAATATTAATCTTCTGGATTTTTATCTGTAGATTTTGAATCATTTCTATGTTTTCATTTATTTTGTCATTTTGTTCTTGTATTTTCTTCCAAAATTCTTCTAGGTTTTGTTATGTTTTCCTTGATCTCTCTCTCAATCCTTTGACAACTCCTAAATATAATTCTGTGAATGCCTTATCAGGGAATTCCAATGCAGCTTCATCACCAGGGATGTGTTCTGGGTCTGTATACTGCTTCCTTCTTTACCACTTTATATCTTGCTTCTTTGTGTGTACTGTGATGATCAGTTGTCTCTGAGACATTGTGACATTTTTGTATTTAGATCTCTGTTAACTGTTTGTGAAGTGCAGCTATGGTTGAGTCCAGCTCCTCTTGGTAGTTCTTTATCATTTGCCCAATGGTGAAGAATGAGATGGTGCTCTCAGTCAGTAAGTGAAGCTTCAGGAAGTATGGGTGTAGTTGTGTCATAGGGGACTGTTGCTGTTGCTCATTCAGTTAGACACAAATCACAATTGAATAGCCATCAAAAACTAAAAGCAAGTGGACAGAAAACACACCCTGTAATCACACAGGAACAGTTACCAAAAAAAGAGAAAAGGGAAGAAAACAAAAACAAACAAAACAAAACAAAAACACTGCAATATCTGAGGAGAGGGCAATAAGAGAAAAAAGGTAGGTAAGGAGAATAACAAAGAAAAAAAATGGGAAAAATGCAAAAAGAAAAACAAGAAATGGGGTTAACCATGAGAAAGAAAAACAAAAATGGAACCAGGAACAGGGAAAAGAAAAAAGCTGAAACTTAGAACCTGGTAAGGGAAGAATGGGAGCTCTGGTAGCGTAGTGCCTAAGGCACTTGACTCCTAACCAGAAGGCTGGCGGTTCATACCCACCAGCTACTCCTTGGAAGGAAGGTTGGGCAATCTACTTCTGTAATGATACCACCTCGGAAACCCAAGGAGGGGTAACTATGAGTCAGGTCTGACTCGACGGCACATAACAACAACAACAAGGGAAGAATAAAGACTAATAAT
>NW_006922098.1:697255-700018 GCF_000298275.1 Orycteropus afer afer | reverse complement strand
TAGTTGGAGTTTACTCCACTTCTCTATCCTTCCCTTCAAAGCTCAGGGGTCCAGGATTATCTTCTGTATCTGTGTTAATTTGTTCCCCTTGTCTTTGTTGAAGAGGGTCTGTGCAGTCTTTCTGCCTATTCTACCATCTTACTGGAACCACCCCTTCCTGTCTTTTTAATGACCATTAACTTTCTTCATGTATGATATCCTTGATGTCATTTCATAACTTATCTGGTTTTCAGTCATTGGTGTTTAATGCATCGAATCTGTTCTTCAAATGGTTTCTAAATTCTTGTGGGATATAATCAAGGATGTATTTCAGTTCTTATGAAATTGTTTAATGTTTTTCCGATTCAGCTTGAACTTGTATATAAGCAATTAGAATATATGTGGAGAGGGGATAAGATGGTGGTCACTTCAAAGCAACAATATTCCCTTTTGGTTCACCTTTGTTTTAATAGAGGTAAAAACAAAGAGAAATACTAGTATATAAACATTGTTTCCTGAGAACCTGATTGTAAGACCTATAGAAAATAGTGAGCTGTTCACAAATGTTACAATGCATTATACACTAGTGCAGTGCCTTGTACATAATAGGCTCTCAATAAGTATTTGCTTGATTGAATGAGTCAGCATTTTATATGTTCTTTTCAAAAAGTATTTACAAAATCCTATGTCCTCATCATTTGAATTTTGTTGCAAAGAGAACATCCAACAGATTAGAAAAATAACTATAATGCATTTCCAGTACAGAAAATGTAATTTTTTATTTATTTTCACTGATTTTTCTGGTTATAGGACATTATAATCAGGTCCAGTAAAAATCTTAATTTAAATCTATTTAAGGACGATTTTTAATGAGCATATAAAAGCCCAAATTTTTCTTCTCTGTTTATGTATTTGTTGTGTGATGTTGAGTCTATTCTGACTCATAGCTACCATACAGGACAGAGTAGAATGCCCCACAATGTTTCCTAGGCTGTAATCTTTGTGGGAGCAGATCACCAGGTCATTTCTCCCACTGGTGGGTTCAAACAGCCAAACTTTCAGTTAGCAGCAAAGCATTTAACCACTGTGTCACTAGCGTTCCTTTTTCTATTTATACAAGGGTTATGTTCTGGCTATATAAATGAATGTTTTTAATATTACTTAAAACTGTGTCTTCTTTGTATTTGAAAAATATTTACCTTTATTTTTGCACATGGTTAATTTGCTTTAGAAATACTTTTCAAAAATAAGTGTCATAAAAACAACAATAAGATAATATCTTGCCCCAGGACTAATGGCAAAGTTCAACAACATAGAAAATAACAAATGCTGGTGAGGATGTGGAGAGATTGGGACTCTGATATACTGCTGGTGGGACTGTAAAATGATACAGCCATTGTAGAAAGCAGTATGGTGATTCTTTAAAGAGCTGGAATTAGAAATACCATTTTACCCAGCAGTCTCATTCTAGGTATATATCCTAAAGAAGTGAAAGCCAGGACAAGCACAGATATATGCACACACATGTTAATCGCAGCACTGTTTACAATAGCAAAAATATGGAAACAACCTAGGTGCCTAACAACAGAAGAATGGATAACCAAACTATGGTACATACACACAATGGAATCCTATGCAACACTGAAGAATAATGTAGAATCTGCAAAACACCACATAACATGCATGAACTTGGAGAACATTATGCTGAGTGAAATAAGTCAATTACAGAATGACAAATATAGTATTAGTTCATTATTGTGAAAAGTCAAGGGAAGTTTTATATATGGAAGGAAAGTGCTAGTAGTGGGTTACAAGTAGTGGGAGGGGACGGAAGGGAACACTGAAAAAAAAATGCATTGACCTATGTCACTTTAGTTTTGTGTATTTCACTGTACATAAATTATATTTCAATAAAATGTATTTAAAAAAAAAAGAATGACGTTGTCATAGATTTCATTTTACTTGGATCCACAATCAAGAAATCAAGATGTTGTATTGCACTGGCCAATATATATAAAGAAGAAGAAGTATCAGATCAGTCTACCACCTGTTTTGTGTATTGCTGTTGTTAGCTGTTGTTGACTTGGCCTTCCAATCATGGTGACCTCATGCATTAAGGAATGAAATGTTGCCAGATTCTATGTCACATCCACTGATTATTTGGAGATTGTACCATTGTGATTCATAGGGTTTTCATTGGCTAATTTTTGGAAGTAGATAACCAGGCCTACCTTCCTAGTTCATATTAACCTGGAAGCTTCACTGAAATCTGTTTAGTATTGTAGCAACATATAAACCACACTGACAGACAGGTGCTGGCTGTGTATGAGGTATATTTGCCAGGAATCAAAACCAAGTATCCTGAATGGAAGGTGAAAATACTATCACTGAAAACCAATGAATTTGAAGTATTACAATTCTAAATTAATGAAGTACAAATTAATGAGGTTTAATGGGAAATTTTAAACAGAGTGAATATTCAATTTGGTAATACTTTGGCATTCCATTTTAGTAAAATTAAATGGTGATAGACCCCTTTTAGAGCCACTAGGAATAGGTTAATTAAGTAAAGCAATTCAACAACTTAATGAAAAGAAGATAATACAATTAAATTATCTATCCTCTTAAACCATTTAATTTGTGCAAAATAATTACAAAGGGAATAATGTACCACTTTAGAGAAAAGACAAAAGAGGATAAAATAACTAATGGTGTTGGTATGAAAATATTAGATGTTATTTTGAGATTTATTGGAACTGTCAGCTTTTAGTCAAATAAAATTAA
>NW_006922098.1:694940-697070 GCF_000298275.1 Orycteropus afer afer | reverse complement strand
GAATTATTTGATGCACTGTGAAATATGGGAAATTAACACTTATAACATAATACATGTACAGTGGAATATATTAAAACATTAGATGGGGACTAGAAATAATAACCTTCTTATGACTAAACGCTGGGAGATAAAACTCATACACATTAAGTCTTTACACTTTTAGATAAAAAAAAATCTTCTTTGTGGGTTATGTAAATTAATGCAATAAATAATTATATTGTGATATTTTTTCTTTTCCATTGCTTCCTCTTCAGTACATTCTTAGTCTTTTGACTACATGCAATGCCATTTCATAAATTCATATGTACTTCATCTTTATCTCTCTGCCTGAATTGCTAGCTCACTTCATCTCATTTCCCCTCATGAAGTCCTTACAGCCTGCCAAGATTCTGACATATCACCTTGCCTAGATGTCTAGATGATAATCCATAAATTCTACAAAAGAAAAAAAATGACATTCAGCTCACTGTAAAAAGCATATTTTCTTTTCTAGAATCAAATGTTATCCAGCTATGAGAACTAAAAGAATCTATTATGCTTTTTTGTGAAAAAAAAAAAAAAGTTCCATGTATGAATTCCATTTATCTTTTAGTTCTTTTCAGACCACATTTCTGAAGTATACAATTTGTGTTCTTTTTTCTGCTGTCACAGGCCCTGATTATTTTAAACATCTGAAGTAAATAAATAATCAAATTCAATTGATCCATTGAATGGTTTAAAAATGTGAAAAATATGAGTAGCGAACAGAGCAGTGATTTTTTTCTAAAAGAGTGACAAAGATGAGCTAGAGTTTATACCACCTGTGGTGTTTTTGATAGACCATTCTTAGATCACTGAGAGTATTATTTCATTTCTAATTCTGCCACTATTTCATCAATGGCTCTAATTTGCATTTGACAATATACTACTTTCTGAAAAGAGAATGAAGAAAATTGTACATGACCAAATTATTCAAATAAACCATACATGGGAATTTCAATTCCATCCAACTCTATTAGTTAAAAGGAATGCTATTATCCTGTTTTTGTTTCTCTTTTTGCTTCCTGATTTCCAAGTACAGTATAAATAAAATATTTGGTATAGGAGTCTAAAATACATAAATCAAAATAAATGATATTCATAATCAACCTATAGATATTATTTCAAAGAGTACTATTTCTTCTTTTCATGTGTCTCTTCCAAAATTTGATAAAAAGAAAAAAAAAGTTTTTTCTTTACTATTCATAGATAAGTTAAATAAGTTATTTATTTACTTTTGAGACTAGAAAATGGCATAGCTTCAAGAGCCCTCTCTTCTTTATGCAGGTTATAAAAGTAAAAGATATAAAATGCCAAAGTTAGTGGCTCAGCTCAGGAAACAAATGCACTTCTCAAATGACTTCTAAGCCAAGCAATCCACTAATCCTTTGCCTTTCTACCTTGAAATATCTTGAGCTAAAAATATGATAACCAAGTGAACAATTTGTAATCCTTACATTTTACAATATAATAAGAAGAGATGTAGGAAACTTTCAGAAGTTAATACAATTATCACTGTCTGCTATAACAAACAAAATTTATCTCCTCTAAGATTTTATTTAGTATCCCTGGTAGTGCAGTGCCTAAGGCACTTGACTGCCAGAAGGCTGGCAGTTCAAACCCACCAGCCACTCCTCAGAAGGAAGGTTGGGCAATCTACTTCCATAGTGATACTGCATCGGAAACAAAAGGAGGGGTTGTTATGAGTCGGGTCCGACTTGACATCAAATAACAACAACAACAACACAATTTTATTTAGAATAAACATATATTTCATCAGGTCCAGCCTAAATTACAACTGTTTAGAAGACAGTACACGAATTATAACATACTATAAATTAAATGTGGAATGTAATATAACTATTTGAATTTTATTGTAGAATAATAGAAAGGACATAGCCTTTGAAATCAGACTTACTTTGGTCTGAAAACCAACTCTTCATTTACTGTGTAATATTGAGCAGTTTTCTTTTGAATCTTTCTGATCCTAAGTTTACATATATGAAATATTAAATATTAAAATAAAACTTAACTCACAGACTTGTGAGAATTTAATGAATCAATATAGAAGAAAACACTTTGCACATAGCCTGCTTACAAACAGCACTCAAA
>NW_006922098.1:692187-692650 GCF_000298275.1 Orycteropus afer afer | reverse complement strand
TCATTTATTATTCTCCTTCCCTACTTTTTTTTTCTTCTTAGTGCCCTAACCCCAGATATTGCAGGTTTTCTTATTTTTTTCTTCTTCTTTTTCACTTTTTTCTTTTTTTGTTTACTGTTCCTGTGTGATTACATGGAGTATTTTTTGTCCATGTGCTTTTAGCTTTTTGATGGTTATTCAGTTTTAATTTTTATCGAATTGAGTGGGAGACAGCAACAGTCCCCATAGGACACAACTACACACACATCCCCTGAAACTTTGCGTAATGAACAAAAAATCCACTAGCTCTTTCTCCATCAACAGGCCAATGATAAAAAGCCACCAAGAAGAGGCTGGATCACCCTTGGCTGCTCTTCACAAACACTTAACAGGGATCTAAATACAACAACATCACAATGCTTTGGAAACAACAGACCATCACAGTCCACACAAAGAAGCAGGATAAAGTGGTAGAAACAAGGGA
>NW_006922098.1:687867-689852 GCF_000298275.1 Orycteropus afer afer | reverse complement strand
TGTGGTCAATGACATGAGACAAAGTATATGTGAACTGCTGTATGGAAAGTGAATTTGCTCTGTAAATCTTCACCCAAATATAAATAAATAAATAAGAAAAAAAAATGCTGTTGTTAGTTGCTGTCCTGTCACTTGTGACTCACAGAAACCCAAAGTGGCCCTTTCAGAAGCAGATTACCAGGCCTGTCTTCCTACACACTTCTGGGTCAGTTTGAACCACCAGACTTTAAGCCAGCAGTCAGGCACATACATATCTCTTTGTACCACCCAGGTACTCTACTCAATAAACTAAACTCACTGCCATCTAATAGATTCCCATTCAAAGTGACCCTCATTGGGATCCCAAGGCTGTAAATCTTTATAGAAGTAGATTGCCCTATTTGCCTCCTGTGGAACAGCAGGTAAGTTTAAACTACTGACTCTACTCAATAGTGTATTATTATTACATTGGTAAATTAGAAGGATTTGTAAGACTTTTTTTGTAGTAGGAATAGATAAAAATAAAGATTATTTTATATTTCTGTACACACTTACACCATAGAAAGTTAAAAAATACAATTTTTTTCTTTTTATAAAATGGATGTTGTTGTTGTTAGGAACTGTAGATTCAACTCTGACTCATAGTGACCCTATATACAAAAAAACAAAACACTGCCTAGTATTTGCACCAGTAGGTAGCTCAGAATGCAGGAATACATAGGAAAGAATGACACAGGGAAAGGTAACCACAGTGAGGAATTGGGAAGAGAGCTGTTACATTATGAGGACTGCAATTAATGTCATGAACCAAAATGTGTATGAACTGCTGTATAGGAAATGAATTTCCTCTGTAAATATTCACTCTGTAAAAAAAAAAAAGAAAGGAGAGAGAAAGAAAGAGGGAGAGGGAGAGAGAGAAAAAAAAGAGGAGAAAGAGAGAGAGAGAAAGGAAGGAAGGGAGAAGGAAGGGAAGGAGGGAGGGAGGGATGGTAAGAGGGAGAGAGGAAGAGAGAGAGGGAAGGAAAGAAAGAAGGAATGATGCTTGGGCCTGCACCATCCTCCTGATCTTTGCTATAATTGAGCCTAACTTGCAGCCACTGCATCAATCGACCTTGTTGAGGATCTTCCTCTTTTTCGTTGACGCTCTATTTTACCAAGCATGATATGTTTCTCTAGGGAATGGTCCCTTCTGAGAACATGACCAGAGTAGGTGAGAGAAAATCTGGCCATTCTCTCTTTCCAAGGAACATTCAGGCTGCACCTCTTCCAGGAAAGATTTGTTCATTCTTAAGGCAGTCCATGGTATTTTCAGTATTCTTCGCCAAAACCTCAATTCAAAGGCATCCACTCTTCTTCGGTCTTTGTTATTAATTGTCCAGCTTTCACATGTCTGTGAGGCAATTGAAAATACAATGGCTTGGGTTAGGCACACCTTACTCTTAAAAGTGATTTCTTCGTTCCTTAAAACTTTAAAGGGGTCTTTTGCAGCAGATATGCCTAGTATAATGTGATGTTTGATTTATTGACTACTGCTTACATGGGCCCTTATTGTGTATACAAGTAAAATGAAATCCCCAACCACTTCAATCTTTTCTTCATTTATCATGATGCTGCTTATTGATCCAGTTGTGAGGATTTTTGTTTTATTCATGTTTTGGTGTAATCTATATTGAAAACAATACTTTCTGATCTTCATCAGTAAATGTTTCAAGTCATCTTCACTTTCAACAAGCAAGGTTGTGTCATCTGCATATTGTGGATTATTAATATTTCTTCCTCCGATGCTTAAGCTGTGTTCTTTTCCATATTGTCCAGCTTCTCAGTTATTTGCTCAGCATACAGATTGAAAAAGAATAGTGAAAGGATATGGTCCTGACATACACCCTTCTTGATTTAAAACCATGCAGTATCATGTTGTTGTTGTTGTTATTTGCCATAGAGTCGGCCCCGACTCCTAGCGACCCCTCCTTGGGTTTCCGAGGCAGTTATCACTACAGAAGTAGGAT
>NW_006922098.1:680499-686957 GCF_000298275.1 Orycteropus afer afer | reverse complement strand
GAACATTCTGGCTGCACTTCCTCTAGGACAGATTTGTTAGTTCTTTTAGCAGTCCATGGTACTTTCTTGACTGCTAACCAGATGGCAGGCGATTCAAACCCACCAGCCACTCCTTGGAAGGAAGGGTGGGCAATCTACTTCCGTAGGGATACCCCCTCAGAAACCTAAGTAGGGGTCACTATGAGTCAGGTATGACTCAACGGCAAATAACAACAACAACAACATGGTACTTTCAGCATTCTTTGCCAACATCACAATTCAAAAGCATCGACTATTTCGGTCTTCCTTATTCGTTGCCCGCTCTCACATGCATATGAGGAGATTGAAAATGCCATGGCTTATGTCAGGCGCACCTTAGTCTTTAAGGAGATAACTTTGCTTTTCAGCACTTGAAAGAGGTCTTTTGCAGCAGATTTGCCCAATGCTATATGTCATCTGATATCTTGACTGCTGCTTCCATTGTTATTGATTGTAGGAAGTCTTTGAGAACTTCAAACTTCTCTCCATTTATAGTGATGCTGCTTATTTGTCCAGTTGTAAGAATTTCCATACTTCAGACTGTAGTGTTCAATCTTCATCAGTAAGTGATTCAAATCATCTTCACTTTCAGCAAGAGAAGTTGTGTCATCAACGTATCACATATTGTTAATAACTCTTCCTCCAATTCTCACGCCACATTCTTCTTCATATTTCCATGACATTGTTCAATAATTTCCACATTCTATTGGATTACCTTTCTTTGCAATGAGCACAAATATGGACCTCTTCCAGTGGTTGGCCAAGTAGCTGTCTTCCAATTTTTTTGGCATAAATGAGTAAGTGCTTTCATCGCTCCATCTGTTTGTTGAAACATCTCAGTGGGTATTACATTGATTCCTGGAGCCTTTTGTTTGTTTGTTTTGTTTCTTGCCAAGTGCTTCAGTGCAGCTTGGACTTTTTCTTTCAATACCATTTGTTCTTGATCATATACTACATCCTGAAATAGTTGAAGATCTACCAATTCTTTCTGATACAGTGACTTGTGTTCCTTCCATCTTCTTTGATGCCACATGCATAATACAATATTTTGCCTATAGTATCCTTCAATATTGTCATTCAAGGCTTGAAATATTTCTTCAGCTCTTTTAGCTTGAGAAATTCCAAGTTTATTATTCCATTTTGGCTTTATTACTCCAGGAAAATACACATTTATTTATAACACTCCTTTCTTTTGTCTTCTCTAGCTTCCCTTTGAAATCTTCTGTTCAGCTCTTTAATTTCATCATTTCTTCTGTTCACTGTAACTACTCTCCATACAAGAGCAAGTTTCAGAGTCTTTTCTGACATTTTGGTCTTTTTCCATCTTCTGTCTTTTTAATGACCTTTTGTTTTGTTCAGGTATGAATTTTTTTTTATGTCATCCCATAACTCATCTGGTCTTTGTTCATTGTTGTTCAATGAATCAAATGTATTCTTCAGATGGTCTCTAAATTCTGAAGGGATATAATCAAGGCCATATTTTAGCTCTCGTACACTTGTTTTAATTTTCTTTAGCATCAGATGGGTACAGATATGTTATTAGCTGCCTAACATGAGTTGTACCCTGACTCTTTTCAAGTTCTTGTACAATGGATTGAAACACTGTTTTGTCCTGTACCATCTTCATAATTGATTATGAATTTGTCCATTATGATCCATAGTTTTCACTGGCTTATTTTCAAAAACAGATTACCAGGCCTTTCTCATCCTTCTTTGTCTGAAAGCTCTACTAAAACACATTAAACACCATAAAAACATGAGAGTCTGTACTGAGGGCTGGTGATTACTACACATGAGGCATATTTTCTGGGAATGGAACCCAAGTCTCCCACAATTCTACCACTGAATCACCATTGGATCTCCCAATACATAATAACCCTGAAGATAAATAGGACTATAACTTAAGCAGCCAATAAGACAATGCCAGTCTGTTAGCTCTCATTCCAGGATTGTGAGGAAGGTGTTTATTTTTTTGTTGTTGTTTTGAAAAAGCTTTTTTTTTATTTCAATGTAGAGCTTGTATAAATAGAATGTTTCACTTGGCTAGCATACAGATATTTATTTTATTTTGTTTAAAGAGCAAATATTTGGAAAGCAGAACATTAAATACAATTATATTAGCAAGGCTTCCTACCTTTCCCTATTACTAATTTAATTATAGTTCATCTAGGAATATAAAATGTACAGAATGGTTTTAACTATATTCCAGAATGTAATGAAAATGCAACTTATAAAACAATTATTAAAGAACCAAGATTTTTCCTATAGCATGTAAAATTAAAATTTATGAAAAATAGCTTTCTTTACTGTATCTGGAGATTATGTCTCTCTTTCAATTTTATGTCAAAACTAAGAAAGACAACAACAAAAACAAATAGTTACGTTACTACAAATGGAATGGAAAATTTACTTTTTATTTGTAGACAGCTCTTCCGTTCCATGAATTCACCTAAGAAATCTCTTTAATTTTTTTTTCTTATTTTATCTTTCATGGCATGTGTAGCTTTAGTCTTAACTACACAAAGATATCTTTTTTTTTGAGCTTATATATGTTTATTAGAATGATACTGATAGTAGGAATAAGCTATGCTACAGGCTTTCATTGGAGTGTCACACACATGTAAGCAGAACAGCTCTTCAACAGATATTGAAGAGTTGTGAAAATGGAGGTGAAGTTGCTTAGCCACAGTCTCCTAATAGTTAAGTGGAAGAGACCATGATCAGGCCTCTGATGCCCAGTCGGTCCAGTACTTGTTCCTTATATGACCACAGTACAGAGTACACAGCATGTAACAATAACCACCCCCACCACCCCAAAAAATAAAACCAAACTCACTGCTGTCAATTCGGATCCAACTCACAGTGATCCCTCCTTGGGTTTCCGAGACAGTATCACTATGGAAGTAGATTGTCCAACCTTCCTTCTGAGGAGTGGTTGGTGAGTTTGAACCTCTAGCCTTCTGGTTAGCAGTGAAATGCCTTAGGCGCTACACCACCAGAGCTCCCTAACACTAGGGAGGGTGGCAAACCATAGGCCAAATCCAGCTTAATGGCTGTTTTTTTTTTTTTTTTTTCTTCCATATCCCTTTTTTTGTGTGTGACTTGGGTGAAAATTTACAGAGAAAATTCACTTTCCATACGGCAGTTCACATACACTTTGTCTCATGATACTGACTACAATTTACCACAATGCAACAGCTCCCCTCCCACTTCCTCCCAATAGTTACGTCTTCCCTGTGTCCATCCCTTCATGAACTCCTGCCCCTTGAGCTGTCTCCCTGTGCATAAACAGCCCTCCTTTCTCTCATGATTGTGCTCTCCAAGGAGTGTGTACTTTTGGTAAATGTTCAACTCATATGCCTGTCTTTTGTTTGGCTGGAAGCCACAGGTGTGAGTTCAATTCCAGATCTGAAGGGCAGCTAGGGGCCATAGTCTCAGTGGTTCCACCAGATGAGCAAACCTGGTCCCACTTTTTTTTCTCCAAATGAATTTGAGTTTTGTTCCACATTGTTCTCCCTCTTTACCCAAGATCTCCTACATAGATCCCACTCCATGTGGTTGACAGTGATAGCCAGGCACCATCTAGTTCATCTGGTCTCATAGTCATAATATAGGCTGTGGATCGCATGGTGTACCAGTTACTAGGACTAATTGTTTCCATGAATCTTTGGTTTTCTTCATTCTTCTTTACTCTGGATGAGGAGAGACCCATTGCTGCATCTAGATGGCTGCTTCCAAGCTTTTAAGATACCAGTTGCTACTCTCCAAAGTAGGAGATGGAATAACATTTTGTTTAGTATGTTATGCCAATTGAGCTTGATGTCCTGTGTGACTATGGTCCCAAGCCAACAGGTTCAACTACTCATTCTCTCTAGGTAGCTGGCTGTGACCAAGCAGTGACTACAACCTTCTCCCTTGTCAGATCTACTATACCCCTGGGAATTCAGATAATACAAATAAACTTATCTCACCACTGTCTGCCAATCCTATACATGATCTTGGGTACACTTCCCACTTCATAGACATACCTAATAGTACAGCCTGTTCACTCATCTATCCACCTGTATACCTATGTTTGCCTTCACTGACAACACAGTACTCTATGTGCAAAAGGGTTCATCTTTGTTGTCTGTACTTCCCATGTACCTCTTTATGTCTTACTCTTCCTCAATGCCACCATGTTGATCACTCACATTGCCCTTCTGTTCACCCAAATCAATACTTATCTCTACGTATCTAACAGTGTTCCCTCCTCTCCCCCCCCCACCCCTGTTAACCAACAAAGATAATGTCCTTCCATAAATAAACTTTTCCTTGATTTTACAATAACGGACTAATGCAATATTTGTCCTTTTGTGATTGACTTATTTCACTTAGCATCCAAGTTCATCCATGTTATGTGGTGTTTTGCAGATTCTATGTTATTCTTTAGGGTTGCATAGTATTCCATTTTGTGTATGTACCATAGATTAGCTATCCATTCCTCAGCTGATGGATACCTAGGTTGTTTCCATCTTTTTGCTATCGTAAATAGTGCTGCAATGAATATGGGTGTTCATATGTCTGTTCTTGTCATGGCTCTCACTTCTTTACGGTACCTAGTAATGGCATGGCTGGGTCAAATGGTGTTTCCAATTCCAACTTTTTAACAAATTTCCATACTGTTTTCCACAGTGGTTGTATCATTTTACAGTCCCACCAGCAGTGTATGAGAGTCCCAATCTTTCCACATCCTCAGCAGCATTTTTTATTTTGTGTCTTGTTGAACTTTGCTCCTAGTGCTGGAGCAAGATTGTATCTCATTGTTGTTTTGATTTGCATGTCTCTAATAGCTAATGATCGTGAGTGTTTCTTCATATGTTTGTTGGTCACTTGAACATCCTCCTTATTGAAGTTTCTATTCATGTCTTCTGCCCATTTTTAAATTGGATTGTTTGTCTTTTTTGCCATTGAGATGTTGGAGTTTTCTATAAATTCTAGAAATAAGTCCCTTGTCAGATATGTCATTACCAAATATTTTTTTCCCAATCTGTAAGTTCTCTTTTGACTCTTTTGGAGAAGTCTTTGGATACACATAAAAATGTTGATTTTTAGAAGGTCCCATTCATCTAGTTTCTCTTCTGCTGTTTATGCATTTTGGGTTATGTTTGATAGTCTATTTATGCCATATATTAGCACCCCTAAATTTGTCCCTAGTGTTTCCTTGAGGAACTCTATAGTTTTAGGTTTCACATTTAAGTCTTTCATCCATCTGGAGTTTGTTTTTGTGTATAGCATGAGGTACAGTCTTTTAGTTAGTAGTCCAGTGCTTAACCATTTGTGTCACTCAGGACTCCTATGTACATGTATGTTTACATATGTGTACACATATATATGTATATAAACCAAAGGCAGGCTACACTTATAACTACCATGTGCATCATTTATAGAGTGAAGAAAAGTTCTTGTCCTCCATGAGCTTATATTCCATTAGAGGGACTAAGAAAATTGTACAAGTGAATACAATGAAAAGTAGTGTAAGGTAAATTGGAAAATATCAACAGGAAGAAATTATTAAGTATTTTTAGGTGAGGGAATAGATCATATATCCTATTGAGACTGAAAGCAGTGATGAATAGGAGATTAGTAGGTGTCTTAATTATGCAGTGCTACTATGAGTCAGGGCTGACTCGAGGGCAAATAGCAACAACAACAACAACACTATAATAGAAATATCACAAGTAGGTGACTTTAATGACAATAAATTTATTTTCTCAAAATTTAGGAAGCTAGAAGTCCAAATTCAAGGTTCCAGTTCCAGGGAAAGGCTCTCTCTATATTTATTTCCTCTGGGAGAACATCCTTGTTTCACTTCAGCTTCTATTCCTAGATTCCTTGGAGATCATGTGGTGTGTATCTTCTGTTCAATTTGTGTTTTCTTTTCTGTGTCAAAACATGCTTGATTTATACCTTGAAGGTGAGTGGCTTAAGTCACACCATACACTTACATGGGCTCATTAACATAATAAATAAAATGCTATTCTCAAATAGGATTACATACACAAGTATAGCGGTTAAGATTTTCTTTTTTTTCTCTCTCTCTCTCTCTTTTTGGAAGGGAACAATTCTATCCATAGAATTCCACCCTTTGTCCACCCAAACTTCATGTCCTTCCTGCATACAAAACATATTCACCTCATCACCTCATCTCCAAAGCCTTAAATCAATAGACAACAGACACAGAGTAATCTCTCACAAACACAGACACTATGGGAGAGAGATTCAACAGATCTATGGACCATAGTACTGGGGGACACCAGACTCAATTGGCACAACAAAATACATAAAAGCCTTGTTCCACATCCTACATTGGTGAATAGTGACTGGGGTCTTCAAAGCTTTCAAGTGGCCATCTAAGATGCAGCTAATGATCTCCTAGTGTTGGAAGCAAAGAAGAATGA
>NW_006922098.1:677356-680159 GCF_000298275.1 Orycteropus afer afer | reverse complement strand
ATGGACCACGGGGTACCAGAGGACCAACATTCAGGTTGAGGAAATGCAGTACAAACAGGAGTGCATAAATATGAGGGGCACAGGGGGAGAGTTACAGGGTAGGGAGGGGAGGAGACTGGGTTAGGGTTGGACATGGTAAATGGGGAATGAAACTAAATGTACACGTTTAGAATGTAAAACAAGCTCTTAAAATAAAATAAAAAAGCCTTAAATCAACTTCAAGTCCAAAATCTCATCTTCTGAGTCACTTAAATCAAATATGGATGAGACTTTAGGCTTATTTCATCCTGGATCAAAATTACTCTTCATCTGTGAACTTGTGAAATCTAGAATGCAAGTTAGCTGCTTCTAAAATACAACAGTGGAACAGGTACAAGTTAGATATTTCCATTATGAATGGGAAAAATTGGAGGGAAAATGGGCACCAAGCAAGTCCAAAAAATATAATAAATGAGTAGAAAAATTTTCCAACTGTATTAAAAAAGGATAAAAGAAAGATAATGAGAAGAAAAGTTGCAATATATGAGGAGGGAGGAATGAGAGAAAAGAGCAAGAGTAAAGGAATAGTAAAGAAGAATTGGGAAAACTGCAAAAGGAAAAACAAGTGATGGAAAGAACCAAAAGAGTGAAAGAAGAATGGAATCAGGAAAATGGGAAAGAGGAGAAAACAAAAGAACCAAGAATTGGAAAGAGAGGGGGAATAAAAAAAAGGAGAAAAAAGAAGATAAAAGTACAATCTAAAAACAAATAAACAGCAACAACAACAACAACAAAAAAAAACCTGGTGGTCAGGACTCAACACCCAGGCTCTGTCAGAGCACAGACTGGGATGGAATTCCTGTTCATCAAGAAGGTGAGTGGAGGTGGGGTATGACCACAACTCTATCCACAAAGAAGGTGTGGGGTATAAGAGTAACAAGGGGAATTTTACACCTTTCTAGTTGTCAGCCTCCAGCGGGTTCCTCATGCTGTCCTAAACAAGTGGACCCTATTCTTAGGTTTCTCAGGTAAGAACCCCACTTGCATGTATTTAAAGTGGGTGCACCTGCTACATGCAAATATTCAAAATGGCTGCAACCTCAGGACAGCCACGGTAGTCCACACATCTGTTTGTCTCCTTCTTTGCTGTTTTCCTTTCTGGCTGTCAGGCACCAATTCAGTCCTTGTCTGTGCAGTCCTTTGTCAGCAGATCTGCTTCTTAGTTTGCTACCAGGAAATATTCTTAATGGCTGTGCCCTCAGGACAGCCAGCAGTCTGCAGCTCAGTTTGCCTCCTTACTCACTGTTTCATTCAGGTTCTTTTACCAGTTGGCATTTTAATCCACTTTTTTTTTATCCTTCCCTTCAAAGCTTAGGGTTCCAGGATTGTCCTCTGTATGAGTTTCAATTGGTCTGTTATTTCTTTGATGCAGAGGGTCTGTTTAGCTTGTCTGCCTATTCTGCCATCTTGCCAGAAATCATAAACATTAACTTTTATTACACTTAATGAAAAGTGGCAGTGATGAAGTAAATTGCAGTTACAATACTCTCCTCACCCTTAGTGAAGATTAGCATCTACCTTCAGTAAAACCAAAACCAAACTCACTGTCATCAAGTTGAATCTGACTCATGACCTCCTCTTCTTAGGTTTCCGAGGTGGTATCTCTAAGGAAGTACATTGCCCAATCTTCCTTCTGAGGAGTGGCTGGTGGTTTTGAACCACCAGCCTTCTGCTTAGCAGTCAAATGCCTTGGGCACTATGTCACCAGAGCTAAACTAAATAAATAAATGCATTGTTGTTGTTGTTACATGCCGTTGAGTCGGACCCGACTCATAGTGACCACTCCTTGGGTTTCCGAGGCAGTATCACTACAGAAGTAGATTGCCCAACCTTCCTTCCGAGGAGTGGCTGGTGGGTCCCATATCTAAAGTGAAATTACTACAACAAATAAACAACTTCCATCTTTTCATTAATGTACTAACAAATTAGTTCTCGTGAAATATAATTTTTCTCATTTAATATGTGATTTAAAAAAACAAACTCACTGTTCACAGCTGTTATATTATAAAATATAATTTTATAATATTTTTCCCTTTTCTGACATGGAGTACAGCTTTTTAAAATATGTTTTGGTCCATTCATAAATTGATTAAATTAAAGAATAAAAAACATGAACAGCACTTCACACCCACTAGGATGGCAATTACAAGAAATATGGAAAATAACAAGTTAACAAGTGCTGGTGAGGATGTGTTGAAATTGGAATCCTTATGCTTTGCCTGCAGGAGTGTAAAATGGTATAGTTACTACATAAAACAGTTTGGCCATTCCTCAGAAAGTTTCCCATTGAATTATCATATGACCCAGAACTGAAAGCAAACATTCAAATGGGTATTTGTACACACTATTCATTGCAGCATTTTTCACAATATCCATAATTGAAGAAAGAAACCAAGTGTCCATTTACAGAAAATAAACAAACAGAAGTGTTTACGAGGACTGGGAGAAGGGGCAAGTTGTTGGCAGATTTTGTCTAAGGGTTACTGAGTTTCTATTTGGGGTAATAAAAAACTTTTTTTCTCTGGCTTATTATCATATATATACGTAAGAAAATATTTGTCATTTCACCATATTTCACATGTACAATTCAGTGACATTAATTACATTTATCATGCTGTTCAACCATCACTACTTTCCATTTCCAAAGTTTTCCATTACCATTAACAAAAATTCAGTATACTCAATAACTTTTGGAAGTTTGCAATGGTGATGGTTATACAACATGGTGAATGTAATTAATGTCACTGAATTGTACAATTAAAAA
>NW_006922098.1:671466-677201 GCF_000298275.1 Orycteropus afer afer | reverse complement strand
GCCGAGTCAGACCTGACCCACAGTGACCTCTCCTTGGGTTTCCGAGGCAGTATCACTATGGAAGTAGATTGCCCCATCTTCCTTCTGAGGAGTGACTGGTGGGTTTGAACCGCCAGCCTTCTGGTTAGCGGTCAAGTACCTTAGGCACTACGCTAGCAGAGCTCCCCCAAGATCACTTAGCTAGTAAGTAATAAGAGCTGGAACTGACTACATGTATTGTTGATTTGCTTGTCTGTTTTGTTTTGTGTTTTTGATTTTTGCCTCCATGATGGCCAAGAATAAATTATACTATTTGCTCTATTTTTATGTTTATCAATATTTTATTATGCTTTTTTTGTGAAAGTTTTCATAGCAAATTAATTTTCCATTCAATAACTCATACACAAATTGTCCCCTGACATTGGTTTAAATCTCCAAAATATGTTAGTACTTTCCTTGTTTCCACCCTCTGTTCCCCATTTTCATTTAGCTGGTTTTCCTGCCCCTTCCTTCCTTCTTATCTTTGTTTTTGGGCAAATGTTGCCCTTCTGATCTCTTATAATTGATTTTTCTAAGGAACATATTCCTCATGGGGTCTGTAAAATAAGCAATAACAGCCCTGAGATGTTATAACCTCAGAGCTGTTATTGCTTATTTTATAGACCACTCTATGATTTTATCAAGAGGTGGCTTCCAGGAATGGCTTCAAATCCATGTAAGAAGGGTAACTGGGCAATAATCTTGGGGTTCATTCAGTCTCTATCAGACCAATCAGTCTGGCCATTTTTATAAATTTGAGTTTTGTTCTACAATTTTCTCCCATTCTATCCAGGACCTTCTATTGTATACCTGGTCAGAATTGTTAGTAGTAGTAGCTGGGCACCATCTATTTCTTCTAGATTCAAGCTAGAGGAGGCTGTGATTCACATCAGCCATTAATCCTTTAGACAAATTCCTTCCTTATACCTTAGATTTATTCCAAAGTACTTTATCCTTTTGGGGCCTCTTTCTGGTTACCTAGTGCCACGCTGACAAGAACATACCACAAATGGGATGGCTTGAATGAACAGGAGTTTATTCCCTCACAATTTGGAGGCTTTAAGTCCAAGTTCAAAATGCCAGGTTCTAGGGGCTGTGTGAAAGGCCCTCAACTTTGGGCTCCAGCTCTGCTTCTTACTCCCAGCCCACTGAAGCTAGAGGCATCTCTTCACTCAGGGAGCTAGTGGCTGCTGAGACTAACAAAGCCCAAGGTCAACAAAATAAAATGGCACAGCCCTGATGTTACCAAACCACATGGCAGGCCATTAATTCAAGTCCATTATGAGTCCCAAGGTCGGCAGAGTATGGCAGGCTACTGAACAACGATATGGCTACATACAGTGTCCAAGCATGCTATATGCTAGATACTATCCCCAAGGCTTCTACTTATATACAGGAAGCAGATCACATCCTAAAGGCAGCTACTCAGCTGCTTGTGGTAGATCCCACCATGGAGTTGATTGCCAGTCTCATCATGGGGAATAACTACCACCAGCTGCCCAGCCACTCAACCAGGCCCAGCCAAGTTGAGATACAAATTTAACTACCACAGGTCTATTGTATGGTATCATCTTCCTGATTGCCCTTTCAAGGTTCTCTTTTTCATTATAGAGGTATCCAACTGATTTTTGTTGGGTGGTCTCATACCATGTCATTTTGCTGAAGATTTCTATTGGTTCCAGTAACTTTCTTGTGGAGTCTTTGGGATTTTCTGCTGTAGGATCATGGCATCTGTGAATAGGCATAGTTATACTTCTTCCCTACCAATTTAGATGCAATTTATTTCCTGTTCTTGCCTTATTTCTCTAGCTATGACTTCAGATACAATATTGAATAAAACTGGTGATATAGGGCAACCTTGTCTGGTTCCTATTTTCAAGGGGAATGCTTTCTTCCCCTCTCCATTAAGGATAATGCTGGTTGCTTGTTTTGTACATAGATTTAATTATGTTTAGAAATTTCCCTTCTATTCTTATTTTACTGAGAGTTCTTATCTGGAAAGAGAGTTGAGTTTTGTCAAATGCCTTTGTGTGTGTGTGTGTGTGTGTGTGTGTGTTGATTAACGTGGTTATGTGATTTTTTCCCCTTTGTTCTATTAATGTAGTGAATTACATGATTGATTTCCTAATTATGATCCATCCTTGCTTCCCTGGTATGAATCTCACTTGATAATAATGTATTATTATTATTATTATTATTATTATATGCTTTTGAATCTTATTGGCTAGAATTTTGTTGATAATTTTTGTTTCTATATTCATGAGGTATATTGTCATATAATTTTCCATTATAAAGGTGTCTTTGCCTGGATTTAGTATCAGGGTTTTGTATCTGTTATATTTTGGATGGTATATTTTGATCTAGGATCTCTGGTACCGTAGTGCCTAAGGCACTTGAGTGCTAACCAGAAGGCTGGCTGTTCAAACCCACCAGCCACTCCTCAGAAGGAAGATTCAGCAATCTACTTCCATAGTGATACTGCTTCAGAAACCCAAGGAGGAGTTATTGAGTCTGGTCCGACTCGACGGCACATAACAACAACAAAATATATTGATCTAACCATATTTCTTTGAGTACTAATTATTTATTTATGAGGCAGACAAAGGTTGATTCAGTCTATTAGAAACTTATTTGTTTATATGTAGTTCATATTTATAGAATATTTACATTAGAAACCCTACATCTACATTTAATTATCTACTTCCTACTTTAGTGAGTAGTGACTGGAGTTTAGAAGCTTGTGAAAGTTTAGAAGTTTGTGAAGGTATTTCAAAAATATTATAAATTTACTATGTCCTTGTAAAAACACCCCAAATAAGCTAAGAATTGAAAACACTTCTTTTACTTATTTATTTATTACTTTTTTGTGAGTGGATACAAGTTTACAAAGGAAATAGTTTTACATTCAACAATTCACACACATTTTGTTTAATCTCAATCCCCTCAATTTAACATCACTCCTCTCATATCTTCCCTGTGTTTCTTGTTTCCATTATTCCTTCTCTACTAATGCTTCCTGCCTGCTGAATCTTGTCCTTGGGGAAATGCTACACTTTTTATCTTAAATGGCTGATGTTCTAAGCAGAATCTACTTTATTAGACTTGTTGTTCACCTTGTAGAACTGTTTATTGTTTGAAAGAAAATTCAGCTATGGAAATGAGCTCAGTTTCAGGTCTGAAAGGTGACCAAGAGCCATAGTTTCAGGAGTTCCACCGGTCTCTATGCAACCAGTAAGCTCAGTTTTTTTGTTTTATAATTTTGAGTGCTTTTCCACATTTTTGTTCCAATGTATCCAGTACCTTTTAATGTGATCCTTTTCAGAGCAGTTGCTACTGGTAGCCAGGCTCCATCAAGTTCTTCTTGCTTCAGAGTCATGTAGGCTGAAGTTTGCATAGTCCATTAGTCCTTTAGATTAATGTTTTCCCATGTATTATTTCTTTTCTTTCTTATACTTTGTTCCAGATGGGGAGAAATTAATAGTTGCACTATTCCTGGCTACTCACAAGCTCCTAAAACTCCAGTCACTACTCACCAAAGCAGGATGTAGAACATAAGACATTTCTTTTTGAATCTTACACTTAGCCAGATTGTTGTTGTTATGTGCCATCGAGTCAGACCTGACTCATAGCGACCCCTCCTTGGGTTTCTGAGGCAGTATCACTACGGAAGTAGATAGCCCCATCTTCCTTCCGAGGAGCGGCTGGTGGGTTTGAACCGCCAGCCTTTTTGTTAGCAGTCAAGTGCCTTAGGCATTACGCTACCAGAGCTCCCCTTAGCCAGATTAGGCTGAAGAAAAATCACAGAATAAAATTTTTCCTGTCAAGATTTTCCTATGGCATACTTCTCTATTAGAATGTCACCTCTCCAGTGCGTGGTGGGGTATACATAAAGATAACTAAAACATTTAATGTTTGATTTGCTCAGATAATGTGAATTCAATGTGTGCTTCATCAGAGGAAAGATTAGGATAAGTGAGTGAGACAGAACCTAAATGCTGCATAGTCTATGGTGTCAAGAAATTCTTCCATCCCAGTAAACAACAATGCATCTGAATAGAGTCAATTTTCAAGGATATTTATAACATTGTACATTGATTGTAAATACCAAATTGTGACTGAAGATCCCAAAAAGTTTTTAAACATTAAGAAGATTCAGAAGTGAGTCATTCATTTGAATTGAACAGACAGAGAGCAGTGCCCTTCTGGATCAACTGTTGACAAAGAAACACATGCTGAATTGGGATTAGGCAAACCTGAAACTAATCTTAACTGCTTATTGGAAAGTCATACTGTAAGAAACATAAGAGAATTAGACAAGATCAGCAAAGCATTTATGCATGATTATCAAACCATGAAATTTATACATCTCTACTCACTAGCCACACCTTGGAAGGAAGGTTGTGCAATCTACTTCCACAGTGATATCACAGTGGAAACCCAAAGAGGGGTTGCTATGAGTCGGATCTGACTCAATGGCAGTGAGTTTGGTTTTTTTGGTTTACTCTTTGCAAACTTCTTTATTGATGTTGAAAATGACATGTAGACAGTTTTCATTATTGTAAATTGAACAGCCATCACACTTATCTCAATATTAAAAAATGAAATGCGTAAATATGTGTAGTTTCTTGATAGGATTTCTGTATTGGAAAAAAAAAAAACCTGCTGTAGACCTCTCAGGCTTGAATTTTGTAAGAAATATTTCTGATGTGAAATGAGCACTTCATGGGAAAGCTTCAGGATATAATCAAATTTGAAAAAAGTGTTTAGAATCAAGTCTAAGGATTCCATGCCTAATGAAAACTGTGATGCTTATCAGAATCAAAAACAAAAAATCTCACTGCCATCAAGTCAATTCCGACTCATAGCAAGCCTCTTTGTGTTGCCGAGGTGGTAAATCTTTACCGAAGTAGATTCCCCAGTCTTCCTTCTGCATAAGAATCAAAGAGGGTGATATTTTAAGCTTTTTGTTTGTGCATATACCACTTGCCCATGTCCGTGCAGATGAACTATAAATAAATATGTTTCCATTACAACTGTAAGTACTGACCATAGCACTTCACTTTAACAAAATGTAAGCAGTAATCAAAGTGAAAGACTTAAAATCACACAGGGAAAAGCTTAACTTGACATTAATACAACATATTTCTTTTACAAGTTGATGTGCCTAAATTTCCACAGGACATTTGCAAACTTACTGGGAGAAAAATTCTAGTTTACAAATGTGATAAACCATTTCCTCACTCTTACCTCCCTCTCAGATTAGATACACATCATCCTGAAGAAATGAATGTCAGCATATCTGAAGAGCATTTTCATGCTGTAAACCATGCAGAGCAGACTCTTCGTAAAATGGAAAACTACTTGAAAGAGAAACAACTGTGTGATGTACTACTCATTGCTGGACACCTGCGAATACCAGCACATCGGTAAATATGCTTTTGCAATAAGATTATTTGGCATTAAGAACAAGTATGAATGAGAGAGAATCAGTATTTTATTTACTTATTTGATTAGCAACAGCAGTAATTAATATATTGATTATAATCGGGAATGTTGGGGGAACAAATTTTTATCTTTCTATGTTAAGAAGGCACAAACTTATATGATCTAATTCTATGTTCCATATTTAGAAGACCCTAGCTTTGGAGAGTTTGATAAAGAAAAAACAGCACAGAAAAACTCTCTGTGAAAGAAAATCAGTAACTTATTTGATCCTT
>NW_006922098.1:669865-671288 GCF_000298275.1 Orycteropus afer afer | reverse complement strand
TGGAGAAGCTGAGTAGCTGCTTTAGGGATGTGGGCTTCCAGTGTAGAAAGTTTTTAAGGAAGTTCTCCACTTTTTTTTGGTATGCTTGAACCCTGCATGTAGCCAAGTCATTAGTCAGCTTGCTATGCCCCACCAATCTTGGGACTTTTTCTGTACTTGAATTGGTGGCCTGCCATGTTGTTTGGTAACATTGGGATTGTGCCTTTTTACTTGTTGACCTTGGCTTTGTCAGCTTCAGCAGCCAGTAGCTGCCTGAGTGAAGAAAAGCCTCTGCCTTCAGTGGGCTGGGAGCAGGAGGCAGAGCTGAAGCCCAAGGTCAATGGGCTCTCACTCAGGCCCTAGAACCTGGCACTTTGAACTCAGACTTCAAGCCTCCAAAATTGTAAGAGAGTAAACTGCTTGTTAAAGCCATCCCATTTGTGGTATATTCCTCTCAGAGCACCATGAAATAACCAAAAGTCTGGTTCATCAGTGTTAAAAACTTACTGATTGCATTTCGTACTTTTCAGTGACTTTGAGATTATGAACTTAATTAAGATCCTCTCAAATATTTTTGTTTCCAGGTTGGTTCTCAGTGCAGTGTCTGATTATTTTGCTGCAATGTTTACTAATGATGTGCTTGAAGCCAAACAAGAAGAGATCAAGATGGAAGGGGTGGATCCAAATGCACTTAATTCGTTGGTGCAGTATGCTTACACAGGTAAGTGTTTCACATCCATTAACTTATTCCATCCTTATAATAATCTTACAGTATATAACCCACATTATGATTATTCCCACTTTACAGATGAAGAAACTGAAGTATTGTCCAGCTTAATAACATTCTTAAGGCAGTAAGATGCAGAATCAGGATTTAAACCCAATAGAATAAATGAACAATGAGTAAATAGTATTCTGTAAAACAACTTGGACCCTGAGAGCAGAGAGATATTTTATCACAAAGATATAAAAACATATCTCTCTGGAATGGTGTGGGCACATTCTTTGTCTGAAAAAACTGAAGTGGAAATGGGACCTTCCAACTCGACATTAGAGAAAGCCTCTTTATTTATTTATTTTTTTGTCTTTATTTCTTTCTCTATTTTTTTTTATTGTGCTTTACGTGCAAATTTACAGAGCAGAATTTGTTTTATACGCAATATTTCATATATATTCAGTTTCACTCCCCAATTACCATTCCCCACCCTAACCCACTGTCCTCCTCTCCCTTCCCTGTAACCCTCCCCCACCCCGTGCCCTTCTTAGTTATGCACTCCAGTATGTCCTGCTTTTCCTTCATGTGAATGTTGGCCCTCTGGTGCCCCATGGCCAATTGCTCCAAGGGATTTATCTCTGTAGAGTATGTGGGTGCATCGCTCTGGGTTGAATGATTTGCATGTGGGTTCTCTTGAGAAACAAAACCAGTAAAGCTTATATATAGAGA
>NW_006922098.1:667264-669765 GCF_000298275.1 Orycteropus afer afer | reverse complement strand
TTTCCTGACTCACACAGCTGCAGGGGCTGAGGAGCTCAAGGTTGGCAGGCAGTATACTGGCTGTTGGGAGCTCTGGTAGCATAGTACCTAAGGAATTTGACTGCTAACCACCAGCCACTTCTCAGAAGGAAGGTTGGGCAATGTACTTCCATAGTGAGACCACCTAAGAAACCCAAGGAGGGGTCGCTATGAGTCAGGTCCAACTCGACGGCACATAACAACAACAACATACTGGCTGTTGACTCCAACGAATGACAAATCCAAGATCTCTAGGCCAAATGGTGGATTTTTCACTCAGGGACAGTTGTGGACAGCACTACAGAAGCCCGATCCACAGAAGAGTGTCTCTTTTCCCAGAATGTCCATAAATATACTGGAAGCAAGCCACACCCCTATGTAAACTCCCTTTCAATGGATTGGCTGCTCAAAATATATACAGCTGATCCCATCATTGGAACAACCCACATCACAATTGCTTAAACCACCCAGAATTGTGGTCCAGCCAAGCTGACACACAGTTCCAACTATCACACCAGCCCTTAGGAGTGAGTTTTATCCCAGGCCCAAAGTGCATCCCAGGGCTATAATCTTGGGGGTCCCACCAGACTCCATCATTGGACCAGTAATTCTGGTCATTATTATTATTTTTTTTTTTATTCCACATTTTTCCTCCCACTCTGCCAGGTCCAGCAAAACTGCAGAGGTCATGAAACAAAGCGACATGAAAGGATTTAAAGTTTTTTCAAAGGAATGGGGACCAGGAAGATACCCTGCATATTCTTTGAGAGCGATGCCTGATGTATCCATCCTGCTTTATTTATACATAAGCATAAAATTACATCATTATTCTTTGTATTTCCTTAAAACAATCAAGTATTCAATCAAATATTCTTCTACAGAAAAATCGAATGTTTCCTTATGACAATCAATTATTATTTAAAAGTTAAAGTTTTACTCTTTCCCATACCAAAAGGCATTTCCCCATGCCCAAATGTATTGGATGATTAATTGGGTTAATATCTCTTACAGGAATAGCAAATAATCACAAAAATACATCATTCTAAAACATAGTATGATTGTTAAGGTACATGATTCTAAATAACAGTATACTATTCTTAGGGCAAAATATTATCCCAGGGAAACAGTTTAGTAAACACTTTGCTGGGACAATGATCCACCCCAGGAACACAAAGCTGGAGCCAAGCAAGCATTCTTAGCTGTTGTTAGAACATGTGCCTTGCAATCATGTTCTTTTGGTGGTCTTTTTTCTTGGTCTCTAACACCATTCTATCCAGGATCTCCATTTTTGATCCCTTCCTGTTTTTTTTTTTTAAATAGTAAAATCATCTTTACTCAAACTACAAAATAAAGTTAAGTGATAGCTTTGTGAGACAAAATATATTCTGATTTTATTTTTTCCAGAAATATTACATACATCTTCACTTATGGACATGGTTACGTCCAAAGAGCAGGTCATTATGTGAAAATTAGAATTCTGCGAAAATGGAAGAGGATTATATCATATCACAATACATAGTATGACAACATCATTAGATGATAACAGTCAAATTATATAATTACATTAATACCAAACCACTGATAAGCATGGTGAAGCCAAGTAAAAACATAAACATAATAATCAAATACAATGTTACTATCACCTCACAGCTCTGTGTTCATTACTGCCAAACAGATATACATCATTAATGCACAAAATAATCAAATAGTAGATTTTTTACTATGATCATAAAGGCAAAATATCAGATATTGAGACAGTTGGTAAATGAGGAGTATGTGAGTAAATGTATTTCATCTTCAGGATCTTTTAATATTCAAAATAGCTATTTGCTTATATATATATATTTAGGCTCTTCTAAAGACTAGAAGCTTAATTTCTGGATATCTGTAGTGTAGTGCTCTTCAAATATTTTTGTTTGCATTGTATCTAAAATAATTTTTAAAAACTATGTGCTCCTCTTAAATTTTTTTCCATTCACAAATAATTTTAAAATTTTGGTGTTAAATGCTTCTAAAGATATAATTTTCAGCATATTGTAAATAATTATATATTTTGAAATGCATTGTTGCATGCATTTCTATTTTAAATATATCCAGCAGAATACAAACTTTGTAACAATTTGATACTAGCCATCATCTATTTAAAACTATGCTGTGTTGGATTGGGTTCTCTAGAGAAACACAAAAACCAGCAAAGTGTATATATATATTTATAGAGAGAGTAAGAGAGAGAGAGAGAAATTTATCTTAGATAAATGGCTCACAAGCGTGTAGAAGCCGACGAGTTCAAGCTGAAAAGTTCATCTCTGGAGGGGGATGGGGCCCGGGGCTGTCTGGCTTTCGCACGCACAGCAGAGGAGTTCAAGTCACAAAGTTCATCTCTGAAGGGGGATGAGGCCCGGAGCTGCCTGGTTCCCGTAAGCACAACAGAGCCGAGAGAATCAAGCTGACACGCAGCGCGCTGGTCGCTGTTCCCAACAAAG
>NW_006922098.1:661000-662032 GCF_000298275.1 Orycteropus afer afer | reverse complement strand
TTAGAACTCAGTCATGTGATCCATCATGGGAACCACCACTCACAACTGGAGTCCAGCCAAGTTGACACATCTTCAACTATCACATATGCGATCATGAAAGTTCCTCAAAAAGGAACTTTCAATTATGATATAACACAGCAATCCCACTCCCAGGTACATACCCAATAGAATTGAAAGTGTATGTACGTATATAGAGATATTTTGTTGTTAAGTGCCATTAAATCAATTTCAAATCATAGCATCACTATGTACAGCAGGACGAAACACTTCCTGGTCCTGCATTATCCTCAGTTTTTGCTATGCTTGAGCCCATTGCTGCAGCCACTTAATCAATCCATCTTCTTGTGGGTCTTCCTATTCTTCACTGACCCTCTGCTTTGCCAAGCATGATATCCTCTATAGGGGCTAGTCTCCTCTGACAATGTGACCAAAGTAATAGAAACAAAGTTTGTTCATTGTCACTTCTAAGGAACATTCCAGCTGTACTTTCTCCAAGACAGATTTTTTTCCTTCTTCTAACAGTTCATGGTGCATTCTGTATTCTTCACCAGTACCACAATTTCAATGCATCAATTCTTCTGTGGTCTTCTTAATTCATTGTTCAGCTCTTACATGCATATGAGGCAAATGAAAATATCACTGTTTGGGTCAGGCTCACTTTAGCCTTCTAAGTGACATCTTTGCTCTTTAACACTTTAAAGAGGTCCTTTGTAGTAAATTTTCCCAGGGTTATATCCCATTTGATTTCTTTACTGCTACTTCCATGGGCAATCCAAGTAAAACTAAATCCTCAAAAACTTCATTTTTTTCTCCACTTGTCATTATGTTGTTTATTGGTCCAGTTGTGAGGATTTTTGTTTTCTTTATATTGAGGTGTAATCCATACTGAAGACTAGTCTTTGATGTTGTTGTTTTTGTGTGCCAACGAGTTGACCCGGACTCATAGTGACTGCTCTTTGGGTTTCTGAGGCAGTATCACTACGGAAGTAGATTGCCCAACCTTCCTTCCGAGGAGTGGCTGGTGGGTTTGAA
>NW_006922098.1:655933-659827 GCF_000298275.1 Orycteropus afer afer | reverse complement strand
CTTCCAAGGAGTGGCTAGTGGGTTTGAACCGCCAGCCTTCTGATTAGCAGTCAAGTGCCTCAGGCACTATGCTACCAGAGCTCCTTGTACATGATATATATTGGATAAAAATGCTTGTCTGGTTGAGCTGTACTCAAGCAAATACCTCATTTTTGCGACTAAGAAGTTGTTCTGGTTACCTAGTACTGCTCCAACAAGAATATACCACAAATGGGATGCTTGAACCAACAGGAGTTTATTCTCTTACAGTTTGGAGGTTTTAAGTCCAAGTTCAAAGTGTGAGGCTCTAGGGGCTGGGTGAATGCCTCCCAACCTTGAGCTTCAGCTCTGCCTCCTGCTCCTGG
Source organism: Orycteropus afer afer (assembly GCF_000298275.1). Classification (NCBI taxonomy): domain Eukaryota; kingdom Metazoa; phylum Chordata; class Mammalia; order Tubulidentata; family Orycteropodidae; genus Orycteropus; species Orycteropus afer. The sequence goes on along the minus strand of NW_006922098.1, from coordinate 659,483 downwards.
CCCACAGAAGCTAGAGGCTTTCTTTCACTCAGACAGCTGCTGGCTGCTGATGAGGACAAGCCCAAGGTTGAAAAGTAAGAAGGCACAGTCCTGATGTTACCAAACCACATGGCAGGCCATTAATTCAAGTCCATTAAAAGTCCCAAGATCAGCAAAGCATGGCAGGCTGCTGAACAATGACACAGCGACATGCAGGATTCAAGCATGCCACAAGCTGGAGACCATTCCCAAAGCTGCTTCTTATATACAGGAAGCAGACCACATATCCAAAACAGCTACTCAGCTGCTCCAATAGATTCCACCATAGAGTTAATCACCAATCTCACCATAGGGAATAACTACGTTCAGCTGCCCAGCCACTCAACCAGGCTCAGCCAAGTAGACAGACAAACTTAACCACCACAGAGGTTTAATTACATTCAAATTTTGTATTCATAGCTAGGGAAATGAAAATTTTGCCAAAATGTAATGAAAATGTGCATTTCAAGTTGAATTAATAGTATCAAAAAATATTGGTTCTGTGATATTTTTGTGTTCTTAAAACTTTAATTTGTAAAATTGTACAAAGTATACTTCTAATGAAAATTAAATACCATTCAGTGATGGACAATGCTATTATTAATGGATTAATATTAATTAGAAGAGTTTAAGAGCTACCAAAATTAGTAAATCAGGTAATTTTATTGAATTAATTTCTTATGTCTTAAAAAATGTAGTTTAAAAACAATTAATAGTTCATTCCTTTAATTTACACTAACCCCAAACCCCTCTCAATTCCATTAGTAATTATAATAAATGAGGTTGTCTATATGTGATAATTCTTTAAAAATTGCATAGAATAAGACTCTTTTCAGTTAAGTAACTGATGGTTAAAGGAAATATAGCTTTTCTGAAGCGAAATTAAAAACAAAGAGAGAGAGAGAAAGAAGTGGATATTCAATAAACCGAACGCTAAGTACTAATATTTCCCTGATGCTAAGAAGAAAGTGAACTTTATAAACTTCTGAAGCTTAGGAATGCACAAGAGGACAGTTTTTCTATGAAACCAAATCCAAGCAAAAATATTTCGAGATTGTAAAATTGCTCCACTTATTTTTTAAGATTAAAAACACAAAACAAATGCATACAAGTGAACAATAGAGAATCTTGTCTAAAAATGATAAGCAAAAGGAATCTTACAGTTTTGGATTTGAGATGCACATAAGTAAAGAGTAAGTAAAACTATTTTTTTTAGAGTTTTATACAGATCTTAAATTGTCAAGTCTCTGAAAGTTTAATTTTCTAAAAGTTCCTTATAAAACTTTGCCTCTCTTCAGATCAACCTCAGGTCATTGTTCAAATTTGGAGTTCCAAATATAATCCTGAAACAATACTAGTATGTCGAGAATCACATTATAATGGATTAGCGTTTTAAAATATTTCATTCTATTATGCTATTTATATCATCATGTCCTAAATAAAGATGTCATATAACCCGAAGGAACAACAGTTATATAGTTCAAAGGTTAATCCTAACACAAAAGCCAAGCATGAAAACTTCCTGTTAAATTACTTAAAGTCTTGAGCTAAGTATTAACAGTTTCCTGACTGGTATCTTACTCTTGCAGACAAAATACATTCTGATAAACAGCTTGGATTATTTTTGTAGCTCAAAATGAACTTGTCTTCCTTTTCCTATTATGTAACCAAAAACTGAGGGTTAATGCAGGATATGAATAAAAATGCAATGCTGTTGTCTCCTTTAATCCCTTCTCTCCAGTTTATTTATTATCTATTGTGAATGCAGTTAAATATGCAAATTTCTTATTATAATAATGCTTTTGTAATACTGGATAATTTTATGAGAAATAAAGAATTCTAATATCTAATAATGATGTTAAGCTCTTTGAGGTATTAATTTATAATCATATAAATAGTAGTCTGAATCAATGAAACATTAAATAAGTTGACTATATTTATTTAGTTTTACAGCAATATAAATATGGATTCAAAAGATTAGGAAGTCCATGGTACAATAGAAGACTTGGAAAGAAGTATATAAATTGTCAACTTTTATATTAAGAGCAAACTAACTCCAAAGTAAAATAATTTAAAATTAGTTGTAAGCATAATTAATTATCCATCGACAGTACTGGATACTACAGTTCATATGTAGATATATTCAGACAATAGATTAAGATATTATTTAGACTAATATCCTATATTGGCCAGCAATTTTGAAGAGTCTCCTGTCACAACAATCAAAAAAATCTAAATTCTAGCTGTATCTAAATATCACAATATCATTCACAATATAAAGGATGTTTAGTTATTTCTTAACTCTTTCAAATGTATTATCAATTTAATGGACTATGGGTAGCATAGTGCTTAAGACACTTGACTGCTAACCAGAAGATTCAAACCCACCAGCCACTCCTCAGAAAGAAGGTTGGGCAATCTACTTCCGTAGTGGTACTGTCTCGGAAACCCAAGGAAGGGTCGCAATGGGTCGGGTCCGACTCAATGGCAAATAACAACGACATGTTATAATCAATATTAGCCTTTGAATGGGTTTTACACACTGAGTTTGCTTATTTCTTTCCTATCCATCTTTTTCTTTCTTTTCTTCTTGCTGTCTCTCTCATTTCTTTTTTTCTTTTCTGTTCCTCCATTGGGAGCAGGTAGAAAGGACAGTGTGTGTGATCTGGGTCTGGACTTTTTCATAAAATTAACACAGCTTCAGAATTTACATAAAATACCAAAAATAGGTGACTGTAATTTCATAAAAATATATATATCATGTATGAGAAGCAGTTGCATTATTGCACAAAATAAATAGACATGATGACTGAAGCTTAGGTTTGAGTTCAGATATTTCCACTTCTACCTAATGGACAAGATAATCGACTTAGCCTGTCTTCTAATCAGAATAATTACACCTCCTCACAAAGTGGCCACTCCTTGGAAGGAAGGTTGGGCAATCTACTTCCGTAGTGAGACCACCTCAGAAACCCTAGGAGGGGTTGCTATGAGTCAGATCCAACTCGACAGCAGTGGGTTTGGTTTTTGGTTTCACAAAGTAGCACTGGTGATGACTTAATATTTGTGAAAGAATCCTGTAATGTGTGAAGTGCTGTACAAGTGTAATGTATTACTAATAGTATTATCCTATTTTTTGCCACAAGTGAGAACGTTTTTAACCAGGGACACCTGCTACATTAAGAACATTTATCTCCCAATTGCTTACCTTAGTCACAAGAAGTTTTTAAGTCTGAATAGGCAAGATGTTTTGGAAATTATGTCTTTACAGCTTCCTGATTATCTGATAGGTCAATCAACCTTGACGATTATTTTATAGATAATTTCTCTAGTAAGATAATTCAGTTCCAAGATGATTAATCTCGTAGTAGATTTGAAAGAGTTATGTGATATCTCTAGACCTCCTCCAATTTTTCAGAGGCTGTCTTTAGTTGATCCCAGAATACCTGTTTTTGTGCAAGCATAAATTGCTATTTAAACTTGTTTATCTCCATTTCAGAAGTATATTTTATTGTGGAAGTAATCACTATGG
>NW_006922098.1:651454-655747 GCF_000298275.1 Orycteropus afer afer | reverse complement strand
ATATACACCAAGCATAAATTAGAGGAATAGAGTGGTGTTTTGATGAAAAAATAAATTGAGCTGCCGGAAATTTCATAATTGATCAAATATGAGACAACACAATCACAAGAAGAATTGAGGTATATGATATATAAATATCCTGAATCTGTAAATTTTTGTTTTTGTAAAAGAATACTTTGCCCTTGCTCAGTAGACCATGTTTTCCCAAAAAAATTAAAAGATTTTTAATCAACTCTTTAAATATTTATATGTCTGGGCACCAGGTGAGCAATACTTTAATCTCTAACGGGTTCTACTGTCCTGAGGCCTTCAAGATTGCTTTTACCTTGAAAATTTTCAGCCTCTCAGCGTTTTTGGCTAAAGGCCAAGTTGACTTCAGCCTACACTGGAGTCATGAGCTGTTGCCACATTCAATAGAAAAGGAGGGGAAAACACTGCTATCAGCTCTATCAATTCTGCTCTTGAGGCCTGTGAAGCAGTTAGGGGCTTTCCTTGTGTTCAGTAAAAAATTCACAGAGGAGTCATTTGACTCAATTTCAGAAGTCTCCCCTACCTATTTTCTATAAATGGATAGGCATGCGTCTCTGTATTTTTCTGACGTTTAATTCAGTAAACGCTTTGATGAGTTCATTTTGTTAAGATGTTTCTGAATTGCCATGTTTCAGTAGGAGGACTTTCTTTTCTAGGAGCACTTCATCGAGGTAATAAAGAACCAAGAATTCCTTCTGCTTCCAGCTGATGAAATTTCAAAGCTTCTGTGCAGTGATGACATTAATGTACCAGATGAAGAAACTATTTTCCATGCTCTAATGCAGTGGGTGGGACACGATGTGCAGGCTCGGCAACGAGACTTGGCGATGCTGCTTTCATACATTAGACTGCCATTACTTTCACCACAGGTATGGAAATTTACCCAGGTAAATTAAATCATAATTATAGACTTCATTCGTCCAAATCCTTGTCTAATTTTATTTTATTCAGAGGATTGGTTGTAATTGGAGTCAACAGGATTTGTTTCTCAGAAGGATCAAGCTTTCAATTAGTGGTATTAATGGTAGATACAGAGGAAGGCTGGATTAAAAAAAAAAAAAAAAAAAGAAAACCACATGTAATCCCTAAACTTCAGAATGCTCATTAGCTTTAGTTTCAGTTTCCTTTCTCACCAAATAGCATATATAATCAGCAGGACAAATGATTAGACTAACTCTTTTTCTTCCCCTCCCCACCTTCTAGGCAAGGTATTATAATCAGTAAAATTCCTATTGGACACTCTAGGAAGAAGTCAGATTCAGGACAATGCCTACTATGTAAAAAACCAAACTCACTGCCATCGAGTCGATTCGACTCATAACAATCCCTCTTTGGGTTTCTGAGGCAGTATCTCTATGGAAGTATATTGCCCAACCTTCCTTCTGAGGAGTGGCTGGTGGGTTTGAATTGCCAGCCTTCTGGTTAACAGTCAAATTCCTTAGTCCCTACACCACCAGACTAGCATGCCATAATCATATCTGAGGTCCTACAGCATCACTATTATGGCATCTTCATCACAGATCCTGATGATTATTGTAAAGATTTTTCTAAAAACAGACACATTTTGAGAAATCCACATCATACAGAATTTTGTACTATAGTCTATGTGGTTTTGTGTAACTGAATATAGTCTTGCTACTACACGAATATACAGTAAGTTCTTGGGTTATGAACATCACGCTTATGGGAAATTCATACCTGCCCTTTAATATTATTTATATTTACCCTTACTTTGAAATTATTAAATGAATCCCTACTTGCAACAAATTCTTCACCACAATCACCTTTCCATCTTACCTACAAATTCAACTTAAAAACACACTTAGGAATAGGTCATTAATAACATGGGAATTGCCTGAATTGCACGTATGCATTTTGTATTTATTGAACCAGTGAAAGAAGTCATCAAATATTGTGCACATCAGGAAAGAGGGGCTATGTCTAACCTTAATGAATCAATAGTTTCGTGAGCACTAAAATTAATGAATTTTTCAACAGCATTACTAATGAAAAAATAATATTGAAAAATGGACTGTTAGTGTGCTGGTACTTTCTCCCATAGTTGTCATTATAATTTTAGTTGTTAATTAAATCACAAAAGGTTACACATTTGCTCTTAAGTTTCTATATACAATAAAAGAACATGAGTGTCATCCTAGGTATAGCAAATTGATCCAAATGTCAAGGCAATAGTAACACCACAAAGAAAAATGTTAACATGGATGTGTAATTTTTAATCAGTGTTTCTAAACCTAGAATTGATGGATGAACTTCAAAATATATAGAAAATTGTAACTTTCTTTGTACATTTATGTGTGCTCTTCTTGAGAGAGGTTCTGTATTATTTATTAGATTCTCTAAGAGAGTACTATTCAGAATGTCCTTGGACCAGCAACATCACCATCACATGTGAGTGTGTTACCAATGTTATTTTTCTGGCCCTACCCCAGACCTACTGAAACAGTTTTTGGGCTAAGGCCAAGGAGTGTGTATTTTAACAAGTTCTCCCAATGATTCTTTAGCATGCTAAAATTTGAAATGAATTTGTCTAAGGGATAGAAAACTCAAAACCAAACTCACTGCCTTTGAGTCAATGCCAACTCATAGTGACCCTATTGGGTTTCCAAATCTTTCAGTCTTTACAGAAGCAGATTACCCCGTTTTTCTTTTGTGGAATGGGTAGTGGGATTCAACCACTGATCTTTTTTGTTTCCAATCAATTAACTTAACCACTCCATTACCAGAGCTCCTTGTCTAAGGGATCAGAGATCCTTAAATTTACATTACCTTAAGACTGTAGTACATTCCTTCAGGAAATTGCTTAATTTGAATTGGTTTTAATTTATTGGAGTGAAGGGAGATTTCCAGCCCAGACACACAACCAGTGCACCTTGGCATCTTGGCATCTCGTTACTGAGTAAATCTTACTCGCAGAATGTAGACTGTGTAATCTTTTCTGGTAATGGCTATTGTTGCTTGTTAGATGCTTTCAAGTCAGCTCTGATGCATAATGACCATATGTACAACTGAAAGAAACACCATCCTGTCCTGGACCATACTCATAATCCTTGCTATACTTGAGTCCCTCGTTGCAGCCACTTTGTCAATCCATCTTATTGAGGCCCTTCCCTTTTTAATTGACCCTCTACTTATCATGATATTCTTCTCCAGAGAATGGTCCTTTCTGACAACATGACCAAAGTAGGTGAAATGAAGTCTGTCCATTCTTGCTTCAAAGGACCAATCTGGCTGGACTTCCTTCAGGACAGATTTGTTTATTCTTCTGGAAGTCCATGGTACTTTTGGTATTCTTCACAAACACCATAATTCAAAAGCATCAACTGTTCTTTGGTTTTCCTTATTCATTGTCCAGTTTTCACATGCATATGAGTCAATTGAAAATACCATGGTTTGATCGTTCTGGCAAGATGGCGGAATAGGCAGACAAGCTACACAGACCCTCTGCAATAAAGCAATGAGAAACCAATTAAAACTGATACAAAAGACCATCCTGGAACCCTGAGCTTTGAAGGGAAAGATATAGAAGTGGATTAAATACCAACTAGTAGAAGGACCTGAATGAAAGCAGTAAGGAGTAAGAGGACAAATGGAACTATGGACTGCCGGCTGTCCAGAGGGCACAGGCATTTTGATTATATCCTGGTAGCAACCTAAGAATCAGCTCTGCTCGCTAATGACTGAATGGGCAAGGAATGCATTGTTGCCTGACAACCAGAAAAGAAAACAGTGAAGTGGGAGACAAACAGACCTGTGGACTGATAGGGGCTATCCTTGAGGGCATAACTATTTTAAATATTTGCAAGTTGTGGGCATGACCATTTTGGATATACACAATGGCATTCTTACCTGGGTGGTGGCATAGGGGTGGGCTCTGCTTTCTGAGGACAGCAGACAGCTGCACTGGAGGCAGATGACTGTAAAGGTGTGATATTTCCCTTTGCTACTCTTATACCACACACACTCTTGGTGAACACAGGTGTAACTATCCCTCACCTCCACTCACCTTCATGAACAGCAGGAATTCCATCCTGTCTGTTCCCTGACAGAGCTTGGGTGCTGTACACCACCCTCTACCATTCTTATTTTGATCGCTTGTTTTTAAATTATTCTTTTTATCTTCCTTTCATTTTTTTCCTCTCTTTCTCATCCTTAGTTCTTTATTATTATTGTTGTTGTTTTTTTTTTCTCTTCTTTTCTCCTTGTTCCTTTTTTCTTTCTTTCTTTTACCTCTTCTCATCCCTT
>NW_006922098.1:648613-649226 GCF_000298275.1 Orycteropus afer afer | reverse complement strand
TTAGTGGTTACCAGGGGTAGGAGGGAATGGGAAAGGGGAAGCTTTTGTCTGTAGGGCACTGAGTTTATGCTAATAGGTGGTGGACTATTTTGAAAAAGATTAGCAATAATGGTGGCACAACATGAAAAATGTCATCAGTGTCCCTGAGTTGTAAATGTGGAAGCTGTTATGTTGGTGAATGTCTTGTTTTGTAAGCTTTTACCACAATAAAAGTAAAACAAAAACAAAACAAAACAAAACAAATACCATGGTTAGTTAGCCACACCTTATTCTTCAAACACTCTTCAACACTTTAAAGGGGTCTTTTGCAGCAGAATTGCCAAGTGTAATATGGCATCTGATTTCTTGACTCCTGCTTCCATGGATTGTTGACAAATGGACAGATGAGTGGTGGAAACACCAAACTCACTGCCATCAATTTGATTCTAACTCATATGGACTACTCATTGGATTTGCAAGGCTGTCAATCTTTAATGAAGCAGACTGTCTCATCTTTCTTCTGCAGAGCTCCTTCTGGTGATGGTAGTAGTGATGAATGATATGCAGAAGATATAGACTTCCTGAAAAAGTAAAAAACTCACTTTAAATATATATTTCATAAGTAAACTATACT
>NW_006922098.1:645154-647758 GCF_000298275.1 Orycteropus afer afer | reverse complement strand
GAATGCTTCTTCATGTTCGTTCTTTCAGATTGTATGTGTACATATACAAAAGACAAGTTATGTATTAATGAAATAAATCTGCATATATCATTATCTACTACTCTATAAGACTTTTAGCTTTTTAAAAAGGTGAAGGGAAAAGATCACTAATAAGTCATTTAAAATATTAAATAATAAAATTCCAGTATTTAAATCAGCTTTTATAATCAAAATTATATAAATAAAAGTTATTTCTAATGATGGACTTGTAGCTATGCATCATTACTTTGCAGTTACTGGCTGATCTTGAAAACAGTGCCATGTTTGCTGACGATCTTGAATGTCAAAAACTTCTGATGGAAGCTATGAAATATCACCTCTTACCTGAAAGAAGACCCATGATGCAAAGCCCTCGGACCAAGCCTAGAAAATCAACTGTGGGGTCATTGTATGCTGTGGGAGGAATGGATGCTATGAAAGGTAACAGGAACAAATTACCTAATACTACTTTACTTCATTTAAAAAAAAAAAAGGTATATTAGCAATATTCTCTGAAATATGAGATTAGTATTAAAAACATTTTTAAATATGTTAATCTACAACTGATATTCACAAATGGGGTAGTCTGTGTGATTTTGTTATCTCATTTTTCTTCATATATTTTAGAACCAAACCCTTTCATTAATGTTACCTAAACTCTTAACAGCATTTTATTTTATGGAAACAATTTTTTAAATTTAGTTATGAGTTTTACAATATTAAATATTTTCAGCAAATTTTACTGAAGTTTTATTACAAATAGAAGGAACAAATTTCTCCAATTTTTTTCACTGAAACAGAAAAATATCCTTCAGCTCCTTGCTGTCAGTTTCCTTAGAAGCTCAAAGACCAATTAAAAACAATCTTGAAATGTTTATTACAGGATCAGCAATTCAAACTTGGAACAAAAGGATGACTTTAAATAATGCTTGAATAATTTATTTTAGAAAGATCAGTATAAGGCTGGTCCCTATGAGATGGAAGTTAAAGATGACCCAAATGTCCATTATCAAACTGTCATGCCACTCCATTATCTCTGACATCAACTCTTCCTCCTCCCCTCAATAATCTCCCTCCCATCTAGGATTTCTGTAGTTAGCTCTAAAGTTTCACAGAACTCACAAACTCCCAAGGAAACAGCTCATGTAGTTTTGGTGGAGGTTGGGAGGCTGGCAGGCTGGCAAGCTGGCAAGTCCCAGGTCTGTGGATAGACCTGGAGGACCTACTCACGTGGTTACAGGGGTTGTTGAACCCAAATTGGCAGGTCAGATGATGGCTGCTGTCTTAAGTGCAGGGGTGAGATGATAAGGAACCAAATGCAGAACCGGAGAGAGAGCAAATTTTCCCAGAACATTCCTATATTATATATCCTCATGGAAGCTAAGGGAGGTGACTTGAGTCACATCCTCCAGCAAGGTGGGACTCAAGATACATCCCACTCCAAACAGGCATAGAGAATAGGATTTACAGTACATCACAAAATGGGTGGTGACTTGAGTAACACCCTTTAGTAAGGCAGGTCTCAAGATCCATCTCACCCTAAATGGTCATGTTGTTGTGTTGTTAGGTGCCATTGAGTCACCTCTGACTCATAGCAACACTATGTACAACAGAACAAAGCATTGTCCAGTCCTGTGTGAGCCTCACAATCCTTGCTACACCTGACCACATCATTGAAGCCACTGTGAAATCCATCTCATTGAGGGCCTTCCACTTCTTTGTTTATCCTCCACATTACCAAGCATGATATACTTCCTCAGGGAATGGTCCCATCTGACAACATGACCAAAGTGGGTGAGATGAAGTCTGGCCATTCTCGCTTCCAAGGAGCATTTTGGCTGCACTTCTTCTAGGACAGATTTGTTAGTTCTTTTAGCAGTCCATGATACTTTCAATATTCTTTGCCAAAACCACAACTCAAAACCATCAACTTTCCTTTGGTCTTCGTTATTTATTGTCCAGTTTTCACATACATATGAGACAATTGAAAATATCATGCCCTGGGTTGGGCACACCTTAGTCTTCAAAGAGACATCTTTGCTCTTTAGAACTTTAAAGAGGTCTTTTTGCAGCAGATTTACCCAGTGCAATATGTCATCTGATGTCTTGACTGCTGTTTCCATAAGTGTTGATTGTGGAACAAGTAATATAAAATCTTTGACAACTTCAATCTTTTCTCCATTTATCATGTTGTTGCTTATTGGTCCAAGTGTGAGGATTTTTATTTTCTTCAGTTCAGGTGTAATACATACTGCAGACTGTAGTCTTTAATCTTCATCAGTAAGTGCTTCAAGTCATCCTCACTTTCAAGTAGCAAAGTTGTGTCATCTTCATATTGCAGTTTGTCGTCTTCATATCCAATCCTGATGCCATGCTCTTCTTCATATGGTCCAACTTCTCGGATTATTTGCTCAGCATACAGATTGAGTAAGTATGGTGAAAGGATACAACCCTGACACACTCCCTTCCTGATTTTAAACCATGCAATATCCCCTTGTTCGGTTCAAATGACAGCCTCCTGGTCTATGTATAGGTTCCTCATGAACACAATTAAGTGTTCTTGAATGCCCATCTTCTCAATGTCAT
>NW_006922098.1:643076-644229 GCF_000298275.1 Orycteropus afer afer | reverse complement strand
GAGTTGGACCCAACTCATAGCGACCCCTCCTTGGGTTTCTGAGGCAGTATCACTATGGAAGTAGATTGCCCCATCTTCCTTCTGAGGAGTGGCTGATGGGGCAATCTACTTCCATAGTGATACTGCCTGAGAAACGACAGCTCCCTAGGGATTAAGATTTACAGCACATCACAAAATGGAGGATGATGGCTAGAAGGGCCATATTAAGCAATTCACTGCATTGCAGGCCACCCCCTGGCTCTTCTAGCCATTAACGTTTTTACACTAGAAGGATTAATCCCCACCCCCAATCATTTCACCAGTCTCAAAGCCGTTAACAATCAGTCCTTCAGTATGGCAGAGTCCCGAGGGTGAGGTTACTCAGGTACTAGCCATTCGAGTCTGCTGTAGGTGTCCACCCCATCTAATCCAAACCAAAAAACAAACCTACTGCTGACAAGTCGACTCATAGCGACCCCAACTTGGGTTTCTGAGACAGTATTGCTAGAGAGTAAATTGCCCAATCTTCCTTCCGAGGAATGGCTGGTGGGTTTGGACCACCAGCCTTCTGTATAGCAGTCAAATGTCTTAGGCACTATGCCACCAGAACTCCTGGAAATGAGATTAGTGCATAGGTAATACACAAGTTAATCATATTCTTACAGAATAAGAGATTGGGAGTTTGCGAATGCAATTATTTTCAAACTTGTAGGTTTATTTCATTTGTAGGTTTATTTTTTAACAAAGGAACAAGATGGAATACTGTAATTCAAAAATACAAATATTCTATTGTATTACATTTTGTTGAATAGATAGATCTTTACAATGTTTATTTTTTGTTATTTAAATTAACTCCCTAAAAAAAGCTAGCATCAAGTTGATTCCAACTTATGGTAACCCCATGTGTTGCAGAATAGAACTGTATTCCATAGGGTTTCCATGGCTGTGATTGTTCAGAATCATATTGCTTTGTCTGTTTTCCAAGACATCTCTGGCTGGGATTGAACTGCCAAGCTTTCATTTAGTGGTAGAGCATTTAACTGTTGGAGGTACTCAGGAACTGTTATTGTTGTTGTTATGTGCCCTCGAGTCAGACCCAGCTCATAGTGATCCCTGCTTGGGTTTCCGAGGCCATATCACTACAGAAGTAGATTGCCCCATCTTCCTTCTGAGG
>NW_006922098.1:641225-641874 GCF_000298275.1 Orycteropus afer afer | reverse complement strand
TATATATGTATATATATATATAGTCATTTTATTTATCTTTTTTGGTTTAAAATTACTTTCTTAACTTTCACCTTTTGATGTCTAGGAAGCACAGTACTTCCTCAGTCTTTAATTTCCTCTCTGACTCACACAAGTAACTTGGAATTAGTTGTTAAATATAGATATCACACAGATGGCTGCAGTTAACTACAACTTATACCAAATACATTGAAAGAATCATCAGGAAATTGTAAGTATGATTATAGCATCAAAATAAAATACGGTGAAATTATAAACTTTGGGTGTCTTGTACATAAAAAAACCTTTAGTAACTTTATTATTTATTATTCTGAGGGACAGTGTTACAAGAGACAAAGTAAAGTCTAGTAGAGTCACTTTTATATATAGAAAAAAAATAGATGGGAAAAATCACTAAATCAAATGCAAGTAAAATAATATTATCAACAATGCTACAAAGTTTGGTTGATTTTCTTCACTGTTGAATAGATCATAAGTGAGGGTGACAATGAATTGAAAAACAATATTGGCAACATTAAGAGTGCAACATTGATTTACATAGAAAAATTTAAAAGTGAATCCTAGAATCTGCAAAACACTGCATAACATGGATGAACTTGGAGGACATTATGCTGAGTGAAATAAGTCAATC
>NW_006922098.1:632040-639959 GCF_000298275.1 Orycteropus afer afer | reverse complement strand
AAATCCTAGAGAGTCAACTGCCAAAAATATTTTATATCTTTGTCCCCATCAAAAATAGATCTGCCACGTAAGCCAGCTAGCAGATTTACATTTTGATTAATTGGAGCAGTGGGTGCGGGCAGAGGGGCTGAAGAAGTCTTCATAGCCCAAGATACAAAACTACTAATCATAAGTGTTTGTGGTTGCAATAAAGAGGTGTGGGGGAATCTTATCTCCTATTTTCAATCTTATGGCAAGAAAAAATTAACCTGTCAGGAAGCAGATGTCTACATTTTCCAGGTCATTTATATATAGCTAATTCACATAGCTTTGTATAATTTCCTGAGTAATTACCTCACCATTAATATCTTCATAATCTTAATAATCAGTACAACCTAGCCTTCTTTTTCTATCTTAATTGGTCCTTGGTTAAATCCCACTAATGGGAAGATAAGTGAAAATAGGAAGAATCAGATAGGCAAACAGATTTGGAAAGATTGAAATAAATGGAAAACTACAAAAACATTCAGAGAAAATTTATTGGATGGAAGCAAAGAGAGTAAAAGTAGATGTTAGTTTATTTATGGATATTCCCAAGATACTTATTGATCATCTAGTGTAAAACTAATACTCTATTAGATGCTTTTATTTCACCTTTTAGCAATTAATGATCATCTGTAATTCACTGTTAAGCCAAATTTTTCAAAGTGAAAATTCATCGTTTATAAAGGAAAAGTAAATGAATACTTCTATATTCACAAGATTTTATTATGAAAGTCCAAAATCATGAGACATAAAAACTTAAAGGGTATTGCTCACCCAAAATATTTAAAATTGTAGAAAAGAAACACTGTGTGTTTAGAACACTAAACCAACGTGCTTAGAACAACTTTAAGAAGCAGCTATAGATGTAACATATATTCAACTTAAATTTTGACTTGATATCATACTATACCATAGCCTTATTATTGTCAATTAATATATTTCAGATGTTATGTAAATTTTGTATAATTAATGGATTATGTTTTCCCCACAAATCTCTTAGTAGCAGAAAAAAAATCAATTTGTTTTTGCTTATTTTTTGGTTGGCTTTGCACAATATGAATGAAATTTCTTAACCCTGTCACAAGCTCTCTTAGGTACATTTTTGGTGTGAATAATAATTATTTTATTTATTTCCCACCTTGGTTATTGTTCAGAAGTCTCCCTGATGTGCAAAATCATCTTTTATTAAGATATAGCAGCAGCTATTTTGAATGACTGGTAAGAATCACTGCCTATGGGAGTGACAATTTGCTATAGCAATACTGACCATATCCTATGGCAATATATTTGATATTCCAATAAGTGAATAGGACATGAAATTTTAGTAACATACAAAAGATGAAATGCCTCAGAATTGTAGACTTGTAATTATAATCCTTTGTGCTACCGTTATGAAACATTTTGTGAACCAACACCAAAGATTCTTTTTAAAAGAAATATTCAATTCTGTTCCTTTAGTTATTTGTCTTTTAACTCTGTACACACACACATATACACAAACAAGTATAACAAACTAGAAAATGTAAAAGGGCATAAATGGGCATATTGAATGACCATAGACAATTAAAACTATAATAGATGTTAAACATTTAGTTATAGATCTAAGACATTTTGTTGTTGTTGTAAACTATGTTTGAAATGTGTGTTAATATTGCCAGTAGCACAGTCTAGCCAAATAAAGTTTTATGGAGGTAAAAACCATATATTTTAAATAAATTCTTTTATTCTGTCTGTCCTATATGGATCCAGGAGTGGCAAAACTTTACCCTTTGCCTTGTCTAAGAATTTGGAGAATCATCTAGGCTACTTTAGTGTTGTTGGATTCACTGATTCTGTGCTATAAGTTGTGGGTACATAAATATAATGTAATGTGAATGATGCCAATTCAAAATTTTAATCAGAAGAAATTTTTACTATTGTTCAATTTCTCTTCAACAGGTACCACCACAATTGAAAAGTATGACCTCAGGACCAACAATTGGCTACATATTGGCACCATGAATGGCCGTAGACTTCAGTTTGGTGTTGCAGTTATCAATAATAAGCTCTATGTTGTGGGAGGAAGAGATGGTTTAAAAACATTGAATACTGTAGAATGTTTTAATCCAGTTGGCAAAGTCTGGTCTGTAATGCCACCCATGTCAACACATAGACACGGCTTAGGTAAGAGCCTATTTTTTTTTTTTTTTTTTTTACCTTCTAAAGAATGTGTAACTAAGAGGGTTAGTAACTTTTGGAAGGGATACATTATTAAGAAACATAGAAGTAAAATCTGAATTTTCCTCAAAGCTCAAGTTAGTGCAGTAGGCTCCACCTTCCTGCATGGGCACACACTCTCATGGATCACACGAGAGCCACCTGATGTCACTAATGCCTGCTGACCATAGCTGCACCAGCTCCCCTTTAACTTCTTTTTTCACTTTTTCCTTTTATTTTTTCTCCTTTTTCACATGTTTATTTTCACCACTCCTCCTCTTCTTTTATTTTCACTCATCTTTCTTATCATTCTTCCTTTTTCTTTGGTTTACTTTCCCCATCCAACAGGAGTAACATATTAATTCTCCACTAGCCAGCCATACCTACTACTTCTACCATCTACCACCTATCACAACCAGCGAGTGGCACCATCCATTCCTGCACCACTGGCTGAATGACAGAGAGTGGAGAAAACCTGCTGATCCCATCCACAGTTCATCATGACCAACAAAAAATGACCTTTTCCTTTAGTCACAATTACCCCATCCACCCAAAATAGGTGGGAGCTGGCAAACTAGCAAACAAAGAAGCATGCCTGCCTCACATGCCCGCATGTATCAAACCAAAGCAAAACAAAAAATTAAGGTGAAACAAACTAAACCATAATCAACACATTAAAAAAAAACCTCCAAAATATCTTTGAGAAAATAAGCTATTTTAAATCAAAGAAACAGAACAAGGGAGCATAAGCAAATGACCAAAAATAAATAAATAAATAGGAAACCTCCCTGAAAAAGAACAGGCAATATAACTACCTGACTAGCAATTCAATAAATATACACATAGGGTCATCTAAGAGCTCTGGTAGCATAGTACCTAAGGCACATGACTGTTAACCAGAAGGCTGGCTGTTCAAACCCACCAGCCACTTCTCGGAAGGAAGGTTGGGCAATCTACTGCCATAGTGATACTTCCTTGGAAACCCAAGCAGGGGTCGCTATGAGTCAGTATGACTCGATGGCACACAACAACAACAGGAGCTTAAAAAGAAAAAAAAATCCAAATCAAGGAAAATATGGACAATGGCCCAGAAGAATCCAGGAAAACAATACCAGAGCAAAATTACAAAATAAATAGGGAGTTATAAATGATACATAAACAGCAGTACAGCAATAGAAATCCAGAAGATGAACACTAGTATTATGAAAATAGATAACACATTGGAAGGGCAAAATAAAAGAATCAAATTTATTGAAGAATAGATCGACCAACTAAAAAACAAATACCTTGACACAAGTTTGAATGAAGGAAAATCAAGAAAAAAGAAGGAAGAAAAGTGAAGAAAGCTTAAGAATTATATGGGATAACATCAAAAGGAAAATTTTACCTGTAATTAGAATTCTAGAGTAAAAGGAGGCAAAAAAAGAGAAAATTGTGAAAGACTTGCTAGCAGAATATTTCCCTAATATCATGAAAGACAGAAAGATATCCATCCAAGAATCTTAATTAACCTGTACAGGATAGACTCCAAAAGAACTGCACCAAGATATACCATAATCAAACTTTCCATAACCGAAGACAAGAATCTTGAGAACAACTTGGGAAAAACGAAATGTTACCTACAAAGGGAAACCACTAAGACTGAGCTCTGATGTCTAAGCAAAAACTATGCAGATAGAAGGAAATGTGATGACATATATATACAAACTTGAAAGAAAAAAAAAAATTGCCAACCGACAATTATACATCCAGCAAAACAATCCCTCAAATATGATTCCAAAATTTGAATAATAGCCAGATAAAGAGAAATCAAGGGAATTTGTAAAACCAGACCAATTTTACAAGAAATGCTAGCTGACAGAGAACCATCAATGACAGACAATAACCTAAGATTAAGACACATGGCAACATCACCTGGGAACCAATTCATAACATAAATTGTCAAATGAAAATATTCTTGCAAAACTGAAAATGAAGAGCCAGAGGAGTTAGTCTGTATATGACAATAACTACAAAATAAAAAAGGAGAACAAATGGTATGATTAAAGGACTTTCAAATGGAGAAGAAGTCAGGAAATTATCAAGATAGAACAGAGTATTTCAAAGATAAGAAAATAAAAAAATAATAATTACAGAGTAACCACAAAGAAAATTAACAAACCTTCTAACTAAAATAAGAAAACCGTAAGGACTTAGTAAACACCAAATCAACAGAAATGAAGAAAATGAAAATATGAGAACAAAATGAACTCAGCACAGAAAAATATTTGGAACAAAGAAACAATTGACACCACAATAAAAAACACAAGAATGACAGCAATAAATTCCTACCTATCATTAGATATACTGAATGTGAATGGATTAAATGCTTCAGTCAAAAGAAAGAGAGTGGCAGAATGGATAAGAAAACAGCACTAATATGCTGCCTATAAGATCTTCATCTTAGACACAACGAGAAAAATGCATTAAAAATAAATGATGGAAAAATATATCAAGCTACTGGCAACCAAAATAATTCAGCACTGGCAATATTAATTTCTGATAAAATAGATTTAAAGGCAAAAACAAATGTAAGGAAAAGGAAAGGCATTATATAATGATGAAAGAATCCATCCAGCAAAAAGCATAGCTATAATAAATGCTTAGGCACCCAATGAAGATCTCCAAAATATATAAAGCAAACATGAACAGAATTGAAAAGACAAATAGACATCTCCACAATAGTAGTAGGAGACTTTAACACACTACTTTTAATGAAGGACAGAACAGCTAGAAAGAAACTCACCAAAGATACAGAAGATCTCAAAAACACAGTCAACCAAATTGACCTAATAGACACAGAACATTCCACCCAACAAAAACTCAGTACACATTCTTTACCAGGGCACATGGATCATTCTCCAGAATAAATCATACATTAGGCCACAATGCAAGCCTTAATAAATTGAAAAACACTGAAATACTATAAAGTATCTTCTAGGATCACAATGCTATAAAATTAGAAATCAACAATAGGAAGAGAGTGGGGAAAATAAAATACATGAAAACAAAATAACTGCTTAAAAACTACTGGATAATAAAACAAAATATGGGGGAAAATTCCTAGAAGCAAACTAAAATGAAAATACAACATATTAAAACCTATGGGACACAACAAAAGCAGTACTCTGAGGTCAATTAATTTTATTTTATTCTTTTATTGTGCTTTGGGTGCAAATTTACGGAGCACATTTTCTTTTATATTCAGCATTTCGTGAACATTAATTGTTACTCCCCAATTACCATCCCCAACTCTAACCCACTCTCCTCCTCTCTCTGACCTGTGACCCCCGCATCCCTGTTCCCTTCTTGGTTATGTACTCCTGTCTGTCCAGCTTTCCCACCATGTGAATGTTGCCCCTCTAGTGCCCCATAGCAGATTGCTCCAAGCAGTGTATTTCTGTATAGTAGGTGGGTGCATCGCCCTAGGTTGAGTGCTCTGCATGTAAGTCTTACTATTGTTGGGCTGAGAGCCAGACCTTGGGAGTGAGTCTTATCCCAGGCTTGAAGTGTATCCCAGGACCATAGTCTTGGGGGTCCCACCAGACTCCATCAAACCAATAATTCTGGTTGTTTTTATATTTTTACGTTTTGTTCCACATTTTTCTTCCCGCTCTATCCAGGATCTCCAGTTTTGATCCCTGCCTGAGTGGTTGGCATTGGTAGCCAGGCATCATCTAGTTCCTTCTGGTCTCAAGGTCCATCATATCCTAGAGCTGATTGTTTCCAAAGGCCCTTGGTTTCTTCATTCTTTTTTGCTTCAGATGAGAGGAGACCATTAGCTGCATCTTATATGGCTGCTCGAAAGCTTTTAAGACCCTAGTCACTATGCATTGAAGTAGATTATGGAACAAGATTTTTATGTATTATGTTGTGCCCATTGAGCCTGGTGTCCCCTAGTACTGTGGTCCTGAGTTGGCAGACCCAGTGGTACTCTTTCCCAAGGTGTTTGGCTGTCCCTGAGGGATTACTCCATCTCTCTCTTCTGTTGCTTCTGTAATGATTGTGATTGTTTTGTATCACTAATATCTGTGCAAGATTATCCTTAGCTGAATGTATCATTGTTGTTGTTGTTGTTATGTGCCATCAAGTCAGACCAGACTCATAATGACCCATCCTTTGGTTTCTGAGGCTGAATCCCTATGGAAGTAGATTGCCCAACCTTCCTTCCGAGGAGTGGCTGGTGGGTTCTATCATTGGTCTAGAGTATATTCCTGTTCATTGACACTCATGTGATCTTCTCAGTTGTTTATGCATTTATCTGTAGTGTGGTGTTTGGTGTTAATGGTAATGCAGTATTGTGCATATACTGTGATTAGCCGCTGTCATCTATATCTTATGTACGCAATTCAGTGGCCTCCCTTTCCCCCATGTTATCCTACTGGTCACAAAATCATTCTACACCATCCTTCCCCATACCCAACTCAGCATGTGGCCCCCAACTAGTCTGAAAATTTCCCCTGTCCTTCCCTCCCATCCCCAGTAACCTACAAAGTGAGTTCTCTTCCCTAAGCAAACCCTTCCTTGACTTTTTACAGTAATGGGCTCATACAATATCTGTCCTTCTGCAATGAACTTATTTCACTCAGCATAATGTCCTCCAGATTCATCTATGTGGGGAGATGGTTCGCATATTCTGCATTGTTCTTTAATGTAGAATAGTATTCCGTTGTGTGAATGCACCATAATTTGGTTATCCATTCATTTGCTGATGGGCATTTAAGTTGTTTCCATCTCTTTGCTATGGTGAATTGTACTGTGATGAATATGGGTGTGCATATGTCTGTTAGTGTTCTGTCTCTCACCTCAGGATATATTCCTAGTAATGGAATTGCTGGTTCAAATGGTATTTCTATTTTCAGTTTTGTAAGGAAACACCATACCATTTTCTACAATGGCTGTACTATTTTACAGTCCCATGAACAGTGTATGAGAGTTCCAATCTTTCCACAACCTCACCAGCATTTGTTATTTTCTGTCCTGTTGAACTTTGTTATTATTGCTGGGGTGAGATTATATGTCATCATTGTTTGGGTTTGCATCTCTCTAGTGGCTAATGATCATGAGCAATTCTTCATGTGTTTGTTGGCTGCCAGAATGTCATCTTTAGTGGAGTGTCTGTTCATGCCACTTGCCCATTTTTGAATTGGATTGTTTGATTTTTGGTGTTGAGGAGTTGAAATTTTCTATACATTTTGGAGATAAGCCCTTTTCAGTTATGTCATAGGCAAATATTTTCTCTCAATCTATAGGTTCTATTTTTACCCTTTTGGAGAAGTCTTTTGATGCACATAAGAATTTAATTTTTAAAAAGTCCCAGTCATCTAGCTTCTCTTCCACCTCCTGCACATTCTGGTTATGCTTGATAGTCTATTTATGCCATAAATTAGGCCCCCTAGATTTGGCCGTATTTTATCTTTGATGAGCTTTATAGTTTTGGGTTTTATATTTAAGTCTTTGATCCAACTTTAGTTTGATTTTGTATATGGGGTGAATTATGGGTCTTGTTTCATTTTTCTGCAAGTGGATATCCAGTTTTGCCATCCATTTTTTAAAGGGGAGCTCTGGTAACGTAGTGCCTAAGGCACTTGACTGCTAACCAGAAGGCTGGCAGTTCAAACCGATCAGCCACTCCTTGGAAGGAAGATGGGGCAATCTAC
>NW_006922098.1:626778-630865 GCF_000298275.1 Orycteropus afer afer | reverse complement strand
GGTCAGAATGTATTATTTTTTTGATATGTTGCTGGATTCTCTTGGCTAGGTTTTTGTTGAAGATTTTTGCATCTATGTTCAGGAGGAATATTTGTCTGTAGTTTTCCTTTTTGGTGGTGTCTTCCTCTGGTTTTGGTATCAGTGTTATGCTTGCTTTATAAAATGAATTTGGGATTATTCCTTCTTTTTCCTGTGTTCTGGAATAGTTTGAGTAGTACAGATGTCAACTCTTCCCTGAATGTTTGATAAAATTCTCCTGTGAAGCCATCCAAGCGGGACTTTTTCTTGTGGGAATTTTTTTTTTTAATGACTTGCTCAATTTCTTCCTTTATTATGGGTCTGTTCAAGTTTTCTATCTCTACGGGGGATAGTTTAGGTAGATCTTGTGTTTCTAGAAACTTATCCATCTCTTCTAGTTTCTCAAGTCTGTTGAAGTACCATTCTTCATAATATTCTGTCAATATCTTTTTTTATTGCAGTTGGTTTTGTTGTAATGGCAACCTTTTTGTTTATTATTCTTGTTATTTGCATCTTAATTCTTGATACTATAGGTTTCTTTTGTTGCTCTTTTTCTAATTATTGGAGTTGTTGAGTTAGAGTGTTGATTTTGTTTCTTTCCTCTTTTTCAATGTGTGCATTTATTGCTATAAATTGACCTCTGAGTACTGTTTTCACTTTGTCCTATAGGATTTGGTAAGATGTATCTTCATTCTCAATTGTTTCTAGGGATTTTTATTATTATTATTATTTCACATTTTATTTCTTCTATTACCCAGTAGTTTGTGAGCAGTATATTATTCAATTTCCACATGCTTGATATTTTTTCCTTGACCTTCCTATTATTGATTTCTAATTTATAGCATTGTGGTCTGAGAAGATTCTTTGTAGTATTTTAATGTCTTTTTTTTTTTTAATTTATTGAGGCTTATTTGATGTCCTAACTTATGACCTATTCTGGAGAATGATCCATGTGTTAACTGGAGAAGAATGTGAATTGTGCTTTTGTTGGATGGAAGGCAGGCTCTGTATATGTCTATGACATCAAGTTGTTTGATTGTGTTGTTGAGTTCTTCTGTACCTTTGTTCATTTTTTTTTTTTTCTAGTTGATATTTCCCTCCACTCTGAGGTCAATTTACACCAGTAAAGGCACACATCAAGAAAGAAGAAAGAACCAAAATTGATACTGTAACGCAGCAACTCCAACATTTAGAGAAAGAGCAACAACTACAACAACAAACTGTAGCCTCCAGGAAAAGGAAATAATAAAGATTAGAGCAGAAATAAATAAAACAGAAAAACAAGAGAAATAATTAACAAGACTGTAAGTTGTTTATTCAAAATGATTAATGAAATTGACAAACCACTGCCAAATGAAACTAAGGAAAAGAAACAGAAGATGCAAGTTACATGAATAGGAAATGAAATGTGTGATATCATAAGGGAACCAACTGAAATAAAAATAGATGACAAAGTACTATCAAGAACTGTACTCAAATAAATTTGAAAACCTAGAAGAAATACACAAATTCCTAGAAAAGAAAGGTAGGTTTCTAGAAATTCTACCTAAACTAACACTGACTTAGGTAGAAAATTCATTAAAAAAGAAGAAATTGAAAAGGTCTTGAGAAAACTCTCAACAAAAAAAATAGTCCTGGCCCAGGTCTTAAAGGCTTTCGAGTGGCCATCTAAGATGTGACTATTGGTCTTCTCTCATCTAAAGCAAAGAAAAGTGAAGAAAATCAAAGACATCTGGAAACAATTAGTCCAAGGATATGATATGAAGATCTCTGAGACCAAAAGAACTAGATGGTGCCTGGCTACCAATGCCAGCCACTCAGAAAGCAATCAAAACTGGAGATCCTGGATAGTGTAGGAGGAGCAACATGGAACAAAATTCAAAAACACAAAAAGGACTGGAATTACTGGTTGTATAGAGTCTCATGGAACCCCCAAGATTATGGCCCTGGGTTACCCTTCAGGCCTGAAGTTGGATTCACTCCCATGGATTGGCTCTCAGCCCAACAGTAGAAAGACCTACATGCAAAACACCTACTCCAGGGCCATGCACTCACCTACTCAAGGGAGATACACCCTTTAGAGGTATCAGCCATAGGGCATCAGAGGGGCAGCATTCACAAAGAGGGAAAGCTTCATAGACAGGGTTGCATAGTTGCAAAGGGCACAGGGAGGAGGTAGTCTCAGGGACTGGAGGGGAGGAGAGTTTATTATGGTCAGGGATGGTAATCAGGGTGTAAAATCAAATGCACATGAACTGTTGAATGTAAAACAAATTTTTCCCTGTAAATTTGCACCCAAAGCACAATATAATTAAAAAAAAAATCCTTGCCTCAGGTAGCTTTAATGATGAACTCTGCAAATTTGAACAACCCACAACAAAAAGTAAATTGGAAAATTCATAAGAAAATCTATCAACAAAAAGAAGTCCTGGCCCAGATGGCTTCACTGTAGAGTTCTACCAAACAATCAGAGAGGACCTGATACCAATTCTAGATAAACTATTCCAGAACATAGAAAAGGATGGGATATTCCAACAATTCATTTATGAAGTAAATATAATCCTAATACAAAAGCCAGGCAAAGACTGCTAAAAGAGAAATTTATAGACCAATATCCCTCATGAATATAGACGTAAAAATCTTCTGCAAAATCCTACCAATATAATCTAATACTTTATCAAAAAAATAATACATTAGATTTCAAAATGGAGTGTCATCAGTAGTCACCACACTAATTCCCTCTAGCATCTTAGTGCCTGAAAAATGAGATACAGCAGTTTGAATGAGGGATTCTGGTTTTCTGAACAGCTCACTGAGTCAGAGTGCACAAAACTCAGAGGAGTAGGATTAGAAAGGGGATCTGCCCTGCGGAGTGCCTACAGGCAGGTGAGAAAGGCCATCAAAAACCTCCCTGGGTAAAGGAAGAAGACACACCACACCAGCATACCAGTGGCCACACCAGCATACCAGCAATCACCCCAAGGATCTACCTTCAGCATCTGATTTTATTGGTAACTTGGTTCAGCTGCGAAAAAGTGGGCACTTCCAGTGCTGCTGAATCCCAAGCAGAGAGTCCACTGGTGCTGCAAGAGGGTGGGCCCGGGGAGGTGCCCCCACAGCAGATCACTGAACAGGCTTGGGTTGGCTTTTTGGCACTGAGGGGCCAGTTCTTGACTTTGTCAGTAATATTGGGACCATTGGGTGTGAGCAGGCATGACCCTGACCCCAGTGGCACTGAAATCAAACAGGTCTTTGGTGATGCAAGTGGCCAGGCCCAGATAGGAATTCCTGCAGCAGATCATGGTGTGGGCCAGCGACGCAAGTGCATGGGCCCTTAGAGTAACTCCTGCCATGGATCATGGTTTTGGACCAGCACCACAAGTGGGTGGGCTCAGAGAGGAACTCCCGTGGTGGGTTGTGGAGCTGGGAAGTTGTCTTAGGTTGGCTTTTTAGCACCAAGGGTCCTCAGGAGCAGGGTTTTTGCATGTGTTTGAGCCTGGCAGAAAGTGACAACCCTGTAACAATTGGAGTCTTTGCTGAACTTGAGGTGTGGCCTGTGAATAACAGTACAATGTCATCATTAGCAGCCTGCTTAAAACCCTAGAAACCATCCCTAGCAACAGGGAGCTTTCCTTCTTTCTCTCTTCTTCTCCTACCTTCTCCACCAATAACCTCACTCATCCAAAAGAAGAAACCATATTCAGCCACCATAATACTTCCCAGATCGAATTCTAAGCCCTCTTTACAATAAACAGAGACCCATAACCACATTCCACACAGTGATTCCATCACAACAAAGAAAACTGCAGAGCAACCCCACATACTTCAATTAATAACTAAAAATATAAAATACACCAGCTCTGTCTTTTTAAAATATTAAATCACAAAAGCAAACCAAAACAAATAAATACATAACCAACTGTTGTTGTTGTAGTTGTTGTGTGCCATTGAATCAGACCCGACTCATAGCGACCCCTCTTTGGGTTTCCAAGGTAGTATCACTATGGAAGTAGATTGTCCCATCTTCCTTTTGTGGAGTGGCTGGTGGGTTTGAACCACCAGCCTTCTG
>NW_006922098.1:621856-626636 GCF_000298275.1 Orycteropus afer afer | reverse complement strand
GAATTTAGAAGATATGTTTATAGAGCTTTACAAGAGCCTTAGGAAACCCCAAACAGAAGCAAGGAGAACACAGAGAGTTCCCTGGAAGAACTCAGGAAAACCATTCAAGAACAAAATAACGAGATTAATGCACAATCAGAACTCATACAAAAACAGCAGTTAGAAATCCAGAAGATGAATACCAAAATTACAGAATTACACAATACAGTGCAAGTGCAAAAGAATAGGATAAACCTGGCTGAAGAACACATATCTCAACTAAAATACAAATCCCTGGACACCAGCCTGTATGAAGAAAAATCAGTACAAAAGATTTAAGAAAAAATGAAGAGAATCTAAGAGTTATGTAGGATGACATAAAATGAAACAATGTAAGACTGATTGGAATTCCAGATCAGGAAGAGGTGAAAAAACCCAGCAGGAACATTGTGAAGACCTACTAACAGAAAACTTCCTCCGTATCATGAAGGAAGAAAAGATATTTATCCAAGAAGCTCATAGAACCCCACACAAGAGAGATCCCAAGAGAAAAACAGTGAGGCATGTTATAATCAAACTGTCCAAAACCAAAGACAAAGAAAAAATTTTGAGAGCTACCCAGGACAAAAGAAATATTACTTATAATAATCAAAGAGGTAGGCTGAGCTCCAATTACCCAGCAGAAACCATGAAGTCACGAAGGGAATTGAGACAGCATATATAAAACACTGAAGGAAAAGAACTTCCAACCAAGAATCCTATATCCAGACAAATTATCCATCAAATGTGAGAGTGAAATCAAGGCATTTCCAGACAAACAGAAATTAAGGGATTTTGTGAAAACCAGACCAACCCTACAAGAAATGCTTAAGGATGTCCTTCCAATAGAGAACCCACAACAGAAATCAACAAAATCAGCATACATGGCATCAACACTAAAACCAAACCAGAAATCAAAACTCAAAATAAGACCATAAAACAGTGTACACTAAAACCCAAGGAAGTCAAACAGCAAGTAACAACAGCAACTAACCTATTAGATGGAATAAAACTACTGGGTACAAACTTCCAAATGGAGAGGAAAACAGGAAATTGTCTTTACAGAATGCACTGTTCTAAAAATGCAGAGACAAGAATGTACTCCCAGGTAACCACAGTGAAAATTAACAATCCCCCTAAGCAAATCCAGAAGGAAGGAAAACATATGGGTTTAGTAATCACAAAAGCAACAATAGAGACTAAAAGAAAGGAAGCATTTGGCACAGAGAAGTATATGGACCAAGGATACACCAACAATACAACAAAAAACACAAGAGAATGGCAACAATCAATTCATACCTATCATTAATTACACTCAATGTGAATGTACTCAATGCACCAATCAAGAGAAAGAGAGTGGCAGACTGGATAAGAAAAGAAGACCCATCCATATACTGCCAACAAGAGACCCACCTTAGACACAAAGATAAAAAATAAATTAAGAGTTAAGAGATGGAAAAAAACAATATATGCCAAGCCAATGGTAACCAAAAAAGAGCAGGAGTGGCAATATTAATTTCTGATAAAATAGACATTAAGGTGAAAAACATCATAAGAGACAAAGAAGGACATTACAGGCTGCTGAAAGGATTAATTGAAAAGAAGACATTATGATAATAAATATTTATGCACCTGAAGAAAGTGCTTCAAACTACATGAAGCAAATATTAACTGAATTAAAAGAGTCAATAAACAACTCTACAATATTAATGAGAGACTTTAAAACACCACTTTCAAAGAGGGACAGGTCAACGAGAAAAAAAAAAACTCAACAAAAATACAGAAGAATTCAACAATACAATCAACCAACTTGACCTCATAGACATGTAAAGAGCATTTCACCTAACAAAAGCACAATGCACATTCTTCTCCAGTGCACATGGATCCTTCTCCAGAATAAATCATATGTTAGGACATAAAACAAGCCTCGATAAATTCGAAAGCATTGAAATACTAAAAAGCATCTTCTTAGACCACAATGCTAAAAAATTACAAATTAATAATAAGATGATCAAGGAAAAAATATCAAACGTGGAAGCTGAAAAATTCACTGTTCAAAAACTACTGGGAAGTAGAACAAATGAAAATTGAAATAAAAAAAAAATCCTAGAAACAAATGAGAATGAAGATACATCATAGAAGGACCTATAAGACACAGAAAAAGCAGTACTCAAGGGACAGTTTATAACAATAAATGCACACATCATAAAAGAGGAAAGAAACAAAATCAACACTCTAACTCATCAACTCCAACAACTAGAAAAAGAACAACAAAATAATTCTACAATATCTTTGTTGTTGTTATGTGTCATCTAGTCAGACATGACTCATAGTGACCCCTCCTTGGGTTTCTGAGGCAGTATCACTACGGAAGTAGATTGCCCAACCTTCCTTCTGAGGAGTGACTAGTGAGTTTGAACCACCAGCCTTCTGGTTAGCAGTCAATGCTTTAGGCACTATGCTACCAGAGCTCCTTACAGTATCTAGAAGTAAGGAAATAATAAATATTAGAGCAGAAATAAATGAAACATAAAACAAACAGACAAAAGAAATAGACAAAATCAACAAAACAAAACCTGGTTCTTCAAAAAGATTGATAAAATCAATAAACCATTGGCAGATCTAAGAAAAGAAAAGAGAAGATAAAAATTACCTTCACTGTAAATGAAAACAGAGGCAACTGAAATAAAAAAGATACTGACATAATATTATGAAAAATTGTACTCCAACAGATTTGAGAACCTAGAAGAGATAGACAAGTTTCTAGAATCACAAGACCTATCTAAACTATCCCATTCAGACATAGAATATTGAACAGACCTATAACAAAAGAAGAAATTGAACAGGTCATAAAAAAAACTTCCCACAAAGAAAATTCCTGGCCCTGATGGCTTCACTGGAGAATTTTACCAAATATTCAGGGAAGAATTGACACATATACTACTCAAACTGTTCCAGAATATAGAAAAAGATGGAATATTTCCAAATTCATTTTATGAAGCAAGCATAACACTAATACCAAAACCAAGGAAAGACACCACTAGAAAGGAAAACTACAGACCAATATTCCTCATGAACATAGATGCAAAAACCTTTAACAAAATGCTAGCCAACAGAATCCAACAATATATCAAAAAACTATTACACCCTGACCATGTGGAATTCATACCAAGTTTACAGGGGTGGTTCAACATTAGAAAAACAATCAATGTAATCCACCACATAAACAAAATAAAACAAAAGAACCATATGATTTTATCAATTGATGCAGAAAAGGCATTTGATAAGATCCAACATCCATTCCTGTTCAGAACTCTCAGCAAAATAGGAATAGAAGGGAAATTTCTCAACATAATAAAGGGAATATATGCAAAGCCAACAAACATCATTGTTAATGGAGAGAGACTCAAGTCTTTCCTCTTACAAACGGAAACCAGACAGGGATGACCTCTATCACCACTTCCATTTAACATTTTATTGGAAATCCTGGCCAGACCAATAAGGGAAGAAAGAGAAATAAAAGACATACAACTTGGGAAAGAGGAACTAAAACTATCTCTATTTGAAGATGATATGATCCTGTACATAGAAAACCCAAGGGACTCAATAAAAAAAAAAAAAAAAAAAAAAAAAAAAAAACTACTGAAACTAATAGAGAGGTTCAACAAAGTGGCAGGATACAAGATCAACATACAAAAATCAGTTGGATTCCTCTACACCAACAAAGAGTCCTCTGATAAAGAAGTAAGAGAAAAAATACCATTTACAATAGCTACTAAAAAGATAAAATATCTAGGAATAAACATCAACAGAGATACAAAAGACCTATACAAAGAAAACTATAAAACACTGTTACAAGAGACAAGGACACTACATAAATGGAAGAACCTGCCTTGTTCATGGAGGGGGAATGAATATTTTGAAAATGTCAATACTACCTAAAACAATCCACACATTTAACTCAATCCTGATCCAAATTCCAACACAAATTTTTAAGGACATGGATAAACCAATTACTAATTTCATATGGAAAAGAAAGAGATCTCGGATAAGCAGAGCACTTCTGAAGAAAAACAAAGTGGGAGGTCTCACACTCCCAGATCTTAAATACTAATATACAGCCACGGTAATCAAAACGGCATGATATTGGTACAATGATAGACAGACAGACCAATGGAACAGAATAGAAAGTCCAGATATAGACTCATTCATCTATGGAAAACTGATCTTTGACATAGGTCCAGAACCCATTAAATGGGGAAGAGACAACCACTTTAACAAATGGTGCTGGCAAAATTGGATATTCACCTGGAGAAAAAATGAAACAAGGCCCATATCTCATCCCAGATACAAAAATAAACTCAAACTGGATCAAAAACTTCAATGTAAAACCCAAAACTATAAAATTCATCACAGATAAAATAGGAGCAAACCTGGGAGCCCTAAATTATCTTCTACCTCAAAGTGTGCACGAGGTAGAAGAGAAGCTAGATGACTGGGACCTTTTACAAATTAAATTCTTATGCACATTGAAAGACTTCATCAGAAGGGTAAAAAGAGAAACTACAGATTAGGAGAAAATATTTGCCTAGGATATACCTGATAAAGGACTTATCTCCAAAATCTATAGAAAACTTCAACACCTCAATACCAAAAAGACAAATAGCCAATTCACAAATGGGCAAAAGACTTGAACAGACACTTCACCAAAGAAGATATACAGGCAGCCAACAAACACGTGAGAAATTGCTTGCGATCATTA
>NW_006922098.1:611420-621742 GCF_000298275.1 Orycteropus afer afer | reverse complement strand
ATGGTGTTTCCTTAAAAAACTGAAAATAGAAGTACCATTTGACCCAGAAATTCCATTACTAGGACTATATCCTAAAGAGTTGAGAGATAGTGCATGAACAGAAATATGTACACTTATGTTCATTGCGGCACAATTCACTATAGCAAAGAGATGGAAACAACCTAAATGCTCATTAACAAATGATTGGATTACCAAATTATGGTACATGCACACAATGGAGTACTATGCTACATTAAAGAACAGTGATGAATACACGAATCATCTCACAATGTGGATGGACCTGGAGGACATTATGCCGAGTGAAATAAGTCAATCAAAGAAAGACAAGTACATTATGAACCCATTACAGTAAAAAGAAAAAGAAGGGTTTGCTTGGGAAAGGGAACTCACTTTGTAGGTCACCGGGATGGGGAAAGAAGAGGAGGGATTAATTTGGGGCTAATTGGGGTCCACACATTGACATGGGTAAGGGGAGGGATATACAGAAAGGGTCTGTGACCAACATGATAACATTAGGAAATGGGAGGACACCTAATTGTGCACATAAGTGATAGACGAAAGATGCTAATACCAACCAATGTGTCCATAATACTGCATTGCCATTAACACCAAACACCAAGCTACAGATAAACACCTAAACACCCAAGAGGATCAGATGGGGGTCAGTGAATGGAAGTATACTCTAGACCAATGATAGATTCAGTGGAGTCTAATCTTGCACAGACACCAGTGATACAAAATACCTGCAATCCTTACAGAAACAACAGAAGACAGACACAGAGTAATCTGTCACAGACATCTAGACACTATGGGAGAGAGATCCAATAGATCTACTGTCTCAGAACTGTAGTATTGAGTGACACCAGACTCAATTGGCACAACAAAATACATAAAAGCCTTGCTCCACATCCTACATTGGTGTGTAGCAACTGAGGTCTTAAACGCTTACAAGCGGCCATCTAAGATGCAGCTAATGGTCTCCTAGTGTTGGAAGCGAAGAAGAGTTCAAGAAAACAGGGGCATTTGGAAAAACCAGCTCAAGGACACAATGGCCCTTGAGATCAGAACTACATGGTGCCTGGCTCCAAATGCCAACCACTCAGGAAAGGATAAAATCTAGAGATCCAGGATAGAGTGAGAGGTAAAACGTGGAACAAAATCCAAAAACACAGTGATGACCAGAATTACTGGTCAGATGGAGTCTGATGAGACCCCCAATACTATGGACCTGGAATACATTCTGTGCCTGGAATAAAACTCACTCCCAGGGGCTGATGCTCAGCCAATAGTTAACAAGACGTACATGCAGATGACTCAACCCAGGATGACACATCCACATACTCTATGGTAATACATCACTTACAGCAATAAACCATGGGGCACCAGAAGACCAACTTTCAAATTGAGGAAATGCAGGACAAATAGAAGTGCATAAATATGAGGGGCACAGGGGGAGGGTTACTTGGCAGGGAGGGGAGGAGACTGGGTTAGGTTTGGGCATGGTAAATGGGGAGTGAAACTAAATGTGCACATAACGTTGAATGTAAAATAAGCTCTTAAAATAATTTTTAAAAAATAATAATAATACTCCACAACCAAATAGGATTCATATCTGGTATACCAGGATGGTTCAACATTAGAAAAACAATCAATTTAATCCATTACATAAATAAAGTAAAATAAAAGAACCACATGGTCGTATTAATCAATATAGAAAATAATTTGATAAAATCCAATACCCATTCTTGATAAAAACCCTGAGAAAAATAGGAATAGAAGCAAAATTCCTTAACATAATTAAAGGCTCATATGCAAAACCAATGGCCAATATTATTCACAAGGGAGAGGAATAGAAAGCATCTCTCTTGCAAATGGAAAGCAAACTATGATGCCCTCTTTCACCACTACTATTCAACATCATATTGGAATACTTAGGCAGGGCAATAAGGCAAGAAAGGGAAATAAAATGCATCCACATTGGTAAGGAAGAAATGAAACTATCCCTATTTGCAGATCATGTACTCCTATACAAGGAGCTCTGGTGGTGCTGTGGGTAAAGCACTAGGCTGCTAACCAAAATGTCGGTTGTTTGAACTCAGCCACTGCTCCATGAAAGAAAGATGAAGCAATCTGCTTCCATGAAGATATACTGCCTTGGAAATTCTATAGGGTAGTTCAGCACTGTCCTATAGGGTCGGAATGAGTCAGAATTGACTTGACTACAGTGGGTTTTATGATCCTATACATAGAAATCACAAAGACTCAGCAAGAAAATGACTGAAACTAATTGAAAGATTCCACAAAGAGGCAAGGTCCAAGACCAACATACAAAAGCCAGCCAAATTCCTCTGCATAAAAAAAAAAAAAAAAAAAAAACCTCTGGAAAGCAAATAAGACAAATAAGAGAAACAATACAATTTACAATGGTTATAAAAAATATAAAATATTTAGGATTGAATATAACAAGAGATACAAAAGACCTATACAAAGAAAACTACAAACAATGCTATAAGATACTAAAGAAGACTTACATAAATAGAAGAACATACCATGCTCATAAATAAGACTGAATATTGTGAAAATGTCAGTACTATCCAAAGCAATCTATAGACATAAAGCAATCCTGTTCCAGATTCCATCAACATTCTTTATGGAGATGGAAAAAAAAAATCATTAATTTTATATGGAGAAAGGCACTCTGGTGAGGTAGTGGTTAAGGCATTTGGCTGCTGCTAACCAAAATGTCAGCAGTTTGAACCTACTAACTACTCTGTGAAAGAAAGATGAGGCAGTCTGCTTCCATAAAGATTTACAACCTTGGAAACGCAATGAGGGTCACTATGAGTCAGAAATGATCTGATGACAGTGAGCTTTGAGTTTTAATTTTATATGGAAAGGAAAGAGACCTCAAATAAGCAAAGCACTATTGAAAAGGAAGAACTTACTCCACAGTCAAGGTAGTCAAAACAGCCTGGTACTGGTACAATAGGAGACACATAGACCAGTGGAACAGAATTGAGAACCCAGAAGTAGATCCATCCACCTATGAACAGCTGACCTTTTAAAAAGGGCTGAAACGCATTAAATCAGGAAATGATAGTCTCTTTAACAGACAGTACTGGCAAAACTAGATATCCATTTTCAGATAAATGAAATAATATCCATACCTCACATCATATACAAAAACAAACTCAAGATGGATCAAAAACTTAAATGTAAAACCTAACACTATAAAAATCATCAAAGTAAAAATAGGGACAAATTTTGGAGCCCTAAATTATGGCATAGCAGCTCTGGTAGTGTAATGCTTAAGGCACTTGACTGCTAACCAGAAGGCTGGTGGTTCAAACCCACCAGCCACTCCTCGGAAGGAAGATTGGGCAATCCACTTCTGTAGTGATATTGCCTCGGAAACCCAAGGAGGGGTCGCTATGAGTCAGGTCCGACCTGATGGCACATAACAACAGCAACAACAAATTATGGCATAGATTATCACACATAACCAAAAATGCACAAAAAATGGAAGATAAAAGATACAAGTGGGACCGCCTAAAAATTAAATTCTTATATGCATCAAAAGTCTTCTTGAATAGAGTACAAAGAAAACCTACAGATTGGGGAAAAAAATATCTGAGAAAAGACTTATCTCTAAAATTTATAGAAAACTTAAATAACTCAACAACAAAAAACAAAGAATCCAATTAAAAATGGAGAGCAGACATGAACAGAAACTTCACCAAAGAAAATATCAAGCCAATCAACAGGCACATCAAAAAATTCTCACAAAAATTATTCATTGTTTTTGCTGTTGTTATGTGCCATCGAGTTGGACCCAACTCATAGCAACCCTTCCTTGGATTTCTGAGGTGGTATCACTACAGAGATAGATTGCCCAACCCTTCTTCCGAGGAATGGGTGGTTGGCTTGAGCCACCAACCTTCTGGTTAGCAGTCACATGCCTTAGGCACTATGCTACCAGAGCTCCTACATTATCCATTAGAGAGAAGCAAATAAAATAATGAGATATCATTTCACCACAGCAATAATAGCAAAGTTCAACAAGACAGAAAACAACAAATGCTGGTGAGGTTATAGAGACTGCAACTCATATAGATTGCTAGTGGGACTTTAAAATTGTATGACCATTGTGGAAAATGGTATGGCTCATGCTTAAAATGTTGAAAATAGAAATACCATTTGATCCAGCAATGCCACTACTAGGTATATATTCTAAAAAAACTAAGAGCCATGACATGAACAGATATATGCACATCTGTGTTCATCACAGCACTATTCACAATAGCAAAGAGATGGAAACCGCCTAAGTGCCCATCAGTAGATGAATTGATAAACATACACACAATTGAATACTAGGCAACAATCTCAAACCACCTCATAATATTAATGAATTTGGAAGATATTATGCTGAGTAAAATAAGTCAATCACAAAAGGACAAATATTATATGAGTCCACTATTATAAAAAGTCAAGACAAGGTTTACACATTGAAAGAAACTTTCTTTTATGGTTACCAGGGATAGGAGGGGAGGCTTGGGGAAATTACTAAGTAAGAGACATGTATTAATGTGGGTGAAGGGAAAGGCAATATACAAAAATTGGGTGACCAGAACAGTATCTCAAAGGAAAAGGAAGGCAGGGAGAGATACACAAGAGTTATGGACAACAAATGTAATTACTATTATATACACAATCCTGCATTATCAGTAACAACAAACATTAATCTGCAACTGGATATACAGGTATACAAGCAAGATAATCAGGTATGGGTAGGCAAATGGGACTATACCCACCACGATGTATAGGTTGACTCACTAAAAAAAAACTCACTGTGGTCGATTCGATTCCAACTCATAGCAACCCCTCCTTGAGTTTCCAAGGTGGTATCTCCATGGAAGTAGATTGCACAATCTTCTTTCCGAGGACTGGCTGGTATATATAAGTGGTGGTTGTTGTTGTTGTTATGTGCCGTCGAGTCAGCCCCGAGTCATAGAGACTCCTCCTTGGGTTTCCGAGGCAGTATCACTACGGAAGTAGAATGCCCAACTTTCCTTCTGAGAAGTGGCTGGTGGGTTTGAACCACCAGCCTTCTGGTTAGCAGTCAAGTGTCTTAGGCATTACACTACCAGAGCTCCTTATATATAGGTTAGGCAGTTGATATTTCTACATATATATTTGTATGTGCTGTGAAAATAATTATGTATATAATAGAGCTGACAGGGAGCAAAGTTTTGAAAACTTTTAGTTGTAATCAAACACCTTCAAGGAATGAGCCTCTGGGTCTTGGGGCTCAGGACTATAGTTTCAGAGGCAATCAAGATCAATTGACATAACTTAGTCCACAAAGGCTATGTTGTACATCCTAATTTGGCGAGTTGCGCCTGGGGTCTTAAAGGCTTATGAGCATCCATCTATGGTACAACTACTGTTCTCTTTTCACCATATAGAGTGGGAGAAAAATGTGGAACAAAACTCAAAATTATGAAGAGATCAGGCTTACTGGTCTGAGAGAGACTGGTAACCCCCCAGACAATGGCCCTCAGTCACCTTTCAAGTCTGGAAGTGAATTCAACCCTATGAGGTGAACAATAATGCCAGGGAGGTACATGTTCCTTAGAACAATCAACCATAAGAGATCAAAAGGGCAGCATTTACCCAGAGATAAATCTCAGAAGGCAGGAATAGATAGGAAAGAAGGAAAAAGGGCAGTGATAACCACAGAGTGGAAACAGGAAGAGTGCTGTTCCATTGTAGGGATTGCAATCAATATCACACACATAAAAAAAATATGTGTTTGAAATGTTTAACAGAAGGCCAATTTGCTCTATTAACTTTCTCCAAAACGAAAATAATTTAATTAATTAATTAATTAATTAAACTCAACTTAGAGAAAGGAGTAGTTGATGATAGAAAGGCATTGTGGTCCAGTTAGATGAATCTCATTCCATCTCACAAGAGGCAAGTCTACATTTTAGCAAAAGCTTTTTGATGTAGGTCTAAAGCAGAGATATTTAAGAAAACTGTTATTGTCATGAGCAGCTACAAGTTATGATTAAGCCAGAGCTTCCCAAGAACTTTCAGAAAGATGAACTAGGGACTTCTCTAGAAGTGGAGAACATTGTTCCTCCTTAACATTTGCAGGTACATTCTTCTTTATGCTAGCCCCATAAGTTTTCAATTTCATAGAGTTTGTTAAAAACAGAAAAATTGACTTATTTAAGAACTGACTTTTACACAGCCAATAAGACACAGAGCCAGGACTGGAATTGTTTGCCCCTAAATTGCTGGGTAAATTGTCTATTTCAAAGGATGCACTTTATAATTATTCATCTCAGTTATGTCAGTGTAATTCCTGGACATAGCTTAGAAAGCATATATTACAAGGAAATTAAAGCACTTTTTTTGTTTTGTTTTTAATCTAATTGATACTGAATAATAGGGGAGATGGGGAGCTCTGGTAGCGTAGTGCCTAAGGCACTTGACTGCTAACCAGAAGGTGGGCGGTTCAAACCCACCAGCCACTCCTCGGGAAAGAAGATGGGGGCAATCTACTTCCGTAGTGATACTGCCTCGGAAACCCAAGGAGGGGTCGCTATGAGTCGGGTCCGACTCAACGGCTCATAACAATAACAATAAGAATAGGGGTAATGAGGGTATACCTCTGAGATGTTGATTGAGATGGTGAAGAACATGTAGTGAAAAACCAATTATGTGAATTCCTGGAACAGATGAAAAGCAGTTAGAAGGGAGCTATTCATAGTATCTAACAGAGCAAACTTCTAACTAAACCTCAAAAAAAGCTCTGATTAGATACCTCCAAGGAATCTTTTTATTTATCCCTATATTTTAATATATATTGATAAGAATGACTTACCATAGTTAGCATATAACTTTAAGATTTATCTAAGATTAAGTAGCATAACTAATTTACCTCTTATTTAAAAAAAAAAACTGGCATCAAAATCATCCTAGAAAAAAAAAATCTGCTTCCCTTTTCTATTACACCTCTAGAAAAAGTGCATTTCATTATCACCTTTGGTTTCAGGGTTACAACAATGATACCCTATCATGATGCTGTATTCATGCCTGAAAGTTCTCTATTAGAAGACCATTTAAGCTTCATATCAGGATCAAAAATTATCCATGTGTATGCAAAGCCATTTATCAATAAAATAAATTTCAAGCATTGATAGCTTTCGAAATGGAACAATATCCATTCTGTGTGACTTAATCAGTTGAAACCTTATGCTGTTTTCATCTTTTAGGTGTAGCAACACTTGAAGGACCAATGTATGCTGTTGGTGGTCATGATGGATGGAGTTATCTAAATACTGTAGAAAGATGGGATCCTGAGGGACATCAGTGGAATTACGTGGCTAGTATGTCAACCCCTAGAAGTACAGTTGGTGTTGCTGCTTTAAGTAACAAGTGAGTAAACCCTAAAATGCATGTTTTTTGCTCCCAGAGTACGTGGTGCAATATTTCAGTGATGTGATCCATCAAACAATAAAGCATTCTGATGGCCAGGACATTGTAGTTATCACTAATGAAGTACCTTTCATGAAACCCTCTTCTCAATAATGGTGGAATATACTTGTCTAAAATAAACATTTGATTAAACATTTTGTATGCTCTTTCTACTCAAAGTGTGGTCCTGGGGTCAGCAGCATTGGTATCACCTGAGAACTATGTAGAAAGACAGTAACATGCCACCTTGAATCAAAACCTTCATTTTAATAAATCATGGAGTGATTTGTATGTACATTAAAGTATGCAAACACTTTTCTAGGCCAACCAATTCCAATATTACCCTCAAAAATGTACTAAATTTTTACAATATTTTATTCTTAACTTATCAAAACTTTAGTCTGTCTTTTAGATACCACCTTGGAAACCCAAGGAGGGGTTGCTATGAGTTGGAGTCGACTGGATGGTAGTGTTTTTTTTTTGTTTGTTTGTTTGTTTTGTAATAATGCTAGTCATTCTATTCTTGAGCACACCTTCTCCTGGGTGTTCAATTACAAAATTCTAACTAGGCCTGCCCTTTCTGAATCTTGACCTTTTCCTAGATGCTTGCCTATGAAAGCAAGCTAATATGCTAAACTTTGATGATGTTAGAGGATGCCAGAGCTTGAATTGTTACTTCTTCCAGAAAATTGTGTGCATTCCAACAGGGGATCTATGGAGACAATGGCCAGAATACAGAAGGACTTGAATGATGAGAATTTCAGACACCCTCATGGGTCAGTGGCAGGAGATATCTTTGTGTGTCTGTACTGATGAAATGGGCTCAGTACAAATGTCAGCACAGATTGTTTTTGGCACTGTGCTAAGGAATAGAAAATGATAAGAGGAGACCCAGTCTTAAAATTTCTTAAAGCTTAAAATGCTCCTACATCTGATTGTCACTGTCCTGACCTGAGGGTGTCATATAGTTCAGTACCTTCTATATTACTGAACACATTGAAATAACGACATTTGACTCATTTAAATTTGTTTTGCTGAGTTCTGTTATTCAAACTATGCATGAAGGCCAGTTATAGACATATAGTTTAATATTTATTAATGCAAGATTAAATTTAAGTTAAATGTAAAGTTCTGGTTATCAAACATTTTGGCATCTTGAAGTTTGTAGGAGAAGTGTCATAGCTAATATTTGTTCTTAGGAAAAATCTTGTTTCTAAGTTCTCCTATTTCCTTATTTTTAAATCAAGTTAATGGCTTCTTAGTGATAAACACTCTTTTGATAAATCATGTTGTTCATAAAAATAACAGGGATGGAGATCCTGCATAGAGAGGGAGAACAATGTGGAACAAAACTCAAAGTCACAAAAAAGACTAGGTTACTAGTCTGATAGATCTGGGTAAGATCCCCCAGACTATGGCCCATAGTTCCTTCAGGTCTGGAATTGAGCTCAATCCTGTGGTTTCCAATCAAACAATAGACAGGCATATAGGGTGAACATTTACATCAGGTAGATACACTCCTTAGAACAATCAATCATGAGAAAACAGAAGGGCAGTATTTACACAGGGAGATAGCACAGGGGTCAGGATTGCATAAGAATGAAGGACATAAGGAAGAGGTAACTGCAGGGAGGAGGTGGGAAGGGAGCTGTTGAATTGTGCAGAATTGCAGTCTATGTCATGAAATAAAATGTGTATAAACTACTGTATGGAAAGTGAATTTGCTCTGTAAACTTTCACCCAAATCACAATAAAAGTTTGAAGGGAGGGTGGAGGGGAAGCACACTAATGCTGGGCAAGTTGTCCTAGCTAAAATTGTAAGAAAGGTAAAGCTGGTGTTCAGAACTTTCTTCCTGACCCTTTTGATATCTCTCTCCTTCCGTGTACTTCATTTTCAATGGGATAGAAGTTACTTTGACAAAAATGATGGCAGAGGGGAGTTTGGAGTAGGGGAGATCTTAACAGATTCCCTGTGTTAACCATTAACAAACTCACTCCTACTGCTACATATATACATATAGACCATATAATTAAAAATTGGAATGCTTTGTGCATAGTTCTCTCACTTCCATCCTACATATCAATTGGAAATGTTTCACTATCTACGTGTGTATATATATGTATATTTACATATATACATACATATGTCTTTCTTCTAGGTTATATGCTATTGGTGGACGTGATGGAAGTTCCTGCCTCAAATCAATGGAATGCTTTGACCCTCACACTAATAAATGGAGTCTGTGTGCTCCAATGTCCAAAAGACGTGGAGGTGTGGGAGTTGCAACATACAATGGATTCTTATACGTTGTAGGGGGTCATGATGCCCCTGCTTCCAATCATTGCTCCAGGCTTTCAGACTGTGTGGAACGGTAACATGTCTATTCATTTAATGCACGCATTTATTTATTTTCAGAAATGAGAAAGATTTTTAAACTACCAGAAAGTAGTCATCCAGATAAGGGTTAATCCTTTTGAAGGATTAATACTTTTTAAAATTGCACATTTACTCCTTGGCTCAATATATTTTGGAGAAATCTTTATAGATGAAGCACAAGAAATACATAAAAAAAATATATATCTTATTGCTTTATAGCCATACTATAAATTCATAAAATGAAACGGGATACAAGAATAAGCAAATGTTATGCTACACCAAACACTTGACTGCTAACCAGAAGGCTGGAGGTTCAAACCCATCAGCCACTCCTCGGAAGGAAAGTTGGGCAGTCTACTTCTGTAGTGATACCAATTCGGAAACCCAAGGAGGGGTTGCTATGAGTCAGGTCTGACTCGATGGCACATAACAACAACAACAACAATTCACCAAATTGAAA
>NW_006922098.1:608608-611120 GCF_000298275.1 Orycteropus afer afer | reverse complement strand
ATTATGGAAATTCTGAAAAGTGAAAGTCTTGGAATAGGTAGAATTTATACTTTGTAGGCATAAAAAATAAGGGAGAAAATGTGAGGCCTAGGAAAAAGCACAACCAGAGTCATGTAGTTAAAGAAGGAGAAAGTTGTGTAGATGAGAGCAGAGACATTCTGTTTGGAAGGGTAATTGAAAGAACAAGTGAGAACAAGATTGTATGATGGCCCTAAATACAAAAGTGGAAGGTTTTCTATTTTATCATGTATTCACAGGGATAATTAAATTTTTAGGAGTTGGAATATCATGAACAAAACAGTTTGGAGGCAATGTACCTAATCATGATGCATCATATAGAATGGAGGAAGAAAAGACTAAAGGAAGACAGATGTATGTTATTTTTCTCTTGAGAAGCATACTGCTGAATAATAAGTGATAATTAAAACAATAATCAATATTAAACAGGCAGTAATCTGATCTGTCAACAACCTGGCCAACTCACTGGAAGAGATCCATATTTGTACCCATTCCAAAGAAAGGTGATCCAACAGCATGTGGAAATTATTTCACAGTATTATTAATCTCACACACAGTAAAATTTGGCTGAAGCTGACTGAAAAATGTTTGCAGCAGTATATTGACAGGGAACCTCCATGTCCAAGCTGTATTCAGAAAAGACATGGAACAAGGGATATCATTGCTGCTGGGAGAGGGATCTTGGCTGAAAGCCAATAATGCCAGAAAGATGTTTACCTGTGTTTTATTGACTATGCAAAGGAATTCAACTGTGTTCATGAGGAACCTTTACATAGACCAGGAGAAAGTCATTAGAACAGAGCAAGAGGATATTGCATGTTTTAAAATCAGGAAAGGTGTGTGTTGGGGTTACATCCCTCCACTATGCTTATTCAACATGTATGCTAAGAAAATAATCTGAGAAACTAGACTTTATGAAGAAGAATGTGTCACCAGGATTGGAGGAAAACTCATTAACAACCTGAGATATGCAGATGACACAACCTTGCTTACTGAAAATTAAGATGACTTGAAATACTTACTGATGAAGATTGAAGCCTACAGTCTTCAATATGGATTACACTGACATAAAGAAAACAAAATTCCTCACAACTGGACCAATAAGGAACATCACAATAAATGGAGAGAAGTTTGAACTTGTCAGGGATTTCATTTTACTTGTATCCACAATCAGCACCCATGGAAGCAGCAGTCAAGAAATCAGATGTCATATTGTACTGAGCAGATCTGCTTCAAAAAACCTCTTTGAAGTGTTGACTAGCAAAGATGTCACTTCGAAAACTTGGTGCACCTAACCCAAACCATGGTGTTTTCAATCACCTCACATGCATGTGAAAGCTGTACAATGAGTAAGGTAGATCTAAGAAGAGTTGATGCTATTGCCCTGTGGTGCTGGTGAAGAATACTGAAAGTGCCATGGACTGCAAGAGGAATGAACAAATCTGTCCTGGAAGAAGTATAGCTGGAAGGCTCTTTGGTAGCGAGAATAGCCAGACTTCATCTCACCTACTTCAGTCATGTTGTCAGAAGGGACCATTCCCTGGAGAAGGGTATTATGCTTGGTAAAGTAGAGGGTCAGCAAAAAATGAGAAGACCCTCAACAGGATAGATTGACACAGTGGCTGTAACGATGGGCTCAAGTATGACAAGGATTGTGAGGATGGTGCAGTACCAAGCAGTGTTTCATTCTGTTGGACATAGAGTCAAAGCCGATTTGATGGCACCTACCAACAACAACAACAACAGCTGCAGGAGTCCAGGTGAGGAGAGGGAACTCAGGAACACCCAAAGTAGCAGGGTGAGAAAGCGGGAGAAAGGGGATTAAAAACCAGAGACCTAGATAGAGGAGCAGTCAGCCGCAGGGATCCAGCTGAGGAGAGCGAACTCAGGTACGCCCAAAGTAGCAGGGTGAGAGAGTGGGAGAAAGGGGATTAAAAGCCAGGAACCTGGACAGAGGAGTAGTCAGCTGCAGGGATCCAGGTGAGGAGAAGGAATTCAGGCATGCCCAAAGCAGCAGGGCAGGAGAGTGAGAGAAAGGGGATTAAAACTCCCAGGAATTCGGACAGAGGAGGAGTCAGCCACAGGAACTCAGGTAAAGGTGATACAAGAGGTTCCCAACAGGGAGACAAACTTGTCTGTTGGTTTGTCCTACCATGGTGACTTGTTGATGTGAGTTTTGAGGCTGAGCCACTGGGGTTTCAAACCCAGCAGGATGCACATGGTGCACAGGTATCAGCCCAGTTTACAGAGTGAGACAGGAAGAAGAAAGAGGCCATCCACTTCTCAAAGAATTGGCCAGGGAAAACCTTATAAATAGCAAAGAAACACTGTTTGATACATTACCATACAACTTTATGAATAGTCCTGTTAGGTTGTTGTTGTTGTTGTTATTGTTATGTGCCGTCAAGTTGGACCCGACTCATAGCGACCCCTCCTTGGGTTTCCAAGGCAGTATCACTACGGAAGTAGGATTGCCCAACCTTCCTTCCGAGGA
>NW_006922098.1:606413-607727 GCF_000298275.1 Orycteropus afer afer | reverse complement strand
AGAATTGCCAGACTTCGTCTCACCTATTTTGATCATGTCAGAAGCGACCATTCCCTGGAGAAGGATATCATGCTTTGTAGGGTGGAGAGTTGACGAAAGAGGGGGAGGCCTTCAATGAGATGGATTGACACGGTGGCTGTGATGATGGGGTCAAGTATAGCAGGGATTGTGGGGCTGGCGCGGGATTGGGCAGTGTTTTGTTCTGCTATGCTTGGGGTCGCTATGAGTCGGAGACGACTCGACGGCATCTAACAACAAACAACAACAACAACAATCTCATCTACTGTATTTTTTTTTTAATTAATATTATGAGATATTTGCTGCTATGTATGTACCTGCAATGCTTCTGTTGTATATTGTATTGTTGTTGTTATATTCCGATGTGTCGGACTGGACTCATAGGGACCTCTCCTTAGGTTTCCCAGGCAGTATCACTATAGAAGTAGATTGCCTCATCTTCCTCCCGAGGAGTGGCTGGTGGGTTTTAAGCACCAGCCTTCTGGTTAGCAGTCAAGTACCTTAGGCACTATGCTACCAGAGCTCCCTCTGTTGTATATAATGCTAAATTCTAAGAATTTACTTTTATTGTTCAAATTTTTCAGATTTATTATTATGTCTTAGTTTAAAAATAGGTTTCAAATTGTGGAAAAATTATTCCTGCAGATGACTGAATTCTCTGTCATTCTTTTTAACTTAAAAAAAAATTGGGTATAAGGAGTTACTTTATAATTGTTGTTCTTGTTATGTGCCATCGAGTCGGACCTGACTCAGTGTCCCCTCCTTCGGTTTCTGAGGCAGTATCACCATGGAAGTAGGTCGCCCCATCTTCCTTCTGAGGAGTGGCTGGTGCGTTTGAACAGCCAGCCTTCTGGTTAGTAGTCAAGTGCCTTAGGCACTTCGCTACCAGAGCTCCCAATTTATAATTAAAATGAAAAAAACAAAACAAAACAAAACAAAAAAAAACACGTAGGATCCTGTAAATATAAAGAAAACACTTGCAAGGGAAAAGACAAGAGAAAACTACTCATTTTAACCTCAAATTATATGAAAAGAAGTGTACTCCTTTATCCAAAATGAGGCAAAAATTAAAAGGCCCTTATATTCAAATTTACTTAAAATGTGAGTCCTCCTGCAGAGGATCAAACATCTCTTGTATAAGTTTGATGAACAAAGAATAAAAGAAAAACAAGAGATCTCTAACCACTATACCAATTGATAGGAGCATCTTTCATATAATATAAGGATCCCAAAAGGCAATGTAAACTTTCTTACAAGAGTCTGAGAATTCATTAAAGAAATGTAAGATATTTTGGA
>NW_006922098.1:603881-604656 GCF_000298275.1 Orycteropus afer afer | reverse complement strand
CCCAAGCCCACAGTGGTCCCTCTGGGTAGCAGGCTGTGACCAAGCAGTGACCACAACCTTGCCCCTTGTCAGTGATTAGATAATTCTTAATTGATCATCATTACCAGGATCCACTAACATTTATATGAAGAGGACATAATATTCTCTTGACTTCACAGAAAGCTTCCTTACACAGAAAGGAAGAGGATCAAATTGAGTAATTTAAGTACATCACCTTGGCCAACATTCCATGTGTGTATTGCAAAATGAGACCCAAAGAGCAATGGCTTCTTCCACAAACGTCTCTTTAAAATTGGCCAATGCCTAGAAGAAAAGCCTTTATTCATTTCCCTGTATAAGAAGATTGTGTAAACTGAAAATACTCCTGACTTCAGTAATTCAAGGAATTTGGTGCACAGTAAGAGACCAGAATTAGACTCTTTCAAGAGTGATGGGCTTCTCAAAATTCATTAAATGGGCAAGAGAATGTTGGTTTAATAAATGGTGCTGGCAAAATTGGAGATCTATTTGCAGAAAAATGAAACAAGATCTGTACCTCACACCATGCATAAAAATGAACTCCAGATGGGATCAAAGACTTAAATGTGGAACCTAAAACTATACAGTTCCTCAAGGAAAATCTAGGGACAAATTTAAGGGCCCAAATATATGGCATAAATAGACTATCAAGCATAACTCAGAATGCACAAACAACAGAAGAGAAACCAGATGATTGGGACCTTCTAAAAATTAAATTTTTATGTGCTTCCAAAGACTTCTCCAAAAGAGTCAAAAG
>NW_006922098.1:595431-601803 GCF_000298275.1 Orycteropus afer afer | reverse complement strand
GGCTTCTAAAGAATATGCCCAAGGAGGGTATGGAAGGGGCATTGAAAGTCGTTTTAGACATGCTAAAGGAAAACTTTACATTTTGATAGTTTTGCCAGATACGCTACTAGTTTTATTCCAAATTATTGAATGGTGTTTATTAAATTGAATGATGGATTATTTAAAAATGAATTTTAATTAATGCTTAATCATTTCCACAAACAGGCAGGTCCTTGTATTTGGTTCCTAATTTACCTTCCCTTCTACTGACTTTGTGCTGCTCTTAAATGTACAGGATACAGCTGGCTACTGTTCTGAATAAATAGATGTTAATGTAACGACATCTGAGAATGAGTCTCTTTGTCTCTTTTCCAACAATCAGTTCTACTACAACTTTTAGAAATCGTCAAATTATACCACTT
This sequence comes from Orycteropus afer afer, assembly GCF_000298275.1. Taxonomy (NCBI): domain Eukaryota; kingdom Metazoa; phylum Chordata; class Mammalia; order Tubulidentata; family Orycteropodidae; genus Orycteropus; species Orycteropus afer. The sequence goes on along the minus strand of NW_006922098.1, from coordinate 601,402 downwards.
AGAAAGCTCCCTGCTTTATCAATGCTTAAGACCAACCAGAAATGGAAGAATTAAATGTTAGCAAATAAGACGTTAGGTCAAATACAAGAATCAAAATGTTTTAATAAAATTTTGGGAATTATTTTTATGAAGATTGTATAACGCACCTATTGAGACACCAGTATTCTATTCCTGGTTATCACCATTTCATTGTATAACCCTAGAAAGAGAAGTAATAGATAATGGAACTGTAACTACAACATACCAAATTGTTTTCATTAATTGTCTAATGCAATCCTCATAATAACCTTGAAATATGAGTGTTATCAGCTGTAATTTTTTTTTCAAATGAGGAATTTGATTATCAGAGAAGGGAATTTTACACAAGATTACCTGGTCTTCATACTCAGTTTTAAATAAATCTAAAGACTGTGTTATTTTCCGCACAACATGCAATTATTTGAGCAGCAGTTTTATTTACATTTATGCAAGGTAAAAAGTGGAATAGAATAGTTATATTATGAACAGCTATATTACACTAAAGGCAGAGTTCAACCAGCATTTCTTTTCTTATTTTTGTTTTTGTTTTTGTTTTAGGAAGTTCCTGTTAACATTGGAAGAGCTGGCGCATGTGTTGTTGTGGTGAAACTGCCATAAATCTATCTTTACCAAATAAAACTGGATAATTTAAAAAAATGGAGTAGGAGGGAGGGAAAGAGCAAAAAAAAAAGTTATTTTCTGCAGTTCATAATCAAACATGAAAATCATTGTGTTGTTTTAATACATAGTTGTAATTGATCTCATTTGTGAAGCAAAAAAATGTTTTCAAACATGAATTACATGTAAGTGTCAAATATGTGTATCATCATATCTGATAATATAAAGGCAATCCAGTAGTCTAAGCTTAGCATTATTACTTTAAAATGTTAACATTTTTAATGAAAATTGATGCTCCTGAAAGTGTGAAGGGTTACATAAAGCATTAGCAATTTTCAAGGTAAGAATCTGAGAAGTTAAAAACTTTTATTTTTGCTTCCAATAAAAGGTACTCTGTAATCTGGAATATAATTTAATATAAAAGAGAACATCTAAAGCCTAAAATATAATCTAATTTTCAATAAGCCATTATTCCCTTATTTGAACAACCTATGAAATAGCTAAATATTTAGCTCACATTTTCCAAGATAAAGGTTTTTACTACACTGAAGCTAAAAAGTTGATTCACTGATATAATTTGTTATGCTGATCACAGTACATCAAATTTTCAAAGACTTGCTCTTCCACAGTGACCATCTTCCAAAACAGATGTAAAATTTGGTACCCCTTAACATGTTGTCTTGTTATATTTTTCACAATAAAATATTATTGTGATATCATATAGACAAGCTATACCATAAAATATTGAATATTTATCATATTGATAGAAACTGTGACCTCAGCTTCAGAGTGTCAAGAAGACCTCAAATGTACAGTAAGTAATAATCTCAAATATTTCTGTGAACTCTGTGATTACTTTCCATTAGTTGAATAAGTTTATAAATCCAAAAAAAAGAGAAAATTTAAAGTGTATTCAAGTTGAAGAATGTATTACAAGAGGGAAACACCAGAATGTTCATTGTATATGGTCAATTCTGCAGTTATGTTTTATGTACCAATATATGCTTTCCTGTTAATGTCATATTTATTCAATAGAACATGTTAAGGATGCAGGTAATACAAAGATTTTAAAATGAAAAAACAACAAAGAAGCATAGTTTTAACTTTAAATTTTAGCTTTAAATTCTTACTTCCATTTATCCCCCTAACAATAAAATGTTTAAGCTAAAATGTTGAAAAAACTCTTTATGAAAGTAACTTTTCAAGTAACTGTACCTTTTTCAAATTTCTGCAATATGTTCTTTTAAATTTTGTATTGTAGAATGACGCAAACCTGTAAAATCCAGATAGATGCTTATAAGAGATACTACATTTTGGATTTTAGAAAATGCAGAAAAAGTTGTCAAAGATATTTGTAATTTGACAAATTGAATAATATAAAATACAGTTCCTCTGGTTATAAAAACTGTGGATTTAGAATATGTCCAGTGACACCTAAATTGACTTTTTTAAATATTATATCACCCTAATAGCACAATTATTTAAATAAATCAAAAAAAATTTCCTGCTTTACTTTTTACTCCTGCAATTGTCCTTATTTCTAAATAGAGAACTGTAGATTTCTCCAGTTCTAAAGATGATGATGGAGAGATAGTGAGGCTGTAATACAAAATACACACACAGCCATTTTGGATTCTTTGAATTTATATCTTATCCAAATAAAATGTAAAAGTAGAATTACTTAAAAGCTTAAGCACAGTTTTGTGTGTCAAGTTCAAAAAGGATATGAGCCAGTGATAAAAGGAAAGATCAAAATTCTGATTGTAGTCTAGCTTGTAAATGTTCCAGTCACTGCTAGAGGACACCTACAGGGAGAATGTGTCAAGCGTTATGCCTTGTCAAGAAGGTGCAGACTAAATACTAGGACCCCGATAGGCCAATCAGGCCTACTCCATTAGGATATGTATGTTGCCCAGGACTATGTACCACTGAATGACTGCATTTGAAAAGTCAAGCTGGGGCCACATCATGGACTGAATTGTGTTTCGAAAAAGTATGCGTCAACTTGGTTGAGCCATGATTCTCAATGGTTTGACAGTTACATGATGGTGTAATCATCCCCCATGATGTGATCTGATGTGATCAGCCAATAAATTTCAAGGGGATAAGGGGAGATGGAATACCCTGAATCAAGTCATAGCCTTGATCTGATATAAGGGAAGTTTCCCTGGGGTATGGCCTGCATCACCTTTTGTCTTACAAGAGAAAAAAGGAAAGAGAAGTCAGCAGAGAAAGAAGGATTTGACTACCATCAAGAAAGAACCAGGGACGGAGCATATCTTTGTACTGAGAAACTCCAAGACCCAGGGATATATTGATGCCAAGACACATGGAGATCTCCAACGCTGGACCTACAAGTGTTGAAAGGATACAAAGACCTTCCCCCAGAGATGACAGAGAGAGAAAGCTGTCCCTTAGAGCTGGAGCCCTGAGCTTGGATGTCCAGCCTCCTAAACTGTGAGAGAATAAATTCTGTTTGTAAAAGCCATCCACTTGTGGTATTTCCATTTCAGCAGCATTAGATAACTAGACAAGGCAGAAATCTACAGCCTAACTGGGCTGCAGAATCTGAGCAGATCTAACTGTAGTCATGATAAGCTAGAAAGTTCCAGGGCTCTAAACAAAATAGTGCCTGCCTCAGTCAAACCTAGTTGGGAAATGAAGGGAAAGGGTTATGCTTCATGGCACTGTAACTCAATGGAGATGATCAATTAAGTATGGCTTAAATGAACAGGGATATGAAGAAAGAGTTATTCATATATACATTCTTTCCATAAGTATAAAGACTCACATATTTAGACACTATATTCAGATGTAGAAAGAAAATTTTGCTTCTTTATTTCTCTGTAGCTGCTATGACCTTGCTCAGGATCGCCAACCCTACAGTCCTCAGCCTGCATCATGATGCCCTTTGATAAACTTTTTTTCTTTTTAAAAATAATATTTTATTGTTTCCAGTGAAAGTTTACATGACAAATTAAGGTTCCATTTGACAGTTTCTGTACAAATTCTTTAGTGACATTGTTGTTGTTATGTGTTGTCAAGTTGGACCCGACTCATAGCGACCTCTCCTTGGGTTTCCGAGGTGGTATCACTACGGAAGTAGATTGCCCAAGCTTCCCATTAGTTAACATTTTCCACAAAGTGTCAACATTCTCTTTAATTGTATTCCATGTATTCCATTCCCATTGTTTTAGATTCCCTGCCTCCTCCTCATCTTTGTTTTATAGTAACTGTTGACCTTTGGTCTCATATAGATGATTTTTTTTTTATATACCTTGAATTTTTAATATAATAGACTTGGGGGGCAGATACTGTTTCATAACCACAGGTTGTACGTAAGTCGGATTTAGTAAAACAGGGTCTGCATATACTTCTTCTAAGACAAATTTGTTTGTTCTTCTGGCAGTCAATGGTATATTAACTATTCTTTGCCAATACCATAATTCAAAGGCATCAGTTCTTCTTTGATCTTACTTACACATTGTCCAGCTCTCATATGCATAGGATGCAGATGAAAGTACCATGGCTTGGGTCAGGCACACCTTGGTCTTCAAAGTGGCATTTTTGCTTTTTAACACTTTAAAAGAGGTCTTCTGCAGCACATTTGCCCAAAACAATGATGCTTGATTTATTAACTGCCACTTCCATGGGTGTTGATTGCAGACCTAAGTAAAATGAAATTCTTGACAACTTCAGTGTTCTCTCCACTTATTAGTTCAGTTTTGAGGATTTTTGTTTTCTTTATGTTGAAGTATAATCCATACTGACGGCTGTAGTCTTTAAGGTTCATCAGTAAGTCCTTCAAGTGCTCTTCACTGTCAGCATGTAAAATTGTGTCATCTGCACATCATAATTTATTTTATTTTATTTATTTTTTGCGATTTGAGTGAAAGTTTACAGAGCAAATTCACTTTCCATACAGAAGTTCACATACACTTTGTCTTATGATATTGACCACAATTTACCACAATGCAACAGCTCCCCTCCCACTTCCTCCCAAGAGTTACCTCTTCCCTGTGTCCATCCCCCCATGTATTCCTGCCCCCTGAGCTGCCTCCCTGTGCATAAACAGCCCTTCTTTCTCCCATGATTGTTCTCTCCAAGGAGTGTATCTACCTGAGGTGAATGTTCAACATATATCCTTGTCTTTTCTTTGTCTGGAAGCCACTGATGTGGGTTCAATTCCAGACCTGAAGGGAAGCTAGGGGCCATAGTCTCAGTGGTTCCAACAGACTCTATCAGACCAGCAAAGCTGGTCCCCCCACCACCATTTTTTTCCCCAAATGATTTTGAGTTTTGTTCCACATTGTTTTCCTTCTCTATCCAGGATCTCCTACATAGATCTCCACCTGAGTGGTTGACAGTGGTAGCTGGGCACCATCTAGTTCTGGTCTCACAGTCGAATAGGCTGCAGAGTGCATGGGGTGCCAGTCACTAGGACTAATTTTTTCCATAAATCTGTGGTTTTCTTCATTCTTGCATGCTCTGCACAAGGAGAGGCCCATCATTGCATCTAGATGGCTGCTTGCAAGCTTTTAAGGTCCCATTTGCTACTCGTCAAAATAGGAGGTGGAACAATTCTTTCTGTAGTATGTTATGCCAATTGAGCTTGATGTCCCCTGTGACTATGGTCCAGAGCCCACAGGTTCAACCACTCGTTATCTCTGGGTAGCTGGCTGTGACCAAGGAGTGACTACAACCTAGTACCTTGTCAGCTCTACTATACACCTGGGAATTCTTACAGAACACACAAATACACTTGTAGAACAATTGTCTGCCAACCCTATACATGGTCTTGGGTACATTCCCTGCTGCATAGACATACCTAATAGTTCAGCCTGTCCACCCATCTATCCAACCATATACCAATGTTTGCCCTCACTGACAATGCAGTACTGTATGTGCAAAAGGGTTCCTCTTGGTTGTCTGCACCTTCCATGTACCTCTCTATATCTTCCTCTTCCTCAGTGTCACCATGTTGATCACTCATATTTCTACATTGCCCTTCCCTTCACCCAAATCAATACCTATCTCCACCTATCCAACAGTGTTCCCTCCCCTCCTGTACCACCCCTAATAACAAACAAAGAAAATTTCCTGCCATATATAAACTTTTCCTTGACTTTTACAATAATGGATTAATACAATATTTGTCCTTCTGTGATTGTTGTTTTGACTTGCATATCCCTAATGGCTAATGATTGTGAGCATTTCTTCATATGTTTGTTGGCCACCTGAATATCCTCTTTGGTGAAGTGTCTATTCATGTCTTCTGCCCATTTTTTAATTGGATTATTTGTCTTTTTGTTATTGAGTTGTTGGAGTTTTCTTT
>NW_006922098.1:594018-594874 GCF_000298275.1 Orycteropus afer afer | reverse complement strand
TACCAATACCAGGCATTTTTGACTACTGTGGCTGTATAGTGGGTTTGAGATCCAGCAGGGTGAGACCTCTTACTTTGTTCTTCTTCAATAGTGCTTTGCTTATCCAAGGTCTCTTTCTTTTCCTTATAAAGTTAGCGATTGTTTTTTCCATATCCCTAAAGAATGTTGATGGGATCTGATTTGGGATTGCATTGAATGTACAGATTGCTTTGGGTGGAATTGACATTTTCACAATGTTCAATCTTCCTATCCATGAACATGGTATTTTCTTCCATATATGTAGATCTCTTATGGTTTCTTGAAGTATATTTTTATAGTTTTCTTTATACAGGTCTTTTGTGTCCCTGGTAAGATTTATTCCCAAGTATAGTCTACTTCCATAGTGTTAACGCCTCGGAAACCCAAGGAGGAGTCGCTATGACTTGGGTCCGACTCGACGGCACATAACAACAAAACAAATATTATTTTTTGGCTACCAATTGTAAATGGTATTGATTTCCTTATTTCTTTTCCAGCAATCTCCTTGCTAGTGTGGAGGAATCCAACTGATTTTTGGATGTTGATCTTGTATCCTGCCATGATGCTAAATCTCTCAATTAATTCCAGTAGATTTTTTACTGTGTATCTTGGGTATTCTATGTATAGTATCATACCATCAGCAAATAGGGATAGTTTGGCTTCTTTCTTACTAAATTGAATGTCTTTGATTTCCCTTTCTTGCCTTATGGCCCTGGCTAGGACTTCCAGTACAATGTTGAATAGAAGTGGTGATAGAGGGCATCCTTGTATGGTTCCTGTTCACAAGGAGAATGTTTTCACCCTCTCTCCATTGAGAATAATGTTGGCTATTAGTTTT
>NW_006922098.1:591795-592959 GCF_000298275.1 Orycteropus afer afer | reverse complement strand
ATCTTTTCAAAAAACCAACTTCCGGTCTTGTTTTTTCTATTTTCTGTTTCATTGATTTCTGATCGAATCTTGATTATTTCATTTCTTCTGGTGACTGTAGGCTTTTCTTGCTGTTCCTTTTCTAATTGTTGGAGAAGTTGATTTAAAGTGTTGATTTTGGCTCTTTCCACTTTTTGATGTGTGTATTTATTACTATAAATCGACCTCTGATCACTGTTTTTGCTGTGTCCCAGATTTTGGTATGTTTTGTTTTCATTCTCATTTGATTCAAAGAATTTTTGAATTTCAATTTTTATTTCTTTTCTTACCCAGGCTTTCTTAAGGAGCATGTTTTTTGTTTATATGTGTTTACTCTTTTTCTGTTGATCTTCCCACTGTTCATTTCTAATTTGATAGCATTATGATCTGAGAAGATGCTTTGCAGTATTTCAATGTTGTTAAATTTATGAAGTCTTGCTTTATGGCCTAACATATGGTCTATCATGGAAAATGTTCCATGTGCACTGGAAAATAATGTGTATTGTGCTGTTTTGGGTAAAGTGCTCTGTAGATGTCTGTAAGGCCAAGTGGGTGGATTGTATTGTTAAGCTTTTCTGCACCTTTATTGAGTTTCTTTTCAGTTCTATCTTTCATTGAAAGTGATATATTAAAGTTTCCCACTATGACTGTGGAGTCATCTATTTCCCTTTTCAACTCTTGAAATCTGATTCATGTATTTTGGGGCTCTTTCATTGGCTCTATAGATACTTGTTATGGTTGCACCTTCTTGTTAAATTGATCTTTACTCATTATATAATGTCCTTATTGTCATGTATGATGGTTTCCATCTTAAAGCCAATTTGATCAGAAATTAATATTGCCACTCCTGCTGTTTTTTGGTTGCCATTTGCTTTATATATATTTTTCCAACCTTTGATATTTAGTTTATTTTCGTCTTGGTCTCTAAGGTGTATCTCTTGTAGACAACATATTGATGGATTTTTTTTGCATATCCAATCTGCTACTCTCTGTCTCTTGAATGGTACATTTACTCCATTAACATTCAGTGTAATTTTTGGAAAGTATGAATTATTTGCGATCATTTTGTTATGTATTTTTTCATGATGTCCCTGATTTCTTTGTTCCATATTATTTTCTGTGCTGAGCTCATTATGTTTATGAATC
>NW_006922098.1:589942-591042 GCF_000298275.1 Orycteropus afer afer | reverse complement strand
TATACTGGCTGTTGACTTCAACAAATGATGAATCCAAGATCTCCAGGCCGAATGGTGGATTGTTCACTCACAGACAGTTGTACACAGCACAACACAATCCTGATCCACAGAAGAATGTCTCTTTTCCCAGGATGTGCATATATATACTGGAAGCAGGGCAAACCCCTAGGGAAACTTCCTTTCAACAGATTGGCTGCTCAAAATATATTCATTTGATCCCATCATGGGAATAACCACATCACAACTGCTTAAACCACACAGAATTGTGGTGCAGCCAAGGTAACATACAGCTCCAACTATCACAGTCCACCCCTTGTCAACTTGGCAGTTGCACATATCTTCTTTACCATATATAATCTCTAAATAAGGACAATTATAAAGCCATATTTTCACCTAACATGATACCCTAACACGCGTACTACCGAAATGCATTAACCTTATTTACATTTCACAGTTCATAACAGAAGGAAACAAAAATATTTGATGCACATATTCAATGAAGAAATATAACAATCATAGTCCTTGTTTCTGCAACTGGTCATGTGGTCATAGATGATATTCAGAACTACCTTCTTCCACCACACATTCTGTATTTCCCTTGCCCTCACCAAGCACCTCGCTGGTTGTGACATTCTGCCTGGTGGGGTGGCCAATACCTTCATTCCTGAAGGGTCTGGGGCATAAGTAGTCATATCAGAATTTTTGTTGTTGTTATGTGCTGTTGAGTGGTTTCCGACTAATAGTGACCCAAGCACAACAGAATGAAACACTGCCAGATCCCGTGCCAGGTCCATGATCCCTGCTATACTTGAGCCCATCATCGCAGCCACCATGTCAATCCAACACATTGAAGACATCCCCATTTTTCGTCGACCCTCCACCCTACCAAGCATGACATACTTCTGCAGGGAATGGTCCCTTCAGACAACATGATCAAAATAGGTGAGACAAAGTCTAGCCATTCTCGCTTCCAAGGAGCATTTCAGGTGCACTTCCTCCAGGACAGATCTGTTACTTCTTTTAGCAGTCCATTGTATTTTCAGCATTCTTCACCAGCACCACAACTCAAAAGCATCAACTCTTCTTCGGTCTTCCTTATT
>NW_006922098.1:587785-588272 GCF_000298275.1 Orycteropus afer afer | reverse complement strand
GATCATATGGTTGTCTGATTCAAAATGGCCAAAACCAGTCCTTTTCAGCTCACTAATGCTGAGGATATCAATCTTTATGTGTTACATTTCATTTTGGACAACTTCCAATTTTCTTAGATTCATACTTCATACATTTCATGTTCTGATGATTAATGGATGTCTGCAGTTGTTTCTCCTCAATTTGAGTGATGCCATATCAACAAATGGAGGTGTCGAAAGTTTTACCTTATCCATATGAGTGAGGCTGGGTTTACTCAGATGATGCATCTCTCCCAGTTCTGTTTTGAGAGCCTTCTAACCTAACTGGACTATTCATAAAGTTGTGTCGTAATGTTAAAAACAGTGTTACTTTCCTATTCATAAGGTTTCCCCTGCCTATTCTTTGACAAGTGGATGGGCTCTTCCTTCTTTCTAGTCTATCTCCATCTGTAAGGTGGGCTGATACCTGTGCACCATATGCATCCCACTGGGTTTGAAACACCAGTGG
>NW_006922098.1:581922-585040 GCF_000298275.1 Orycteropus afer afer | reverse complement strand
CACTTCATTTGCTGTGAATTGAGCCCCTTGATCTGAAGCAATGCTGTGTGGGATAGCATGATGGTGGATAAGACATTCTGTAATTCCACGGATGGTAGTTTTGGCAGAAGCATTGCATTCAGGGAAGGTGAATCCATATCCAGAATAAGTATCTATTCCAGGAAGAACAAAAAATGCTGTCCTTTCCATGATGGATGTGGTCCAATATAATCAACCGGCCACCATGTTGATGGCTGATCACCCTGAGAAATGATTCCATGTTGCAGACTCAGTGTTGGTCTCTGCTGCTGGCAGATTGGGCACTCAGCAGTGGAAGTAGCCAAATCAGCCTTGGTAAGTGGGAATCCAGGTTGGTGAGCCCATGCATAACCTCCATCCCTGCCACCATGGCCACTTTGTTCATGAGCCCATTGAGGAATTACAGGAGTATCTGGGGAAAAAGAATGGTAGGTTTCCACTGAACATGTCATCCTATCCACCTGATTGTTAAAGTACTCCTCTGCCAAGGTCACCTTTTGGTGGGCATTCACATGAAACACAAATACCTTTACTCTTTTGGCCCCTTCAGAGGGATCTATCCACATACCTCTTCCCCATACATCCTTATCACCAATCTTCCAATCATGCTCCTTCCAAGCCCCAGACCCTCCAGCTAAGCCATTAGCCACAGCCCTTGAATCCATATATAATCACACATCTGGCCATTTCTTATTCCATGCAAAGTGAACAGCCATATGCATGGCTCAAAGTTTTTCCCATTGGGAGGATTTCCCTTCACCACTGTCTTTAAGGAAGTCCCAGAAAAGGGCTGCAATGCTGCTGCTCTCCACTTTTGAGTGGTGCCTGCATATCACTCAGAACCATCTGTAAACCAGGCATGAGTTTTCTCTTCAACTGATCATAAGGAACTCTCCCCATGAGGCCATAGGTGCAGACTGGGAGAGGGAAGGTCTTGTGACTGGAGTGGAGACCATAGGCATTTGGGCCACTTCCCCATGCAGCTTACTTGTGCCTTCAGGTCCCGCTCAAGCCCGATCTCTGATATACCTCTTCCATTTAATGATGGAGTGCTGCTGTGCACATCTAAATTTATGACTCTCTGGGTCAGGCAACACCCAGTTCATGATGGGCAGCTCAGGCCTCATGGTCACTTGGTGGCCCATGGTTAGGCTTTTAGTCTCTACAAAAGCCCAGTAACAAGCGAAAAGCTGTTTCTCAGAAGGACAGTAGTTATCTACAGAGGATGGCATGGCTTTGCTCCAAAATCCCAAGAGTCTATGTTGTGATTCACTAATAGGGATGTGCTAAAGTCCTCAAACAGCTTCTCTATCTACTACAGACACTTCAAGCACCATTGTATCAGCCGGATCATATGGACCAAGTGGCAGAGCAGCCTGCATGGCAGCCTGAACATGTTGCAGAGCTTTCTGTTGTTCTGGGCCCCACTCAAAACTAGCAGCTTTCCAAGTCACTTGATAAATAAGCCACATCAACACACCCAGATGAAGGATATGTTGCGTCCAAAGTCCAAAGAGGCCCACCAGATGTTGTGCCTCCTTATTAGTTGTGCAAGAAGCCAGAAACAATAACTTATCCTTCACTTTAGTATGAGCATCTCGACATGCCCCACACCATTGGTCCCCTAGAAATTTCACTAAGGTGGAAGGTGCCTGAATTTTTGTTGGGTTAATTTCCCAACCTCTAACATACATATATCTCAATAATAGGTCTAGAGTCATCAATACTTCTTCCTTGCTAGGTCCAATCAGCATAATGTCATCAATATAATGGACCAGTGTGATGTCTTGTGGAAGGGAAAGGCAATCAAGATCCCTACGGACTAAATTATGATATAGTGCCAGGGAGTTGATATACCCTTGAGGAAGCACTGTAAAAGTATACTGTTGGCCTTGCCAGCTGAAGGCAAACTGCTTCTGATGGTCTTTTGAAATTGGTATTGAGAAAAAGGCATTGGCCAGATCAATAGCTGCATACCAAGTACCAGGAGATGTACTAATTTGCTCAAGCAATGAAACATCAGGAATAGCAGCTGCAATTGAAGTAAAAACCTGATTAAGTGTACAATAATCTACTGTCATTCTCCAAGATCCATCTGTTTTTTGCACAAGCCAAATAGGTGAATTAAATGGGGATGCGGTGGGAATCACCATCCCTGCATCCTTCAAGTCCTTAATGGTGGCAGTAATCTCTGCAATCCCTCCAGGGATGCAGTATTGCTTTTGATTTACTATTTTTGTAGGTAGAGGCAGTTCTAATAGCTTCCACTTGGCTTTTCCTACCATAATGGCCCTTACTTCCCATGTCAGGGACCCAATTTGGGAATTCTGCCAATTGGTCAGTATATCTATTCCAATTATGCATTCTAGAACTGGAGAGATCACTACTGGATGGGTTCAGGGACCCACTGGACCCACTGTGAGATGCACTTTAGCTAAGACTCCATCAATAACTTGACCTCCATATGCCCCCACTCTGACTGCTGGGCCACAAAGATGCTTTGGGTCTCCTGGAATTAGTGTCAGTTCAGAGCCAGTGTCCAGCAATCCCTGAAAAGTCTGATTATTTCCTTTTCCCCAATGTACAGTCACTCTCATAAACAGCCTCTGATCCCTTTCTTGCAGGCTGGGAGAAAGATTGACATTATATATTTTTGGAAATGTAGTGGGGTCCTTCCTCAAAGGGACCCTGCCTCCCCTTCATTTAAGGGGTTATGTGTCTGTAAACTGACTCAAGTCTGGGAATTGATTGAGAGCCCGTGATTTTGTATTCTGGCAATTCAATCTAGGCTGCTGCTCACGTGACCTAGAATTCTTCTGTCTATACAGATCAAGTAAATATTTAGTAGGTTTGCCATGTATTTCACTCAGGAACACCATGCACAAATAGCCAATACCATAATTGCACATGAGTCAGACTATTCTGATTACTGTTCCAACTCTGCTGTCCATTATGGTAACCATGCCCACCTTGCCTTTGTCCATTGACTGCTGCCACTTGGACCCTACTACCACAGGGTCCCATCAGCCCCATCATAGTTAAGTGTCTTAGTTAAATTAAGGCAGTTCCCACTATCAAATCAGGTTTACATAAAATAGCA
>NW_006922098.1:581001-581497 GCF_000298275.1 Orycteropus afer afer | reverse complement strand
ATGGCCTCTGCCTCAGGCAATGACTCAGCAGGAACAGTTTGGCTAATCCCATTAAACTCAAGTGGAGGTGATAATGGTTTTACAGTAATCCCTTCAGATGGGAGGGATTCAACAGGATTCACAGGCTCCCTATCATGATATTCCTGACTATCTGCCCATATGTCCCCATTCTAGATTTCAGGATCCCGTTTTTTCCCAATCAATACCCTCACTTTAACTTCAGACACCATTCTGGGTTGGCAATTTAATTGGCATTGTAATTCAGCCACCCTTACAATATGAATCTGGGTTTGTTTTTCAGCAATATCAGCTCTGTTACTAGAAGAAGTAAGGCTTTCTTTCAGAGCACAACTGGAGACACTGAGGTCTTTTGTGCAGTGCTTATGCTGTGACTAGCAGCCCTGAGCTCATCTCATTCTTTCACCACTTTGTCTTGTGTAAGTAGGACCAACCCAACTAGCATCCTTATGATTTTTTCTCTCTAGAACCACTTCTG
>NW_006922098.1:580353-580867 GCF_000298275.1 Orycteropus afer afer | reverse complement strand
GAGGAGCTCAAGGTTGGCAAGCAGTATACTGGCTGTTGACTCCAACAAATGATGAATCCAAGATCTCCAGGCCAAATGGTGGATTGTTCACTCAAAGGCAGCACAACAGAATCCTGATCCACAGAAGAGTCTCTTTTCCCAGATTGTCCATAAATATACTGGAAGCAGGGCACACACCTAGGGAAACTTCCTTTCAACAGATTGGCTGCTCAAAACATATTCATCTGATCCTATCATAGGAATAACCACATCACAACTGTTTAAACCACACAGAATTGTGGTCCAGCCAAGTTGACAACTATCAAGACAGGTTCCAACTATCACACAGACAATCATATCTTGCAACTCTCTTGACTTCCTCACCATTTAGAAGTTCTGTAACTACATAGTGTTTTCACTCTTTTTGGTTTGTAGTTGTCTTCATTTGGTCAATTGATATCTCTGGTTCCCTGTTACAATCTTGTAAGGTTATTTTACTTTGGATATGTCCATAGCTGTGGTTTCTGGTTTATGT
>NW_006922098.1:575925-580016 GCF_000298275.1 Orycteropus afer afer | reverse complement strand
GGTTTCATTTTTCTCTTCTTGTTCTGGAATTTCAGTGATATGTAGGTTATTCCTTTTGATGGTATCCCACATGAACCTTAGGCTTTTTTTCATTTTGTTTTTATCTTTTTTTTTCTGATTTATCCCTTTCCTAAGAAGTGTTCAGGTATTTTTCTTCAATCTCATTAATTCTGTCTTCCAATGCATCAATTCTACTCCTTTGCCTTTTCAATGTGTTATGTATTTCTGACAATTTAGTATTGATCTTTGGGATTTCTATCTGTAGATTTGTAATCATTTATATTTTTTCATTTGTTTTGTCATTTTGTTCTTGTATTTTCTTCTCAAATTCTTCTAGGGTTTTGTCTATGTTTTCCTTTGTCTGTCTCTCAATGCTTTGAAGATCCCTAAATAAAATTATTTTAAATTCCTTATCAGGGTTTTCCAATGCTGCTTCTTCCTCATGGATGTGTTCTGTGTCTGTATCTTGCTCCCTTGTTTCTACCTCTTTATCTTGCTTCTTTGTATGGACTGTGATGGTCTGTTTTCTCTGAGACATTGTGACATTGCTGTATTTAGATCTCTGTTAACCGTTTTTGAAGAGCAGCCAAGGGTGAGTAAGGCTTTTCTTGGTAGTTGTTTATCGTTGGTCCATTGGTGAAGGAAGTGGTGGCTCTCACTCATTAAGTGAAGCTGCAGGAGTTGTGGGTGTAGTGTAATATGGGGACTGTTTCTTTCTCCCACTCAGTTAGACAGAAACAACAATTGAATAACCATTAATAAAGTAAAAGGAAATGGTTCATGAAAGAATAAGTAGTAAATAAAAATCAGGAAGATAGAAAGGAACATATGAAAGAATGGTAAGCAAAATGGCTGATAAATGTGAATAAATCTAAGAAGTATATGTAAAAACACAACAACATTAATGACTAATTTACCTATGAATTCTTGCATGCCTAGATTTCTACTGTGCAAATGCTGCCTGTGGTTGATTGTTCTAAAAAGTGCATCTCCAAGGTGTAATTTTTGGCGCATAGGCCTATCTATTTTGTGTATGAGTTAAGCCACAAAAGTGAGTCCCATTCCAGGACCAAAGGTTGAATTGGAGTCATAGTCTCAGGCACTTCACCAATCCCTTTCTAACCAGTAATTCTGGTCTTTTTTATGTTTCTGAATTTTGTTCCACATTCTTTCTCCTGCTTTATCCAAGATCTCCAATTTTTACCTCTTTCTGAATTTTTTGCTTTTGGTAGCCATTTAGTTCCTCTGGGCTCAGGTTCATGTAGGTTATGGTTCCTGTGGTATATTAGTTACTTGAACTAATTGTATCCATACATCTTTGATTTTCTTCATTCTGGACAAGAATTTCTTCTGCTCTGGACAAGGAGAGATCAATAGTTGCATCTTAGATGACCACTTGCAGGCTTTTAAGACCCCACTCATTACTTACCAAAGTAGAGTGTAGAATGATCCTGACTCTTATCGCCCCCATTGGGTTTCCAAAGCTATAGATCTTTATGGAAATAGAGTACCTCACCTTTCTTCCACAGAGCAGCTGGTGAGTTAGAATCACCAAGCTTCTGGTTAGCACTGGGTGCATAGATATATATTATGGTTATATCCTCTTGCTCAATTGATCCTTTTATCACCATATAATGCTCTTCCTTGTTATTTATGCTGGTTTTCACCTTAAAGTCTAGTTTATCAGAAATTAATATTGCCACCTTTGCTCTTTATTGGTTGCTGTTGGCTTGATGTATTTTTTTCATCCCTTGATGTTTAATTTATTTTTATCTTTGTGTCAAAGGTCAGTCTCTTGTGGGTAGCATATTAATGCATCTTCTTTTCTTACCCAGTCTGCAATTCTCTTGACTGGAGCACTTCCATTCACATTCAGTGTGATTAATGATACCTATGAATTTACTGGGGAGCTCTGGTAGCATAGTGCCTAAGCACTTGACTGCTAACCAGGAGGCTGATGGTTCAAACCCACCAGCCACTCCTCGGAAGGAAGGTTGGTCAGTCCTACTTCCGTAGTGATAACTGCCTCGGAAGCCCAAGGACGGGTTGCTAGGAGTCGGGGCCGACTCTATGGCAAATAACAACAACATGAATTTACTGGTATCATTCTTTTGTATTTTTTTTTGTGATTTTGATGGTGTCTTTGTTCCAAATATTTTTCTGTACTGAGTTCATTTTATTGTGGATTTTTCTTTCCCTTTTCCTCACTGTTCATTTTGTGTTTACTAAGTCATAGTGAATTTCTTTTCTTTTTTTAATTTTGGTTGGAAGGCTTATTAATATTGTTTGTGATTACTCTGTAATAAATTCTTATCTCCCTAAGTTTGGAAAAATCTGTCTTTTATTGATATTGTCCTGACTTCCTCTCCATTTGGAAGTTCTGTAATTATACAATTTATTCTCTCAATTTGCTTTGTAATTGGTGTCATTTATGGATTGAATCCTCTGGTTCTCTATTTTCTGTTTTGTAAGCTTATTTTAGTTTTGGAAATTCTTTTTCTGGGTTGGTTTTTAGGTGGTTTTGCCATGTATCTTAATCTTAATCTGTTATCTTCTGTTGTTGGTTATCTGTTGAAAGGGCTCCCTTTAAGATTTCTTGTAGGGGTGGTCTAGATTTTACAAATTCACTTAATTTCTGTTTGTCTAGAAATGTACTAATTTCCCCATTATATTTGAGGAATAGTTTTTCCGTATATATAATTCTTGGTTGGCAATTCTTTTCCTTCAAAATTTTATGTATACCAGCCTTTTGTCTACTTGTCTACATGGTTTGTGCATATAATTCAGAGCTTAGTCCCCCCACACCAAGTATTTATTCATTTATTTATTACTTTTACTGTGGTGAAAACATACACAACAAGACATTCATCAAAATAACCATTTCCATATTTACAGCTCATGGGCAATGATGACATTTTCCATGTTATGCCACCATTATTTCTATCATTTTCTAAAATATTCCACAATAATTAGCATAAATGTCCCACAAACAAAAGCTTCCCGTTTCCCCTTCTCTCCTATACCTGGTAACCACTAATATTTTTTTGGTGTGTGTGTGTGTGTGTGTATGTCGTTGTTGTTATGTGCTGTGTGTTGGACCTGACCTGACTCATATTTTTTTTTCAACCTATCCTGGAAGTTTCCCTCCCCATTTCTCCCCTCCCATCCCTAGTAAGCAACAAAGAAAGTTTCCTTCCATATGTAAACTTTCCTTGACTTTTTACAATAGTGGAATAATGCAATATTTATCCTTCTGAGATTGATTTATTTTTTTCAGTATAATGTCCTCCAACTTCACCCATGGCATGTGGTGTTTAGCAGATTCTACATTATTCTATAGTGTTGCATATTATTCTATTATGTGTATGTACCATAGTTTGGTTATCCATTCCTCTCTTGATGGGCACTTAGGTTGTTTCCATTTCTTTACTATTGTGAATGGTGCTGCAAAGAACATGGGTACACATATATCTATTTGTGTAGTGGCTCTGAATTCTTGAGGATATATATCTACTAACAGGATTCCTGGGTCAAATGATATTTCTCTTTCTAACTTATTAAGGAATTGCCAAACTGTAAATCAGAGCTTAACGTTATTGGTTGCATTTGAAGGTAACATTTCATGTTTCCTGTGTTTCCTCTCAAGATTATTTCTGGTTTTGGTTTTAGAAAGTTTGATTATGATATATCTTGGTGATTTTTTCTTGGGGTCTATCTCATATGGGTTCATTTAGCTTCTTGGATGGATGTCTTTTCATCTTTCATGATATTAGGGAAGTTTTATTATTATTATTATTATTATTATTATTTGGGTGAAGATTTGCAGAGCAAATTCACTTTTCATATAGCAGTTTACATATACTCTGTCTCATGACATTGACCACAGTTTACCACAATGCAACAGCTCCCCTTCCTCTTCCTCCCCATAGTTACCTCTTCCCAGTGTCCATCCCTCCATGGACTCCTGCCCACTAAGCTGTCTCCCTGTGCATAGGCAGCCCTTCTTTCTCAATGATTGTTCTCTCCAAGGAGTGTATCTACCTCGGGTAAATGTTCAACTCATATGCCTGACTTTTGTTTGGCTGGAAACC
>NW_006922098.1:572948-573558 GCF_000298275.1 Orycteropus afer afer | reverse complement strand
AATTGGTTTCCCTTTTCTTTGTTGAAGAGGGTCTGTGCAGTCCTTCTATCTAGTCCACCATCTTCCCAGCATACCTATGTTATAGTTTTGAAGTTTACATTTACATCGATAATCCATTTTGCATTAATTTTATGAAAGGTGTTGGGTCTGTGTCTAGTTCCTTTTCTTTTCTTCTTTTCATATGTATATCTCTGCTCTAGTATCATTTGTTGAGAAGATTAGCTTTTCTTCATTGAATTGCCTTTGCCCCCTTGTTGACTATCTTTGTGTGCGTCTACTTTTGGGCTTTCTATTTTTCCCATTGATCTATTTGTGTATTCTTTAGCCAGTATTTCACTGTTTTGGTCACCAGAGCTTTATAAAAGTCCTTTAATCACATTGAGTTTTAATGTCCTAATTACAACGACTGAGAGCCCACCCACATGGTCACAGGATCTTAACCTTTCACCATCTCAATGTCCTATATCATTTTATTTCTGAGTTCTCAAATGCAGTCTCATTTGTGCCTTCAAACAAATCTATTAGTTACGGACACATGATACGTAACTCTTCTCTAATTTCCACTTGTCTTTGAAGATTCTTATAGAACCTCACTGTTGACACATCTTAT
>NW_006922098.1:568641-570165 GCF_000298275.1 Orycteropus afer afer | reverse complement strand
GCAGGGTACTGTGCTGTGCTCCTCTATTCACTAGTTGAAAGCATTTATACACTCACCAACTATCTCCTTTCCTGTTGTCAGCCTCTTTTATGTCTTTGCCAACCTTGGCAAAGAGGGCCTATTCTTGGTTCCTGGAATCTAAATGAGAATGCTGTCACCTTAAAATCCAAAATGGTTGCCACTTGTAAACATTCAAAATGGCTGTGCCCTTGGTTACTTTAAATATCCAAAATGGCTGCTGTGTGTAAACAATCAAAATGAGTGTGCCCTCCAGACAGCAGAAAGTCAACAGCTCAGGTTGTCTCCATCCTTGCTGTTTCCTTCCTGGTCATAGGCCACCAGCACATTCGACCCTGCAGCCCTTGGTGACCATGGTTGATCTTTAGGCCAATTCTCAGGTTCCAGCACCATTTGGAAATATGCAGGCTATTGGTCCTGTCAGAGTAGCTGATAGTCTGGAGCTCCAACTATCTCCATACTCACTATTTTCATTCAGGTTTTTCCACTAGTTGGTGCCTAATACACGTCTGTATAGTTTCTTCCCAAGCTCAGGACTCCAATATTATTTTCTATATCTCTGTCAATTGGTTTTTCTTTTCTTTGTTGAAGAGGGTCTATGTTGCTTGTATGCCTATTCTTCCACCTTACTGGAAGTGAGCAGCAAGTTGTTAATGAAATGGAATGCATATATATCAGTATCCTAGACATTATTGAGATGAAATGGACAGGTATTGGCCATCTTGAATAAGACACACATATTGTCTACTATGCCAATAATGACAAGTTGAAGGGGAATGGTGTCCTATTCATCATCAAAAGAACATTTTAAGATCTATCCTGAAGTACAGTGCAGTCAGTGACAGGACTGAATACACCTACAAGGAAGACCAGTTAATACTACTATTTTTCAAATGTACACACCAACTACTAAAGCCAAAGATAAAGAAATTGAAGATTTTTGCCAACTTCTGCAGTTTGAAATGGACCAAATATGCAATCAAGATGTATTTTTAATTTTTCGTGCAAAAGTTGGAGACAAAAGAAGCATTGGTACCTAGAAAATATGACCTTGGTGATAGAAATGATGCCAGATATCCCATGACAGAATTTTGGAATACGAAGGACTTATTCATGGAATATACCTTTTCTCAACCACATAAACAGTTGCTATACAAGTGGACCTTGCCAGATGGAATACTCAGGAATCAAATTGAGTACATCTGTGGAAAGGGACAATGAAGAAGTTCAATATCGTTAGTCAGAACAAGCCAGGGGCCGACTGTGAAACACACGTTCAGTTGTTCATATTAAAGTTTAGTTGAAGCTGAAGAAGATTAAAACAACTCCATGAGATCACAAGTAAGACCTTGAATATATCCAATGGAGATTTAGAGGTCATCTGAAGAATCGATTTGACACATTGAACACCAGTGACCAAAAACCAGACGAGTTGTGGAATGACATTAAGGGCATCATATACGAAGAGCTGAACAGAAGATTTCAAAGAGCAGCTCGAGTAGACAA
>NW_006922098.1:563229-566686 GCF_000298275.1 Orycteropus afer afer | reverse complement strand
AAAAAAAAAAGACAGTAAAGGAAGAAAAGATCAAAATGGATGCCAGAAGAGCCTATAAAACTTGCTCTGGAACAGAAAGTAGATGAAGCCAATGGAAGAATGGATGAGGTAAAAGAGCTGAAGAGAAGATTTCAAAGGTCAGCTCAAGAAGACTAAGGAAATGATTATAAATGTGCAAAGACCTGCAGTTAGAAAATAAAAAAGGAAGAACATGCTCATACCTCTGAAGTTGAAAGAACTGAAGAAAAAAATGCAAGCTTCCCATTGCAATATTGAATGTTTCCATCTGTAAAATACTGAACAATGGAGTAAGTATCAAAATAATATGGAAGAATACACAGTTATTGTACCAACAAGAATTGGTCGATGTTCAACCATTTTAAGAGGTAACATATAATCAAGAACAGATGATATTGAAGGATGAAGCCCAAACTGCTCTGAAGGAATTGATGACAAATAGGACTCCAAGAGTTGACGGAATACCCATTGACATGCTTCAACAAACTGATGCAGTGCTGAAGGCATTCACTCATTTATGCTAAGAAATGTGGATTACAACTACCTGGCCAAATGACTGGAAGATATTTATATTTGTGCACATTCCAAAGAAATATGATGCAACAGAATGTAGAAATTATCAAACATCATTAATATCTCACAGAATTAAAATTTTGCTGAAGAAAATTCCAAAATAGTTGCAGAATGTATTGACAAAGACCTGTCAGAAATTCAAAGCAGATTCAGAAGAGGATGTGGAACAATGGATATCATTGCTGATGACAGATGGATCTTCCCTGAGAACAAATACCAGAAGTATGTTTACCTATGTTTATTGACTATGAAAGGGCATTTAACTCTGGGAATAATGTGAGTTCTAGAATAATTAATTGTTCTCATGAGGAACTTGTACATAAACCAGGAGTTGTTCAAACAAAACAAGGGGACACTACGTGGTTTAAAATCAGGAAAGATGTGTTTCCTGGTTGCATCCTTTCAACATACTTATTCAATCTTTATGGTGAGCATAAAGAAGCTGGACTATTTGAAGAACAATGGTGCATCAAGCTTGGAAGAAGACTCATTAACAAACTGTGATAAGCAGATGACACAATCTTTGTGTGTGTGTGTGTGTGTGTGTGCTTTGGGTGCAAACTTAGAGAGTTTATTTTACATTCAAGAGTTTGTGTACATTTGGTTTCACTCCCCAATTACCACTCCCAACTTTAACCCACTCTCCTCCTCTCCCTTCCCTGGAAGCCTCTTATCTCTGTGCCCTTCTTAGTTATGCTTTCCTGTCTGTCCAGTTTTCCCTGTATGTGAATGCAGCCCCTCTGGTGCCCCATGGCTGATTGTTCCAAGAGGTGTATCTCCATAGAGTAGGTGGGTGCATCACCCTGGGTTGGGTGTTCTGCATGTAAGTCCTACTACTGTTGGTCTGAGAACCAGTCCTTGGGAGTGAGTCTTATCCCAGACCCGAAGTGTATTCCAGGGCCATAGTCTTAGGGGTCCCACCAGACTCCATCTGACCAGAAATTCTTTTTGTTATTGTGCTTTTGAATTTTGTTCCACCTTTTTCCTCCCACTTTATCCAGGATCTCCAGTTTTGATCCCTTCCTAATTGGTTGGCATTGGTAGCCAGGCACCATCTAGTTCTTCTGGTCTCAAGGTCCATCATATCCTAGGGCTGATTGTATCCTAATGCCATTGGTTTTCTTCACTCTTCTTTGCTTCTGATGAGAGGAGACCATTAGCTGCATCTTAGATGGCTACTTGAAAGCTTTTAAGACCCTAATAGCTACTGACCAAAGTAAGTTGAAATGGCACAATCTTGCCTGCTGAATGAGAAGAAAATTTGAAGCATTTATTGATGATGATCAGAGAGAGAAGTCTTTACTATGGATTCCACCTCAACGTAAAGAAAACAAAAGTCCTCACAACTGGGAAAATAAGCAAAATTATGATAAATTGGGAAAAGATTTAATTTGTCAAGGATTTCATTTTACTTGGACCCACAATCAATGCCCATTGAAGCAGAAGTCATGAAATAAAATGACATACTGCATTGGGCAAATCTGCTGCGAAATACCACTTTGAAGTATTATAGAGCAGTGATGTCACATTGAAGACTTGCCCCAAGGCATGGTATTTTCAATAGCCTCATATGCATGGGAAAGCTGGAAAATGAATAAAGAATACTGCATAAGAATTAATGCATTTGAATTGTGGTGTTTGTGAAGAATATTGAAAGTACTAGAATACTGAATGTGCGGTTAGAAGAACAAACAAATCTGTCTCAGAGGATGTACAGCCAGAATGTTCCTTAGAAGTGAGAATAGACAGACTTTGTCTCTCATACTTTGGTTATGTTGTCAGAAGGAACCAATTCTTGGAGAAGGATATTTTCTTAGTTCTCTAGTGCTGCTTTAACAGAAATAACACAAGTACGTGGCTTTAACAAACAGGAATGTATTCTCTTACAGTTTAGGAGGCTAAAAGGCCAAATTCAGAGTGCCGGCTCTAGGGGCTGGGTGAAGGCCCCTTTACTTTAGGCTTCAGCTCTGCCTCTTGTTCCAGTCTCACAGGAGCTGGAGGTGTCTTCTAACTCATTCAGTTGCTGGCTGCTGATGCTGATGAACTCAAGGTCAGCAGGTAAAATGGTCCAATTGTCTGGACCAGCGTCAGTGGCAGCAGTTCTCAAAACAGAAAATGCTTTTGGTCTTGTCCTCAACTCTGACCTATTTAAATATTTGCTTTCATTGCCTTAGGGAAAACAAGAGGCAGGTAGGAAAACATACAGCTTGGTAGGTAACATGGCTGACCACTGGAGAGGAAGATTTGGCCAAATGCAGGATCCAGATGTGCCAAAAAGCTAGAGATATTTCTCAAAGCTTTGCCATATATTCTGAAAGCAGTCAATACTGCTTCATCTGATTAAGTACTCACAGCAGATTGCACCCTGGAAATTTAACTACATCCAACTGCTAAACCCCTCAAAACCACAGCCAGTCAAGATGACACATAAATTTATATACCACACATATTATGACTGGCAAAGTAGAGGGGTGAGCAAAAAAAAAGGAAGATCTACAAAGATACATATTGACACAGTGACTACAATGATGGCTCAAGCATGACAATGATTTTGAGGATGGTGCAGGACTGGGCCGTGTTTTGGGTCAGTATGATTCAGAACCTACTTGATAGCACCCAACAACAATATTATGTCACTCTCCACTATCTTGTTTCTTTTCTTGATGATCTTGGTGGTTACATGTTTACATGTTAATGTCACAAGAAGGAGATAACTTGTTAACTAGAAAAGGAAAGTCCACTCTCATACTCAACCCCTGCTACCACCACCACCCATACACACACTCTGCATCAGACTGCATGAGTGAACAATCAAATTCTGATATGATAAGTCAATAAGATTTTGAGATTCTTTTTTTTTTTTTGC
>NW_006922098.1:561949-563114 GCF_000298275.1 Orycteropus afer afer | reverse complement strand
GTGGTTTTTAGTCAAGGTATTATTCAGTTTCCATGTGTTTTTTTTTTTTTGGAGTTTAACCTATTCTAATGATTATAAATATCATTATAACTTCTTCCCTCAGTGGCTGATAAACCAAATCCTGCAAATTCCTTAGACATACTACCATTTTGTTCAGAGCTAGATATGTGATTCTGCATGATAAAATTAAAGTCTTCAGTCAGAACTAATATGTGACCAATCCTGCTCTTTGCAAAGTAAAGCATGTACTTCATTTGCTACATCTCCACCATCACTTGCAGATAATTTCTTCAAATGAGGTGGTATCACATACATGTGCTTTGGAATCAACTAGATCTAGCTCTGCTCCTTTTATCTGTGTGGCCTAGAAGAGGTCACTTAACCTTACTGAATTTGAGTTATCTCATCTTTAAAATGGAAATAACACAATTACCTCTAGGGATACTGTGAAGATATAATGGGATAATACATATAAGTAATTTATTATAGTATCTTGCAGACAGTATATGCATACTATAATTTAGCTATTATTTCAGTATAGAAGACAATTGTCTGGACCAGCGTCAGTGGCAGCAGTTTTCAAAACAGAAAATGCTTTTGGTCTTTTCCTCAACTCTGACCTATTTAAATATTTGCTTTCATTGCCTTAGGGAAAACAAGAGGCAGGTAGGAAAGCATACAGCTTACAATTCTCTGTGATCCTTAGATTTTCAAATATTAAATATGTAGGGGAAATGGATTGGCAGGCAGGAATGTGTATTAAAGAAAGAGGAAAAGAAAGTTCTATCAGATAAGGCAATTATTCTCCATGGTGGAAAAATGAGAGCAGACTTTAGAGAATTTTGTGAGTCACAAAACCATAGGAATGTGCGAAGATGACCTTAATCCCATTCCAACATCTCCTGGAAGGCGGAAACAACCAAGTACAGTTGTAACATCTGAGAATGATGGATGGTGAAGGATCACCTAACTATCAATAGTGGGGAGCTACAACCAGTCCTAAGGGCAAGTTTGTTGTTGATGTTAAGTGCTGTCAAGTCATTTCCGATTCATAGTGACCCCAGGCACAGCAGAATGAAACACTGCCTGATCCAGAGCCAGCCCCACAATCCCTGCTATACTTGAGCCCAACATTGCAGCCGTCGTGTCAATCCATCTCGTTGAA
>NW_006922098.1:550843-556458 GCF_000298275.1 Orycteropus afer afer | reverse complement strand
TGGGCGGGCCTGAGTTTCCTCTCCTCACCTAATCCCTTCAGCTGATTGCTCTTCTCTCTGGTTTCCTGGCTTTTAATCCCCTTTCTCCTGCTCTTCCCTCCTGCTGCTTTGGGCGTTCCTGAGTTGTCTCTCCTCACCTGTAACCCTGGGGCTGACTCCCTAAGGTCAAGAAGAGGGAATAATTATTAAAACTCAGAGAGGGTTGTGGTTTAAAAAGAGGGATTCCCAACAGAAGGGGGGGCTTTCAGTCTAAGAACATAAACACTGCCAAAATATAGCCTGACAGGAAGAGAGACATAGAAAAATGCAGCCCAACAACTCTCTCTTCTCTTATCCTCTGATTTCCTTCCAATGCCTCTACTTAATTAGTTTCTTCTACAAGTCAGATTTCGAGGGAAAATGGTTGATAAAATCCTTGTAAGATTCTCAGGGAAAAGAGTAAAGTGGAAAAGTTTGGAAATGCATATGAAGCAACAGTTGGAGAAAAAAAAAATCACAATGTCTTTGTTTTCTGAAGACCTGAGTTTCATAGAAATAATGTGACTGAGAGGATGAAGATAGAATAGGTTTTCCTAGACTGAGAAGGATACAGGAGAGGTACTATGGCATTTAGCTCCATGCAGGAGGAAGAACAGTGGTGCTGAAGCCTCAGAAGGATAGCTGAGAGTTGAAGATAGGGAGGCTAGGAATATCTGCCACATTAGAGTATGATAATATTTAATCTTTTAAAAATAAGTAAACATGATATCTCATTTTATGGAATTAAAGCTTTGGGAGGGAGTAATTTGAGCACAGTCTACTTCCTTTCCCTGTGACAAGTATGAACCTTGTCCTTAGGACCAGGTTTCATGGCCTGGCTTCTTGAATAGGATGAGTGTGTGATTTCACTTCCTTCCTCAGGGCATCTTGACCTAAAACACACCCCATTCCAGCCAGTGAACTATCAGCACACCCCTCCCCTCTTGTCCTGAGCACATATCAATATTCCCAGAAACTACTTAGCTAAGCTTGTGCATTATATAGTAAGTGGCCAATTCCCTTTCTGTATCTGTTCTTGGAAGAGAGAGATTCACTCACAACAGCATCCATTGGTTGACTGCATGGAGAGACCCACAGGTCATGGGAAACCAGCACTGCTATTGAAGCTGAGCTTGCTCTGTCTTTTCTCTATGTGAGTAAAATGTTGTTCCATCCACTGCCTATGTGTGGACTGCTCATTGCAGTCCTATAGTGTTGCTATAAGCCATGCTTTTGTTGGCAACCCTGGATCTTGGCTCAATAGTTTGGCACAGTGATCAAGGTTGATAGTTGGGTGGACTGAGCAATGTGCAGAGTTTAGCAGAGTTGGCAATATAGTCAATAAGGTACACCATGTTAACCAGAAAGCTAGCGGTTCAAACCCACAAGCCACTCCTCGGAAGGAAGATGGGGCAATCTACTTCCGTAGTGATACTGCCTCAGAAACCCAAGGAGGGGTCACTATGAGTCGGGTACGACTCAATGGCACATAACAATAACAACAATATGTCAAGGTGGAGAGGCAAGTACTTGTCAGTTTAATCATGCTAGGATTATGGTATTCCAGGGGGTAAGGAAATAGAATAATATGCCAGCCTCCCTCTGGCTGACTGGCTGGCTGGGAACAAATGGGATATAGATCTTCATTGTGCATCGAGAATGAAAATGGCCCCCAAAAGAATCTCAGACCCCCTGCAGGAAGGTCACTGCTTATAAGCCCCAACCTGTGGATCATCCTTGAAGGGTGCTAATAGAAGCAAGAGGACATTTCATCAGCCATATCAGTGGGTCCAGAGGAGTGCTGGTGGAAGACCCAGAGTATCTGTGCAGAATGCTAGCAGATTATTTGCATAAGTTTTCTGGTTCTGAAGGATACTTTTGATCCCTGTTTTTATTTAGTCTCTGACTCCCTGGCTAAACTCACCAGTTGGATCAGATTAGAAGCCAATGGTGGGATTCAGATTCTAGGGGATAAACTCCCTATCCACTACTCAGAGCCATCTAACAAAGGAACCAGAGATAGCTGGGTGGCCTCCAATGAGCTGTATAACTTCATATAGTTCTCTGGCACCTGTGCTGCAGCAAGTTGAAACTTAAGAGAAAAAAAAAAAAGAGAAAAAAGTATAAAATCATATGAGATCACTTTTCCCAGTGGCTTTGAAGAGATTTAGAATGTTAATTAAGTCTTATCTGGAATGCTCTGATAGTAGCCACAGTCAAGATAACACCACCAGAAGCAGCAACAGTCACAGCTGTAGCAATGAAAGGGGTGGGGAGGATGGAGATGGGGCTGGCTTCGTTTTGTCCAGCAACCAATGGAACCACTGCTGCACCCAACTGGTATGGTAGTGGAGTGTCTCTCTGAGTGTCTGAAGGCACACAGGGATGGAGTTTCCAGCTTCAAAGTTTGATCAGCAGAAGAGTGATTTAGGGGTAGCAACTGAGTCGGCCTGCCTTGCCCTCACCAAGTCTGCCACTTTGGGGAACAACATTGAATGGGAGGGATGTCTGTAAGTGCAAATGTAGCCTCTCTTGGCACAGCCTCTTCACCTGCACTCTTTTCAAACCAACAAACTGTGTGCCCCTAAGCTGTCCTGAGACCAGGCCAAAGCAGCCACTCTGAATGATTCTTTGCTTCCTTCCACCACCCCCAGAAAACTTGTAGCCAGATCCCAGCAGACAGCCCACATACCTGGAGTCTGCACATTGTTGGAATTTATGACTGTATGCCTAGAAATAATTGAGAGGGCCCTACCAACATTTTTTTTTTTTAAATGTGCTTTGGGTGCAAATTTACATAGCAGACTTGTTTTACATTCAACAGTTCATGCACATCTAGTTTCATGGCCCCAATTACTGTCCCCAACCAAAAAATCTCTCCTCCACTCTCCTCCCCGTGACCATCCCCTCCCTGTGCCCCTCTCATCCATGCATTCCTCTATGTGAGTGCTACCCTTCTGGTGTCTCATGGCTGCTTGATTCAAGGGATGTATCTCCTTAGAGTATGTCGACCTAAAGTAGGTGTTCTGTATGCAGGTCTTTCTACTGTTGGGCTGAGAGTTAATTCATGTAAGTGAGTCCATTTCTAGGTTTGAAAGGTAACCTGGGCCAAATTCTCAGAGGTTGCACCAGTCTCTTTTCAACCAGTATTTTTCGTTTTTGAATTTTGTTCCACATTTTCCCTCCCACTCTATCCAGGATCTCTAGGTTTGAGAACTTTCAGAATGATTGGCATTGGTAGAGGCTGAGGTCCTTGTGTACATCTTATCTTTGGGCTAATTGTTTCCAGATGACTTTGATTTTCTTCACACTTCTTTGCTCCAGCCAAGAGGAGATCAATAGCTAGCTGTATCTTAGATGGCCACTTGAAAGCTATTAAGACCCCAGTCGCTACTCACCAAAGTAGGTTGGAAAACAAAATTTTTATGAACTACATATGCCAATTGAGCATGATATCTCCTGAGACTATGATCTCAAACCCCCAGGCCTGCTGATTCTTGTGAAAACACGATGCTTTGTTGTCTCTTGGAAGTTACTCCCACCCAGTCTTCTGTTGTTTCTATAATGTATATGGCTAATTTTGAAGCACAAGTGCATATGTAAGATTATCTTCAGCCAAATCTATCCTTGGTCTAGGGTGTATTCCTGTTCGCCTCCCCCTACCCACTCTTCTAAAATGTCTATGCATTAATCAGTAGCCTGGTATTTGGTGTTAGTAATACTTCAGTGTTGCGTCTGTGATAGTGTTTCCTCTGTTGTTCATATCTTTTCTGTAGATTTCAGTGTCTTTCTTTTCCCCAGTGTCACCATGCTGGTCACAGACTCTTTCCATACCATTTCTCCCCTCAACCAAATCAACATGTGGTTCCTAAATAGTCAGATCTTCCCTCCTTTTCCCTCTTATCCCCAGTAACCAACAAAGTGAGTTTCCTTCCATGAATAAACTTTCCTTGACTTTTTACAATAGTGGGCTCATACAATATTTGTCCTCCTGTGATTGACTTATTTCACTCAGCATTGTTATTGTTATTGTTATGTGCCATGGAGTCAAACCTGACTCATAGCAACCCCTCCTTGGGTTTCCAAGGTGGTATCACTATTGCCCAAACTTTCTTCCGAGAAGTGTCTGGTTGGTTTGAACCACCAGCCTTCTGGTTAGCAGTCAAGTGCCTTAGGCACTACACTACCAGAGCTCCTTCACTCAGCATAATGTCCTCTAAATTCATCCATGTTGTGAGATGATTAATATATTCTTCATTATTCTTTAATGTTGCATAGTATTCCATTTTGTGAATGTACCATAGTTTGGTTATCCAATCATCTGTTAATGGGCATTTAGGTTGTTTCCATTGCTTTGTTATAGTGAGTTGTGTCGCAATGAACATGGTGTGCATATGTCTGTTCATGTCATGTCTCTCACCTCTTTAGGATATATTCCTAGTAATGGAATTGTATCAAATGGTATTTCTGTTTTCAGTTTTTTAAGGAAATGCCATACCAATTTCCACAATGGTTGTACTATTTTGCAGTCCCACCAGCAGTGTATGAAAGTTCCAAACTTTCCACAGTCTCACCAGTATTTGTTATTTTCTATCTTGTTGAACTTTGCTATTATTGCTTGGGTGAGATGATATCTCATTATTGTTTTGATTTGCATCTCTCTAATAGCTAAGGGGGAGCTCTGGTGACATAGTGCCTAAGGCATTTCATTGCTAACCAGGAGGCTGGCAGTTCAAACCCACCAATCACTCCTCAGAAGGAAGATTGGACAATCTACTTCTGTAAAGATACTGCCTCGGAAACTCAAGGAGTCACTATGAGTTGGAGTTGACTGATGGCAGTGAGAGATAGAATAGCTAATGATTGTGGCATTTCCTCATGTGTTTGTTGGCCACCTGTATATCTTTCACCTAGGCCTTTTGGATTAACAAATAAAATAAAATAAAATAAAACAGGACCAGGAATTCACCCAATAAGGACTAGTGGTGGTGGTGCAGTAGGTGCAGTAGTTAAGTGCTCAGTTGCTAACCAAAAAGTCAGCAATATGAACTCACTAGCTGTTCCATGGGAGAAAGATGTGGCTGTCTTCTCCTGTAAAGATTGCAGTCCTATAATGTTGTTATGAGTCAGAATTCACTTGAAAGCAATGAGTAGGGAATCCGTCACCAGGGGGGAGTGAAGACCCTATGCCAAGGGTAAAATTCAAGAGAGAAATCAGAAAGACTTACTTTCTGAGGTTTTAGATACTGGTGTGATCTCTTCAACTCTGGCACCAAGATGAGAAAAAAGTGGAAAATGCTTTATGGTTTTGGGTTTGACACCACCACCACTGAGACCCGTGCACAAGCCTGACTATAAGTGGGTCTCTTTAGGCCCCTACAAGTCTCTGTTGTATGGCCTCATTACAGAATATAACCATTAATCTGTCTTTTCATTGTACTGTGGTGGCTTGTGTTTTGATGTGAGACTGGAGGCTTTGCCACTGGTATTTCAAATACCAGTAGGGTCACCCATAGTGGAAAAGTTTCAGAAGAGCTTCCAGACTAAGACTGGGAAAAAGGACAGGGCCATCCACTTCCAGGAAAAAAAAAAAAAAA
>NW_006922098.1:544621-550743 GCF_000298275.1 Orycteropus afer afer | reverse complement strand
AAAATATAGTTGACATTAATGACATGGATGGGGTAAAGCTTTCAGGACCTTCATTTGCTGGTGGGGCATGACAAAATTGGAAGAAACGGACGCAAACATCCATTAATAATAGGAACAGCAAAGTACGAAGTATGAATCTAGAAAATTGGATGTTGGCAAAAGTGAAATGCATAAAGATCAATATCCTGGGCATAAATGAGCTGAAATTGACTGATATTGGCCATTTTGAGTCAGACAATCATATAGTATACTATGTCAGCATGACAAATTGAGGAGGAATGGAGTTGCATTCATTGTCAAAAAGAACATTTCAAGATAGATCCTGAAGTACAATGCTGTCAGTGATAGGATACCATCTCTACACCTATAAGACCTGTTGACACTACCTACTATTGTTCAAATATACACACCAACCTCTGAAGGCAAAAATGAAGAAATTGAAAGCTTTACCAACTTCTTCAGTCTGAAATTGACCAAACATGCAACCAAGATGTATTATTACTGGTGATTGAGATGTGAAAGTTAGAAACAAAGAAAAAACATCAGTACTTGGAAAACAGGGCCTTGGTGATGGAAATGATACTGGAGGTCGCATGATAGAATTTTCCAGTACCAATGACTTATTCATTGCAAATACTATTTTTCAACAACATAAGAATAGAAATCAAATTGACTACATCTGTGGAAAGAGGTGATGGAGAAGCTCAATATCTTCAGTCAAAAGAAGGCCAGAAGCTGACTGTGGAGCAGACCAAGGAGACTACACTTGCTCTTGAATGGAGAGTAGCTAAAGCACATGGAAGAAATGCTGAAATAAAAGACCTGAATAGAAGATTTTAAAGGGCAGCTCAAGAAGAAAAAGTAAAGTATTATAATGAAATGTGCAAAGCCCCAGAGTTAGAAAACGAACATAGAAGAACACAGTTGGCAATCCTCAAGCTGAAAGAACTGAATAAAAAGTTTACACCTTGAATTGCAATAATGATGGATTCTATGGACAAAATAGGAGCTCTGGTAGTGTAGTGCCTAAGGCACTTGGCTGCTAACCAGAAGGCTGGCGGTTCAAACCCACCAGTCACTCCTCGGAAGGAAGATGGGGCAATCTACTTCCGTAGTGATACTGGCTCGGAAACCCAAGGAATGGTCGCTATGAGTCAGGTCCGACTCAATGGCACATAACAACAACAACAACAACAACATGGATAAAATATTGAATTATACAGGAAATGATACAGAAAAAAAAAAGCTGGAATACACAGAGTGAATGTATTCAAAAGAATTGGCCAATGCCAACTATTTCAAGAGTTAGCATATGATCAAGAACAAATGGTATTGAAGGAATAAGTTCAAGCTGCACTGAAATAATTGGCAAAAACAACGCTCCAGGAATTGACAGAATACCCATCGAGATGTTGCAACAAACGGAGGCAGCTCTATAATTGTTTACAGATTTATGCCAAGAAATTTGGAAGACAGCTGCCTGACCAAGTGACTAGAAGAGATTGATATTTGTGCCTATTCCAAAGAAAGGTGTCCAACAAAATGTGGAAATAATCAAACAATATAATTGATATAACACACAAGTAAAATCTTGCAGAAGATAATTCAAAAACAGTTGCAGTTGTATATTGACAGGAAACTGTCACAAATTCAAGATGAACTCAGAAGAAGATGTGGATAGAGGGATATCATTGCTGATGTCAGACGGATCTTAGCTGAAATCAAGGAACACCAGAAAGATACCTGCATGTGTTTTATTCGTTATGCAAAGGCATTCTATTGTGTGCATCATAACAAATTATGTATAACATTGCAAAGAATGGGAATTCCAGAACACTCAATGGTGTTAATGATGAACCTGTACATAGACCAAGAAGCTGTCATTCAAACAGAACAAGGGATGCTGCATGGTTTAAAATCAGGAAGGGTGTACATCAGGGTTGTATCCTTTCACCATATTTGTTCAATTTGTATGCTATGAAAATAATTTGAGAATCTGTACTATTTAAAGAGCACAGCATCAGAAATGGAGGAAGACTCATTAATGACCTGTGATGTGCTGATGACACAACCTTGCTTGCTGAAAATAAAGATGACTTGAAGCACTTAGTGATTAAGATCAAAGACTACAGTCCTCAATATGGATTATATCTCAACATAAAGAAAATAAAAAAATCTTCACAACTGGACCAATAAGCAACATCATGCTAAATAGAGAAAAGATTTTTGCTGTCAAGGATTTCATTTTACTTGGATACACAGTCAACACCCATGGAAGCAGCAGTCAGGAAATCATACATGTATTACACTGGGAAGATCTGCTGCAAAAGACTGCTTTAAAGTGTTAAGAAGTAAAGATATCACTCTGAAGAATAAGATTTGTCTTATGCAAGCCATGATATTTTTTTTTATTGTTATTTGGGTGCAAATTTACAAAGCAGATTCATTTTACTCTCAACAGTTCATGCACTGTTTTCACCACCCCAATTATCATACCCAATCATAAAATCTCCCTTCTCTTCTCCTCCCTGTGATTGCTCCCTGTGCCCTTCTTATCGATGTATTCCTGTCTTTCCAGCTTTCCCTCTATGTGAATACTGCCCCCTGATGTCTCATAACTGATTGATCTAAGGTATGCATCGCTCTGGGGTCACTGTTCTGCTTTTAGATCTTTGTATTATTGGGCTGAGAGCCATCCCCATGAATGAGTCCATTCCCAGGCCTCACGGATAACCCAGGGCCATAGTCTCCAGAGTTCCTCCAGTCTTTATCTGACCTGTAATTCTGGTAATTTTTTTTTTGAATTTTGTTCCACATTATTCTTCTCATTCTATCCAGGATCTCCAATTTTGATCTCTTTCCAAGGGGTTGGCATTGGTAGCTGGCACCATCTAGTTCTTCTGGTCTCAGGGTCATGAAGACTAAAGTCCATCATATCTTTGGACAAATTGTTTCCAAATAAGTTTGATTTTTCTTCACTCTTCTTTGCCCCAGATGAGAGGAGACCAATAGTTGCATCTTATAGGGCTGCTTGAAAGCTATTAAGACACCAGTCACTACTCACAAAAGTAGGATGTGGAAGAAGATTTTTATTCACTATGTCGTGCCAGTTGAACATGATGTCCCCCGAGACTACAGTACTGTGCTCATAGTCCCAGTGATTCTCTCCCTCAAGGTGTTTAGTTTTCTCTGAGAAGCTACTCTTAGCTTGTCCTCTGTTACTTCTGTAATGTATGTGGATAATTTCGTAGAACATGTATATATGCAAGACTATCTTCAGCCATATCTATCCTTGGTCTTGGATATATTCCTGTTTGTCTTCCCCCACCTGATCTTCTCACCTGTCTATGCATTTACCCATAGCATAGTGTCTGGTGCCAGTCTTATAGTCATTACAGTGGTAATGCAGTACTGTTCATGTAATAGTATTTGCCTCTGTTGTCTATATCTTTTGTGCACATTTCTGTGTCCTCCCTTCCCCCATTGTCATTGTTCTGGTCACAGACTTTCTATATCACCCCTCCCCTCACCCAAATAAACATGGACCCCAAATTAGTCTAAAATGTTCCTTCTCCTTCCCTCTGATCCCTGGTAACCAACAAAGTGAATCGCCTTCCCTAAGTGAACCTTTCCTAGAACTTTTACTATAATGGACTCATACATTTTTTGTCTTTCTGTGATTGATTTATTTCATTCAGCATAATGTCCTACAAATTCATCTACATTGTGAGATGATTCCTGTATTCTTCATTATTCTTTAATGTTGCATAGTTTTCCATTGTGTGAATGTACCATAGTTTGGTTATCCATTCACTTGTTAATGGTCACTTAGATTGTTTCCATTTCTATGCTATAGTGAATTGTATTGCCATGAACATGGGTGTGGATATGTCTATTCATGTCCTGGCTCTCACGTCCTTAGAATATATTCCTAATAATGGCATTTCTGTATCAAATGGTATTTCTATTTTGGGGTTGTTTTTTTTTGGAAACGCCATACCATTATCCACAGTAGTTGTACCATTTTACAATCCTTCTAGCAGTGTATCAGAGTTCTAATCTCCTCGCACCCTTCCCAACATTTGTTGTTTTCTGTCTTGTTGAACTTTGCTATGATTCCTGTGGTGAGATGATATGTCATTGTTGTTTTGATTTGCGTCTCTCAAACAGCTAATTATCGTGAGCATTTCCTCATGTATTTCTTGGCCACCTATATATCTTTTTTAGTGACATGTGTGTTCATATTCTTTAACCAGTTTTGAACTGGATTGTTTGTCTTTTTGTTGTTGAGGTATTGAAGTTTTCTATGAATTTTAGAGTTAAGTCCCCTGTCTGATATGTCATAGCCAAATATTTTTTCCCAGTCTGTAGGTTCTCTTTTCATTCTTATGGAGAAGTCATTCAATGCACATAAGAATTTCTAAAAGATCACAGTCATCTAGTTTCTCTTCTGCTGTTTCTGCATTTTGGGTTGTATTTGATAGTCTTCTTATGCCATAAATTAAGGCCCTTAGATTTGCCGCTATTTTATCTTTGAGAAACTTTATAGTTTTGAGTTTTACATTTAAGTCTTTTATCTGCTTGAGTTCATTTTTGTATATGGGGTGAGGTATGTGTCTTGTTTCATTTTTTCTGCAAGTAGGCATCCAATTCTACCAGCACTATTTGTTAAAGAGGTTATCTCTCCCTCATTTAATGAGTTTTGGCCCTTTGTCAATGATCCACTGTCCATAGATGGATGAGACTATTTCTGAGCTTTTAATTCTGTTCCATTGGTCTATAGGTCTATAATTGTATCAATATCACATTATTTTGACTACTGTGACTGTATAGTAAGTTTGAGATCCAAGATTGTGACACCTCCTACTTTATTTTCCTTCAACAGTGCTTTGCTTCTCCGAGGTCTCTTTCTTTTCCATATGAAGTCAGTGATTTATTTTTCCATGTCCTTAAAAAATGTTGATGGGGGAGTTACAGCAAGATGGCGGACTAGGCAGAAAGACTGCACAGAACCTCTTCAACAAAGAAAAGGGAAACCAATTAACACAGACACAGAAGATAATCTTGGAACCCTGAGCCTGGAAGGGAAGGATATAGAAGTGGACTAAACTCCAACTAGCAGAAAAATTTGTGTGAAAATACCAAAAAAGGAGACATACGGAGTTGCAGTCTGGCAAGGATTCTGAGTGATCCTGACAGCACAGACAGCTTGCAGATTCTTGAGTGGTGATAAGACCCGAGAATTAAACTAAAAATCACCCTGATAGCCAGGGACTGCGCAGAGGACTGTGCACAGTGGCTGGGAAAAAAATGGAGAAAGTGAAGAGAAAGGTGGGCTGAGCTGTGGAATTTTGCCCGTTCAGAGGGTGCCGCCATTTTGAGCATTTAAAAAGTGGCTTGACTATTTTGGATATTTAAGAGACAGCATTCTCATGGATTCCTGGGGCTTAAGAACAAGTTCAGCTTTCCAGCAACCCCAAGGACACTCCGGACCCGCAAGACTGACAAGGTACGACATTCCTCTTGTTACTCTTATACCCCACATTTGCTTGGTGAACGGAGGTGCGGCCATCCCCCACTCCCACCTACCTTCTGGGCCCACAGGAAATCCATCACAGTCTGTGTACTCAGTCGGAGCCTGGGTGCCCTACCCTGTCCTCCACCGATTTTTTTTTCCTCTTTTTTAATTTTTTTTTTTCTTTTTTGCTTTCTTTTCTCTGGTGATTAGTTTTCTTGTGTTTGTCTGTTTTAAAACAACTAATATTGTTAATACTTTTGCCCTTTTTATTATTATTCTCAATCTTCCCCTACCAGATCTAGTTTGCAGCATTTTGTCTTTTCCCTGTGCCTTGTTGATTTTTTTTTCTTTTAAATTTAAGGATTTTTTTTTTCTTTTCACCCTTTTTTCTCATGATTAACCACATTCCTTGTTTTTCTTTTTGCATTTTTCCCATTTTTAACTCATTTATTATTCTCCTTCCCTACTTTTTTTTTCTTAGTGCCCTATCTCCAGATATTGCATGTTTTCTTGTTTTTTCTTCTATTTTTTCTTTTTTTGGTTATTGTTCCTGTGTGATTACATGGTGTGATTTTCGTCCATGGGCTTTTAGTTTTTTGATGGT
>NW_006922098.1:541670-542287 GCF_000298275.1 Orycteropus afer afer | reverse complement strand
ATAGAACTTCTAATTGGTGAAGAAGTTAAGAGAGTTGCAATATAGAATGGACTGTTCTAAACTTGGGGAGAAAATTATGAACCACAGGGTAACCTCAGAGAAAAATGATAACCCTTCACATCACAATAAAAAAGAGGACAAGCACAAATATTCAGCATATACTAAAAGAGCAGCAACAAAGGAAATGATAACACAATTCATAAACATAATGAGCTCAGCACAGAAAATAATATGGAACACAGAAACCAGGGACACCATGAAAAATCACAAAAAAAGGACAACAACAAATTCAAACTTATCAATAATTACCCTGAATGTAAACTGATTAAATGCACCACTCAAGAGACTGAGAATTGCAGATTGGATAAGAAAACACAACCTATCATTATGCGGCCTACAAGAGACAAAACTTAGAGATAAAGACAAAAATAGATTAAAAATCAAAGGTTGAAAAAGATATATCAAACAAATGGCAACTGTAAGAGAGCAGGAGTGGCAATATTAATTTCTGGTCAAATTCACTTCAAGACAAAAACCACCATATGAGACAAAGAAGGACATTATATAATGATTAAAGGATCAATTGAACATGAAGATATAACCATAATAACTATCTA
>NW_006922098.1:536681-537366 GCF_000298275.1 Orycteropus afer afer | reverse complement strand
TCTTCACCTTCTCCATTTGTTCCCCAGCCACCGTGCACAGTCCTCCGTGCAATTCCTGGCTAACAGGGTGATTTTTAGGTTAATTCTTAAGTGCTACCACCTCAGGAATCTGCAAGAGTGCTGTGTCTTTAAATATCCAAAATAGTCAAGCAGCTTTTTAAATCTACAAAACGGCAGTGCCCTCTCGATCGGCAAAAGTCCACAGCTCATCCCACGTTTCTCTTCACCTTCTCCGTTTGTTCCCCAGCCATCGTGCACAGTCCTCCGTGCAGTGTGTGGCTAGCAGGGTGATTTTTAGGCTAATTCTTAGGTCCTACACCACTCGGGAATCTCCAAGCCGTCTGTGCCATCAGTGCCGTCAGGGTTGCTCAGGTTGATGCCAGACCGCAGCTCCCTGTGTCTACTTTTTGGGTATTTTCATGCAAATTCTTCTGCTAGTGGGGGTTTAGTCCACTTTTGTATCCTTCCCTTCAAGGCTCAGGGGTCCAAGATTATCTTTTGTGTCTGTGTTAATTGGTTTCCCTTTTCTTTATTGAAGAGGGTCTGTGCAGGCCTTCTGCCTAGTCCTCCATCTTGCCGGAACTCTCCCATCAACATTCTTTAGGGATATGGAAAAAACAATCACTAACTTTATATGGAAAGGAAAGAGATCTCAGATAAGCAAAGCACTATTGAAGAAGAAAAA
>NW_006922098.1:533548-534991 GCF_000298275.1 Orycteropus afer afer | reverse complement strand
CATCCACTTGGAAGGGGATCTATGTAGGAGATCCTTGATAGAGAGGGAGAACAATGTGGAACAAAACTCAAAATCATTTGGAAAAAAAAAAAAAGTGGGGACCAGGTTTGCTAGTGCGATAGAGCCTGGTGGAACCACTGAGGCTATGGCCCCTATCTGCCCTTCATGTCTGGAATTGAACCCACACCTGTGGTTTCCAGCCAAACAATATACAGGCCTATGAGTTGAACATTTATCTCAAGTAGAAACACTCCTTGGAGAGAACAATCATGGGAGAAAGAATGGCTGATTATGCAGAGGGAGACAGCTCAGGGAGCAGGAGTGTATGGAGGGATGGACACTCAGAAGAGGTAACTATGGGGAGGAAGTGGGAAGGGATCTGTTGCATTGTGGTAAACTGTGGTCGATATCATGAGGTCAAGTTGACTGATTGTGTTGTTGAGTTCCTCTGTATCTTTGTTGAGATTTTTTTCTCATTGTTCTGTCGTTCCTTGAAAGTGATGTGTTAAATGCTTCTATTATATTGTAGAGTTGGGTGTTTTTCCAATCAATTCAGTTAACATTGACTTTATGTATTTTGGAGGTCTTTTGTTGGGTGCATAAATATTTATTATGGTAATGTCTTCTTTGTCAATTGACCATTTTAACACCATATAATGTACTTCTTTGTTCCTTATGCTGGTTTTTACCTTGAAGCCTATTTTATCAGAAATTAATATTGTACCTTCTGCTGTTTTTTGATTGCTATTACTCTGATATATTTTTTTCTACCCCTTGATTTTTAATTTATTTTTATCTTTTTTCTGTAAGGTGTGTCTCTTGTAGGCAGGATATTGATGAGTCTTCTTTTCTTATCCAATCTGTCACTCTTTTCTTTTTGACTGCTGCATTTCATCCATTTACATTGAGTGTAATTAATGGTAGGTATGAACTGATTGCTGTCATTCTATTGTATTTTTTATTTTGCTGTTGGTAATTTCTTTGTTCCACATATTTTTCTGTGCTTTGTTCATTTTGTTGTCAGTTTTTTTTTCTCTTTTCTTCATTATTGTTGGTTTTGTGCTTAGTGAGCCCTTGTGATTTTCTTCTTTCTTAGTTTTGTAGAAATATTGTTAATATTCTTGGTGATTACTCTGCTATCTATCTCTGTAATTTTAATGTTCATCTTCTGGGTCTCTAATTGGTCTTTTTGTATGATTTCTAGCTGAATATTTATTTAGTTATTTTGTTCTTGAATGATTTTCTTGAATTCTTCTAGGGTATTGGCTGTCTTCTTGTTGCTTTTGTTTATGGTTTCCTTGAGTTCTTGGAGGAATAAGGATATGCCATTGAGTCGATTCGACTCATAGTGACCCCTCGTTGGGTTTCTGAGGTGATATCTCTATAGAAGAAGAAGTAGATTGCCTGATCTTCCTTCCCAGGAGTGGCTGGTTTGAACTGGCA
>NW_006922098.1:531668-533408 GCF_000298275.1 Orycteropus afer afer | reverse complement strand
TGTCCAGGTGCTTTTTATTATTATTATTGTTTTTATTTTTTATTTGAAATTGTCTGTTGTTTCCCAGCTATTTTGAAGTTGTTGTATTTATTTGTTAGTTATGTACTGATTTGTTTCACCCTGGTTTTATGTTTTACTATATCTGGTAGTGTGGAGCAGTTGTACTTCTTTGGTTATTAACTTGGCTGTACTGGACCACTGTCCAACTTTCTCTGTCTTGGTGGAATCACTGGTGGGGATGTAGGTGAAGTCTCTGTTCATCATGAAGAGGATTTAGAGTTGGGATAAGCAGGTAATGTGCACAGCCTGTTGTGGATCCTGTTATGCAGGAGTTATTGGTGTTACTTGTTTGTTAGGTGAGATAGTCAGTGTGGTAGTTATTCCTGATTAGTGGAAGGTTAACATGTTCTTCCTATTGGACAAGGCAGGGGAAAAAAAAAGAAAAAAATAAAGGCCAAGAAGAAGAAGAGATGAAAACATAGAACAAAAATAAATGACAGTAAATAAGGAAGAAGGAAAAAGAATATAAGAAACAGGACTTCAGGTAAGATGGTGGACTAGGCAGACAATCCCCACAGATCCTCTTCAACAAAGAAAAGAGAAACTAATTGACAAAGATACAGAAGATAATGCTGGAGCACTGAGATTTGAATGGAAATATACAGAAGTGTATTAGGCACCAAACAGTGCAAAAACCTGAACAAAAATAATGAGTACAGAGATGGTTGGAGCAGTGGACTGTCAGCTCCTCTGACAGGACCGACAGACTGAATATTTCCAAGGGGCATTGGGACCTGAAAATTGACCTAAAGATCAGCCCTGATCACCAAGGGCTGCACTGGTGGCCTATGACTAGGAAGGGAAACAGCAAGGAGGGAGGCAAACTGAGCTGTGGACTTTTGGCTGTCTGGAGGGTGCAGCCATTTTGATTGTTTACATGTGGTGGCCATTTTGGATATTTAAAGTGACCAAGGGTGCAGCCATTATGAAAATTTATAAGTGGCATTCATTTTGGATATTTAAAGTGACCAAGGGTGCAGCCATTAGGAATGTTTACAAGCAGCAGCCATTTTGGATTTTAAAGTGACAGCATTCTCATTTGGATTCCAGGGACCTAAGAATAGGCACTGTTTGCCAAGGACAGCAGTATACAAAGTATATAAGACTACAAGATTGTGAACAGGGAGCCAGAGACATCAGTTGACAAATGAGAACAACTAAAACCAAAAATAGGGGGAAAAAAAAAAACTCTTTAGTTACTGAACTTATAAATAGTAGGGAAGTCAAGACAACTACTAGATGGAACAGAGTGTTCTAAACTTGGGAAGAAATTATAAATCACAGTGTAACCTGAAAGAAAAATGATAAACCTTCACATCAAAATAAAAATGGACCAGCACAAATATTTTGCAAATACTAAAATAATAGCAACAAAGGAAGTGATAACATGATTCAAAAACAAAACAAGCTCAACATAGAAAATTATATGAAGCAAAAAAATCAACACCATGAAAAAGCACCTAATAAAATGACAGCAACAAATTCATACTTGTCAATAATTGCGTATCTGACAAGGGACTTATCTCTAAAATTTATAGAAAACTCCAACACCTCAACAACAAAATATTAACAGTCCAATCCAAAACTGGGCAGAAGACATGAATGGACACTTCACTAAAGAGGATATTCAGGTGGCCCGCAAATACGTGAAGAAATGCTCGTGATCATTAGCCATCAGAG
>NW_006922098.1:523374-530886 GCF_000298275.1 Orycteropus afer afer | reverse complement strand
GATGACAGTTTGGCAAAACTGAAAGAAACCGAGGGAAAAATGAAGGGAGGATAAGGTAATTGAAGAGAGGTCCCTCGAGTTTTGTTCAACCAGCCTCCCTGGGAACTGTCCATTGTGACAGAGTATACTCACTCACTGGAGCAGCCACTCAGGAGAAAGGGGGTCAACGCAAGAAGCAAACTCCTGGAGAGAAAGAGGCTGTTTTCTATGCTTAGTGCAAGAAAATCCAGTTAGCAGTGCAGGCACAGTAAGGACAGCTGTGGCTCCTGGCTCCTTCTGGAGCAGCCTCCTGATGATGGCACCCAGCTATCAATCAAAGCCCAGCAGTTCAATCCCCCCTGCTGTCCCAAAAGACAAAAGGCTGCCATCCTCCATGCGGATCCACAAGTCATGAACTCTCAGGTCACAGTTCCACTCTGCTAAAAACAGTGGCTTAAATTTGGACTTGCTGTGTTCCAATTTGGAGTTCTGTTTATTCAGAGAGAATTTCTCTTCCCTTTCCCCCATTCCCTTCCAGACTGTGTGGCAGCTTAAGCTAAGGGGGTCCTGTTCCATTTCCCTGTATGATCTTCATCACCACTTGTGGTCCCAGCATATGTTGAAAAACTCTTGTTCCTGGTATACCATTCTGAGTCTTTAACACTATGAGTTCTGTGATTTGTTGTTGTGGTTGTTTTTCTCAGCCTTCACCTTCTTTGAATTTCTAATGAATTATCTTCGGATCTGCTGGCAGTGTTTTTTTTTTTTTGTTGTTGTTGTTTTGTTTTGTTTTTCCCCAGTTGCTTCACCTGCTCCCTTTCGCTGTTTTCACTGGATCTAATACTCAATCTTCTCATTAGCTGATCGTAACCCCAGTATCATTATTTGCATCCATTTTACCTAGTTTCTCAAAATCTCTGTTGATAAAGGGACCACTCCTGTGGTCTGTTAGCAGGACACCATCTTCCCTTCCTCTAAGCCACAGTATTTTCAATCAACTCATATGCATGTCAAGGCTGGAAAATGAACAAGACAGAAGAAGAGTTGATGCCTTTGAATTGTGGTGTTGGTGAAGTATTCTGAAAATGCCATTGACTGCCAGAAGAATGAACATATCTGTCCTGGAAGATGTGCAGACAGAGTGCTCCTTAAAAGTGAGAATGGCCAGACATTGTCTCACCTGCTTTAGTCATGTTGTCAGAGGAATCATTCCTGGGTGAAATATATTGTGCTGGTTACTTGGTACCACTCTGACAGGAATATACCAAATGGGATGT
Organism: Orycteropus afer afer; assembly: GCF_000298275.1. Classification (NCBI taxonomy): domain Eukaryota; kingdom Metazoa; phylum Chordata; class Mammalia; order Tubulidentata; family Orycteropodidae; genus Orycteropus; species Orycteropus afer. Next base: position 529,630 of record NW_006922098.1, on the reverse strand, counting down.
CCTTAACAAACAGGAGTTTATTTTCTTATAGTTTGGGAGGCTAAATGTCCAAATTCAAAATGCCAGGTTCTAGGGGCTGGGTAAAAGCCCCTCAACTTTGGGTTGCAGCTCTGCCTTCTGCTTCCAGCCCACTGAAGCTGGAAGCTTTTCTTCATTCAACTGCTGGCTGCTAAGGCTGACAGACTCAATGTTGACAAGTAAAAAGGCACAGTCCCGATGTTACCAAACCACACAGCAGGCCATTAATTTAAGTCCATTGTAAGTCCTAAGGTCAGTAGAGCATGGCAGGCTGCTGGACAACAACAGGGCTACATGCAGGGTCCAAGCGTGCCATAAGCTGGAGGCCATTCCCCAAGGCTTCTGCTTATATACAGGAAGCAGACCACATTCCCCAAGGCAGCTACTCAGCTGCTCCAATACATTCCACCATGGAGTTGACAGCCAGTCTCATTATGGGGAATACTACATCCAGCTTCCCAGCCACTCAACAAGACCCAGCCAAGTTGACCCACAAACTGAACTACCACAGATATCATGCTTAGTAAAACAGAAGATCTGTGAAGAAAGGGAAGAACCTTAATGAGATGGATTTACACAGTGGCTGCAATGATGGGCTCAGGTGTAACAAGGATAGTCAGAATGGTGCAGGACAAGGCAGTGTTTCATTCTGTTGTGCATAGAGTCACTCTGAGATGCAGCATACTCAATACATAACAACAACTACTGAATACATTATTAGTATTGATGCATGTTTGCATACATCTCTGCTAGCTTTTTCCCCAAGCCCTGATGTTAATTGTTGCAGTTAGGACCATTTTCATTGAGTATATGAAAACTGTGAACCTAGATGATTCACAAGATGTAGATAATAATCTGGTATTTTGATCCAGCCACTGACAAGATTGGGCCTAGTATAAAAACCAAGCCTCTCTGTGTGGATAAGACATTTGAATAAAAATCAGTTCTGAGCCTGATAAGCTTTTGCTACCCATGGGAATATTTAGTAAAATGGCTCTTATGCTGTTAAGGGGAGAAATAACAATTGATAAAACATATTTGTCACCTAAACACAGAGGCCAAAGTATCTTCTCTCCCAAAGCAAGTATATATATGTGCAACAGTTTACCTCCTCGATCTGGGAGGTACAACTCATAGTAATTCAGGCACCATCCTGGAGTGGTTCTATATGAATGGACTGACATTCAGACAGCACTGAACAACATGGGAATCTGTCCTGCCTACAAGCACCTAGCCAAGGCTAAAAACATTGCCAGGGACAGAGTCCTGAGCCAATGGGTCAAGATGTTCTTGGCAGGTAAATCACATTGAGCCTTTCATCTTGTGCAGAGGCTTTCACTGGATTTTGACACTTTTCTCTGGATTTGGTCCAGACAATATTATGTGCTCTTTATGTTCCATATCAGCCCTGAGTTCCTGAGGAGATTCAGCATTTTATTGGACAATTAAAGGGCAAGCTTAAGTGGCTGATGAGAGAGGACAAGATAACCACAACCTGGACCACACATCTAAGGCAAGCTGTCTGGGGTCTCAATACAGAAGTTCCCTGAGATGGTACTTCCCACTTGTGCCATATTTTTTATCAGGCTATTACATAAGAATTTTTTTTTTCTATAAAAATATTTGCACTCCTTGTAAGAATAAAAATACCTGCATACGATCATTACAAACAAAATATCTTGATAAGAATAAGAGATAATAGGAAAAAAGTGATGTAAAATTTTAATTATTGAATGGGACACATTGCTACCAAGAAAACTAACCCAGATGCCTGGGACCTGGAGAAGCATGGGGTGCAGGGTGAACACTAATATTTTTTTTTAATTACTCCTGAAAGTATTCTCCTCCTGCAGAATCATTCCCCTTGCTGCTTGTCCAAGCTACTGTGATTGCTTGGATTTAGTGCTGTCTAAGAGACAATGAAGGATGACCTCTGCTCCTGCACTTTTTATGCAGACCACCTACAGATATCAAACACACTTATAAGATTGATAAACTGATTTCATGGACAAACAAAAACAATTGAAACTGACTCACTAAGGCAATTCCTCTGAAAGCAGGGTCTAAATTATTTGTATTTGACTGGGAAACCCAGGGCAGAAGGCCCCATGATAAAAGGGTACCTGACTGCTAACCTGATTGCTTAATTAACATATGTCCTTCTTGGGGTACCAAAACATTGTAAACTTTTTATTCCTGTGAGGGGGTTCACCTGTGACCTCTGAAATTGTACTTCTTGTGTGTGTATCCTGACTATCAGGAAGCTCTCTCAGCCCTGAAGCCATGCAGGTCAGCTTCAACTTACTGGCCAGAGTTGTGCTGTATCTGAATTTATGCCTCAAGCCAGATGAAGAAATCAGATTCATACAGAAACTTAAAGAAGAACCTCTTCGCTCTCCAAAGTCGTACTCATTCAGTTCCATTATGAGGTAGCCTATGTTTCTCACTTGAAGAGGCCAGCTTCTGGCTAAAATTCTATGTGTGATTTTTCAGGCCCAACCGTAGGCAATTACAAAGGTCTCACCTGGTAGGCTTCAGTGGGAAAGCTGCCCTCCTCAACCAGACTTGTTTCACAGCCAATACACTAAAGCCTCTGAAGGGAGTCAGCCTAGGACTCAGTCCCATGAATGATGTACAAAAATGACACCAATCAGAGTTGTGCACTGTGCTACAAACATGTAACTCACTATATGAAGTAGACAAAGACCATACCAAATATATTAGTCATTTTGCTTCTTTGCCTGTGTCTTTTGGGAGCCCAGACAAAGTCTGGGCTGCACTATGGAAGGCAACAAGCCAAGCACAACCTACCACTTTTCCCATGACCCGTGTTTGAACCTTGTATTTAGGACAAGATGGATCAGCCCAACTTCTTGGACCAGATGAAAGAATGTGAGCTTTTTCCTGGGGCTTCTTCTTCTTCTTCTTTTTATTATTATTATTTATTGTGATTTGGGTGAAAGTTTACAGAGCAAATTTACTTTCCATACAGCAGTTCACACACACGTTGTCTCATGACATTGACTACAATTTACCCTAATGCAACAGCTCCCCTCCCACTTCCTCCCAATAGTTCCCTCTTCCCTATGTCCATCCCTCTATGCACTCCTGCCCCCTGAACTGTCTCCCTGTGCATAAACAGCCCTTCTTTCTCCGATGATTGCTTTTTGCAAGGAGTGTGTCTACCTCTGATACATGTTCAACTCTTACACCTGTCTTTTGTTTGGCCAGAAACCACAGGTGTGGTTTCAATTCCAGACCTGAAGGGCAGCTAGGGACCACAGTCTTAATGGTTCCACCAAACTCTATCAGACCAGCAAACCTGGTCCCTCCCTCCCCCACCAAATGATTTTGAGTTTTGTTCCACATTGTTCTCCGTCTCTATCCAGGATCTCCTACATAGATCCCCCTCCGAGTGGTTGACAGTGGTAGCTGGGCACCATGTAGTTCTGGTCTCATACTCATATAGGCTGAGGATCACATGGTGTACCAGTCACTTGGGGTAATTCTTTCTATGTATCTTTGGTTTTCTTCATTCTTCTTTGCTCTGGACGAGGAAAGACCCGTCATTGCATCTAGATGGCTGCTTGCAAGCTTTTAAGATCTTCCTGAGGCTTCTTGATCCAAAACACATTGATAGAGGCTGGTGAACTAGCAGAACAACATTCGTCTCTTACCCTGAGCACATGTAAACATTTTCAGTAATTTCTTAGCTATATGCTACATGGTCAACACAATTTCTATGTCTGTGCCTGGCAGGTAGGGAACAAGGTGCCTCACTTGGAGCGTGACTGAAAAACAGAAGAATTGTGAGATGACATCATGAGCATCATACATGAAAAAAGCAAAAGGTCATTAAAAAGACAAAAAAAGAAGAAAAGACCAAAATAGATGTCAGAAGTTACTCTGAAAATTGCTCTTGAACAGAGAACAGCTGAAGCAAATGGAAGAAATGACAAAATAAAAGAGCTGAACAGAAAACTTAAAAGAGCAACTTAAGAAGACAAAGCCAATTATTATAATGAAATATGCAAAGACCTGGAGTTAGACAAACAAAAGAGAAGAGCATTCTTGGCAGTTATCAAGCTGAAAAAAAATGAAGAAAAAGTTCAAGACTTGAGTTTCAATATTGAAAGGTTCTATGGACAAAATATTGAATGTTCTTTATGCCATCACACAATTCTTCAGCTTCAGCTTGAACTTGCATATGAGCAAATGATGGTCTGTTCCACAGTCAGCTCCTGGCCTTGTTTTGGATGAATATATTTAACTTCTCTATCTCCTCTTTCCACAGATGTAGTCGATCTGATTCCTGTGTATTCCATCTGGTGAGGTCCACGTGTATACCATTTACGTTGTTGAAAAAATATATTTGCCATGAATAACTCTTTGGTCATATAAAGGTCTATCATGCAATCTCTGACATCATTTCTACCAACAAGGCTGTATTTTCCACATATCAGTGATTTTTCTTTGTTTCCAACTTTCTCATTACAATCACCAGTAATAATCAATATATCTTGATTGCATATTTTGTCAATTTTAGACTGCAGAATTTGGTAAAAATCTTCAATTCCCTTGTCTTTGGCTTTAGTGGTGGGTGTGTAAATTTGAATCATAGAAGTATTAACTTGTTTTTTTTGTAAGAGTATGGATATTATCCTATCACTGACAGCACTGTACTTCAGGATAGATCTTGAAACATTTTTGCTATTCTAAAAAAGATGAACGAAACTCACTGCCATTGAATCGGTTTCTACTCATAGGGGCCCCTGCTTGGGTTTCTGTAGCAGTATCTCTATGGAAGTAGATTGCTCAGTCTTCCTTCTGAGGAGGGGCTGGTGGGTTTGAACCACTAACCTCTTGGTTAGCAGTGAAATGGAAATTAAAACAACAATGAGATATCACCTTACTCCAACATTAAGAACAAACTTAAAAGAAAAATGCTGGCGAGGGTGCAGAGAGACTAGAACACTCATACATTCCTGATAGTGTTGTAAAATGGTGCAACCACTGCAGAAAATGCTTCCTTTCCTGTGGTATGATGCTTTCTTAAAAAAATTGAAACAGAAATACTATATGATCCAGCGATCCCACTACTATGTATAAATCTTAAAGAGATAAGTGCTGTGACATGAACAGATATGTGCACACCCATGTTCATCACATATTTATCCACAATAGAAAAAATATGTAAACAACCTAAGTGCTCATCAGCAGAGGAATGGTTAAACAAAGTATGGTGTACACACAATGGAATACTAATCAACCTTAAAAAAATAATGATGAATCTCCAAATCATCACATAACATGGATGAATCTGGTGGACATATGCTGAGTGAAATTAGTCAATCTCAAAAGAACAAATATTGTATGAGACCATTACTACATAAAGTCAAGAAAAAGTTTACACACAGAAAAAACAAAACAAAACATTATTTTATGGTTACCAGAGTGGGAGGGAAAGGGAAAGTAATTCACAAACTCGACGGCAGACATGTATTAACTAGGGTGAAGGGAAAGGCAGTATATAATAAGGGAAAGGTCAGCAAAAAATGATCAAGGCAAAGGAGATACTAGGAGAAGCCCCAAAATTAAAGACAACAAAGATTAATATTAATGCATACAAAATCCTCCAATAAAATAATAACAATAATCTCCAAGTAGATACATAGATATGCAAGCTGAACAAATGTGGAAAGGCAAAGGGACTAGAGCCATGAATATATTTATATTTGACAGAGAGTATTTTAAAATATGTATATATATGTGCTTCAAATATATTCATATATATAGCAGAGTATACAAGGGGCAAAGTTATGAACACTTCTTACTCCTAACCTAACACGTTGAGGGAATGAGTTACTGGGCCTGAGGGCTCAGGATCACAGTCTTGGAGGACATCAAGGTCAATTAGCATAATATAGTCCACAATGTTATGATTCTATTTTGTGAGTAGTGGCTGGGATCTTAACATTTTATTATTATTATTTATTTTAAGAGCTTGTTTTACATTCAATGTAATGCGTACATATAGTTTCATTCCCCATTCACTATGTCCAACACTAACCCAGTCTCCTCCCCTCCCTACCCTGTAACCCTCCCCCTGTGCCCCTCATATTTATGCACTCCTGTTTGTCCTGCATTTCCTCAGTTTGAATGTGGGTCCTCTGGTGTCCCATGGTCTATTGCTCTAAGGGATATATTACCATAGAGTATGTGGGTGCATCATCCTGGT
>NW_006922098.1:522610-523189 GCF_000298275.1 Orycteropus afer afer | reverse complement strand
TGGATTTTGTTCCATGTTTTCCCTCCCACTCTATCCAGGATCTCCAGATTTGATCCTTTCCTGAGTGGTTGGCATTAGTAGCCAGGCACCATCTAATTCTTCTGGTCTCAAGGGCCATCGTGTCCTAGGGCTGATTGCTTCTAAATGTCATTTTTTGTTTGTTTGTTTGTTTGTTTTTGTGTTCTTCTTCACTTCTGACACTAGGAGACCATTAGCTGCATCTTAGATGGCCACTTGAAAGGTTTTAAAACCCCAGTCACCACTCACCAATGTAGGATGTGGAGCAATGCTTTTTACGTATTTTGTTGTGCCAAATGAGTCTGATATCCCCCAGTATGATGGTCCTGAGGCAGTAGATCTATTGGATCCCTCTTCCACAGTGTCTGGCTGTCTGTGAGGGATTACTCGGTGTCTGTCTTCTATTGTTTCTGTACGGACTGCAGGTATTTTGTATCACTAGTGTCTGTGCAAGATTATCCTCAGTTGAATCTATCCTTGGTCTAGAGTATACTTCTGTTCACTGACTCCTATCTGATCATCTCAGGTGTTTATGTGTTTGTGTGTATAGCCTAGTGTTTG
>NW_006922098.1:520253-520830 GCF_000298275.1 Orycteropus afer afer | reverse complement strand
GGGGTGAGATGATATCTCATTGTTGTTTTGATTTGCATCTCTCTAATGATTAATGATCAAGAGCAATTTATCATCTGTTTGTTGGCTGCCTGAATATCTTCTTTGGTGAAGTGTCTGTTTAAGTCTTTTGTGCATGTGTGAATTGAGTGATTTGTCTTTTGGGTGTTGAGGTGTTGAAGTTTTCTATAGATTTTGGAGATAAATCCCTTATCAGACATGTCATAGGCAAATATTTTCTCCCAATCTCTAGGTTCTCTTTTTACCTTTTTGATGAAATCTTTCCATGCACACAAGAATTTAATTTTTAAGAGGTCCCAGTCATCTATCATCTAGCTTCTCTTCTATCTCCTGCACATTTTGGGTTGTGCTTGACAGTCTATTTATGCCATAAATTAGGGGTCCCAGATTTGTCTCTGTTTGTCTTTGATGAATTTTATAGTTTGGGGTTTTAAATTTAAGTACTTGATACAGCTTGAGTTTGTTTTTTGTGTATGGGGTGAAGTATGGTCTTGTTTCATTTTTCTACAGGTGGATATCCAGTTTCTCCAGTACCATTTGTTAAAGAGGCTGTCTCTTC
>NW_006922098.1:517903-518472 GCF_000298275.1 Orycteropus afer afer | reverse complement strand
TTCACTTTTTCTTCTTTTCCCCATTTTTTTTTCTTTTCCTGTGACTAACCCCATTCCTTGTTTTTCTTTTTGCAATCTTCCTATTTTTTTTCTTTGTTTATTGTTCTCCTTCCCTATATATTTTTTTTCTCTTTTTCTCTTCTTCTTAGTGCCCTATCCCCAGATACTGCAGATTTGCTTGTTTTTTTTTTTCTCCCCCTTTTCACTTATTTTTGGTCATTGTTCATGTGTGATTGCATGGTGTGTTTGTCATCCATGGGCTTTTAGTTTTATGATGGTTATTCAACTGTAATTTGTGCCCAACTGAGTGGAAGACAGCAGCAGTCTCCATAAGACACAACTACACCCACACCTCCTGCAACTCCACTTACTGAGCGAGAGCCACTTCTTCCTTCTCCACCAATGGGCCAACAAAAAAAAACCACCGAGAAAAGCCTGAACCACCTTTGGCTGCTCTTCACAAACAGTTAACACAGATCTAAGTACAACAACGTCACAATGCCACAGAAACAACAGACCATCACAGTCCACACAAAGAAGCAGGATAAAGTAGTAGAAACAAGAGAGCA
>NW_006922098.1:510174-511211 GCF_000298275.1 Orycteropus afer afer | reverse complement strand
CTCTTTGCCTTTATTTCTCTTTCTGGCCTAATTGTCTTGGCTAGGACTTCCAATGCAATGTTAAATAGAAGTGTTGATAGAGGGCATCCCTGTCTTGTTCCCACTTGTAAGGAGAATGCTTTGAGTCTTTCCCCATTAATAATGATGTTGGGGATTGGATTTGCATATATACCTTTTATTATGTTGAGAAATTTCCCTCCCATCCCTATTTTGCTGAGAGTTTTAAACAGGACTGGATGTTGGATTTTTATCAAATGCCTTTTCTGCATCAATTGATATAATCATATGGTTCTTTTCCTTTGTTTTGTTTATGTGGTGGATTACTTTGATTTTCTGATGTTGAACCACGCTTGTAAACCTGGTATGAATCCCACTTGGTCTGGATGTATTAATTTTTTGATATGTTGTTGGATTCTGTTGGCCAGGATTTTGTTAAAGATTTTGGTGTCTATGTTCATGAGTGATATTGGTCTGTAGTTTTCCTTTCTAGTGTTGTCTTTCGCTGGTTTTGGTATTAGTGTTATCCTTTGTCATAAAATGAGTTTGTGAGTACTTCATCTTTTTCTATGTTCTGGAATAGCTTGAGTAGCATAGGTGTCAACTCTTCTCTGAATATTTGATAGAATTCTCCAGTTAAGCCATCAGGGCCAGGGCTTTTCTTTCTGGGAAGATTTTTTTATGACCTGTTCAATTTCTTCCTTCGCTTTGGTCTGTGCAAGCTTCCTATTTCTGAGTGAGTTAATTTAGGTAGTTCTTGTGATTCTAGAAACTTGTCCATCTCTTCTAGGTTCTCAAATCTATTGGTGTACAGTTTTTCATAATATTTTCTCAGTATCTTTTTTTATTTCAGTTGGTTCTGCTGTGATTAACCCCATTTTCGTTTACAATTCTTGTGAGTTGGATCTTCTCCTTCTTTTCTTTTGTTAGGTCTGCCAATAATTTATCTATTTTACCCACCAGCCACTCCTCGGAAGGAAGGTTGGGCAATCCTACTTCCGTAGTGATACTGCCTCGGAAACCCAAGGAGGGGTCGCTAT
>NW_006922098.1:501425-509254 GCF_000298275.1 Orycteropus afer afer | reverse complement strand
AAAGTGGTGTGTTAAAGTCACCTATTACTATTGTAGAGTTGTCTATTATCCCTTTTAATTCAGCCAATATTTGTTTTACATATTTTGGAGCAGTTTCATTGGGTGCATAAATATTTATTATTGTAATGTCTTCTTTGTAATTGACCCTTTCAACATCATATAATGTCCCTCCTTGTCTCTTATGATGTTTTTCACCTTAATGTCTATTTTATCAGAAATCAATATTGCTACTCCTGCCCTTTTTTGGATTCCATTAGCTTGGTATATTCTTTTCCATCCTTTAACTCTTAATTTGTTTTCTTCTTTGTGTCTAAGGTGTGTCTCTTGTAGACAGCATATAAATGGGTCTTCTTTTCTTATCTAGTCTGCCACTCTCTTTGTGCATTAGATGCATTTAGTCCATTTACATTGAATGTAATTAGTGATAGGTATGAATTGATTGCTGTCATTCTATTGTGCTTTTTGTTGTTGTTGTGTTGTTTGTGTTTGTTTGTTCCTTATACTTTTCTCTGCTGAGTTCGGTTTGTTGGCGAATGCTTTCTCCCTTTTCTTCTTTATAGTTGGTTTTGTGCTTATTAAGCTCATATGTTTTCCTTCCTTCTGGATTTGCTTAGAAGAATTTTTACTTTTCTCTGTGGTTACCTTGGAGTATATTTTTGTCTCTACATTTTTAGAACAGTGTGTACTGCAAAGACATTGTCCTGTTTTCCTCTCCATTTGAGAGTCTCTACCTAGAAGTTTTATTCCCTCTGATAGGTTAGTTGCTGTCGTTGTGTGCTAATTTCAGTTCTTCGGTTTTTAAAGTATAAAGTTTTATGGTCTTATTTTGAATATCTTTTTCTGATTTGGTTTTAGTGTTGATGCCACATATCCTGGTTTTGTTGATCTCTGTTGTGGGTTCTCTATTAGAAGAACTTCCTTAAGCATTTCTTGTAGGATTGGTCTGGTTTTCACAAAATCCCTTAATTTCTGTTTTCTAAGAATGCCTTGATTTCACCCTCATATTTGATGGATAATTTGGCTGGATATAGGATTCTTGGTTGGAAGTTCTTTTCCTTCAGTGTTTTATATATGCTGTCACATTGCCTTCTTGCCTACATGGTTTCTGCTGAGTAATCGGAGCTCAGCCTAACTGTTTAATTATTATAAGTAATATTTTTTCTTTTTCCTGGGCAGCTCTCAAAATTTTTTCTTTGTCTTTGGTTTTGGAAAGTTTGATTATAATATACCTTGGTGTTTTTCTCTTGGGATCTATCTTGTGTGGGGTTCTTGGACAAATATCTTTTCTTCCTTCATGATATGGGGAAGTTTTTTGTTAGCAGTTCTTCCACAATTTTCTCCGTGGTCTTTTTCGCCTCTTCTTGTTCTGAAATTCCAATGAGTCTTGTATTGTTTCGTGTCATGTCATTGCATATAATTCTTAGGTTCCCTTCATTTCCCTTAAATATTTATTCTGATTTTTTCTTCAGAGAGGCTAGTGTCCAGGGATTTGTCTTCTAGTTGGGATATGTATTCTTCAGCCAGTTCTAACCTACTATTTTGTGTTTCTACTGTGTTGTGTAATTCTGCCATTTTGGTACTCATGCTCTGCATTTCAGTACTCATCTTCTGCATTTCTAACTGCTCTTTTTGTATGAGTTCTGATTGTACATTAATCTTGTTATTCTGTTCCAGAAGGATTCTCCTGAGTTCCTCCAGGGTATTGTCTGTGTTCCCCTTGTTTCTGTTTGGGGTTTCCTTAGGCTCTTGTATAGCTGTATAAACATATCTTCTAAATTCCTTCTCATATAATTCTATTGCCTCCTCTTCCTCCATGTATAATATGACCTTTGTTTGTGGTTTTGCTTCTAATGCCTTGTTCTGCTATTTTTGTTTATTTTGAGGTTGCCTGTTGTTTCCTAGATATTTTGTGGTTGTCTTTAACTGTTGGCTATGTGTTGATTTGTTTTGTCTTGGTTTTATGATTTAATATTTTGAAAAGTTGAAGCTGGTGTATTTTATTTTATTATTGACTCAGTTATGCTGGGTTGCTCCACTGTTTTCTTTGTGATGGTGGAATCACTGTGTGGAATGTGAAAATGGGTTTCTGTTTGTTGTAAAGAGGGTTTAGAGTTTCAACTGGGAGGTTTTATGTTGGCTGAATATTGTTTCTTCTTTTGGATGAGTGAAGTTATTGGCATAGAAGATGGGAGTGGAAGAAGGAAAGCTTGCTGTTGCTAAGGTCAGTTTCTAGTGCTTTGAGCAGGCTGCTACTGATGATGTCGTACTGTTATTTATAAGCCTGCGGCTCAATTTCAGAAAAGATTCTTGTTGTTAGGGTGTCCCCATTTTCTGCCAGGCTCAGATACATGCAAAGACCCTGCTCTCAAGGCCCCTCAGTGCCAAAAAGCTGACCCAAGGCAACTTCTCAGGTCTACAATTGGCTGCAGATGGTTCTCTGTCTGCCTTGCCAGCCCACGGCACCATCCCAACCTGCCCAGACCACGATCAGCTTGGGAGTTTGTCTGTTAGTCAGCCCACCTGCGGCACCAAAGATACATGTGGTTTCAGCTGCACTGGAGTCAGGAGAGTGCCTGCTAGTAATCTGTGGTCCAAATATTAGTGACAAAGAGGAGTGCAGACCTCTCAGTGCCACTAACCTGACCTAAGCCTATTCAGTGACCCACTGAGGGGGGAGCAGGCTCACCCTCCTGGAGCAACAATGAGTTCTCTGCTTGGGTTTCAATGGTGCTGCGTGTGTCCATTTGCACTTAGCTGACCCAAGTTACTGCTAAAATCAGGTGCTGAAGGTAGATTTTTTGGGTGTTCACTGATATGTTGGTATGGTCACTGGTATGCTGATATGGGGTGTCTTCTGCCTTGACCCAGGGAGGTCTCAGGTGGCCATTCTTGCCTGCCAGTTGCTCCCCCAGGGAAGTCTCTTATGGCCTTTCTTGGCTTCCTGTCTGCTTTCTGCCAGGTATATCTTTAATTTATTTCCCTGTACCTTTCCTCTAACTCTACTTCTCTGAATTTGGTGCACTCTGATTCAGTGATCTGTTCAGAGCATCAAAATCCATAATTCAAACTGCTGTACATAGTTTTTCAAGCACTAAGATGCTAGAGGGAAATAGTGTGGTGATTACTGATGAGACTCCATTTTGAATCTGATATTAGCCATTCTAATCAGTCTTAACATTTTTGGAGTAGCCATATATGGTGCAACTATTGATCACTCCCAGTCTGAAGCAAAGAAGATTGAAGAAAACAAAAAACACATGTAAACAATAAGGCCAAAGGCCTAATGGACTTCATGAGACTTAGCCTTCAAAACCCTGAAATGTGAAGAACTAGATGGTGCCTGGATACCTGTAAAGACCACTCTGAAAGTGATCACAATAGAAGGTACTGGATTAAATGGGATAGAATCTGATGGAGATTGGAGGAACTTCAAAACTATGGCCCTTAGTATCTCTTCAAGTCTTGAACAGAATTCACCCCCATGGCTCTACGTTCAGCCAAAAACAGGTGAATGATAATATCTAGCAGGTATGCACACCTTAGAACAATCAACTATATTATTTCACAAATGGGCAGAAGACCTGAACAGATGCTTTACTAAAGATAATATGCTGGCAGCCAACACACATAAGAAATTGCTTGCAATCATTAATCATTAGAGAGATGCAAATCAAAACAACAATGAGATATCATCTCACCCCAGCAATAACAGCAAAGTTCAACAGGTCAGAAAATAACAAATGCTGGTGAGGTTGCAGAGAGAGTGGAACTCTTGTGCACTGCTGGTGGGATTGTAAAATGGTACAACCATTGTGGCAGATGGTATGGCGTTTCCTTAACAAACTTAAAATAGAAATACCATTTGACTCAGCAATTTCACTACCAGAAATGTATCCTAAAAGGTGAGAGATAGTGTATGAACACACATATGCACACCTATGTTCATTGCAGCACAATTCACTATAGCAAAGAGATCAAAACAACCTAAATGTCCATCAACAGATGAATGGATAACCAAATTATGGTACATTCACACAATGGAATACCATGTTACATTAAAGAACAATGAGGGAGACACGAATCATCTCACAACATGGATAAGCCTGGAGGACATTATGCTGAGTGAAATAAGTCAATTGCAGGAGGACAAATACTGTAGGAGCACATTACTGTAAAAAGACAAAGAAGGGTTTGCTTGAGAAAGGGAACTCACTTTGTAGGTTACCAGAGTGGGGAAGGAAGGAGAGGGATTAATTTGGGGCTAGTTGGGGGTCACACACTGAAATGGGTAAGGGAAGAGAAGGATGGAAAGAGTGTGTCACTGCCATGATAATATTAGGAAAAGGGAGGACAACAAATTGTGCACATAGGAGATAGAGGACAGATGCTAATACCATCCAGTGTGTCCAAAACACTGCATTACCATTAACACCAAACACCAGGCTACAGATGAACACATAAACACCTGAGAAGATCAGATGGGTGTCAGTGAACAAGAGTATACTCTCGACCAAGGACAGATTCAGTGGAGACTAATCTTGCACAGATACCAGTGATACAAAATACCTGCAATCCTTACAGAAACAACAGAAGACAGACATAGAGTAATCCCTCACAGACACCCAGACACTGTGGGAGAGAGATCCAATGGCTCTATCTTCTCAGGACCATAGTATTTGGGGACACCAGACTCAATTGGCACAACAAAATACATAAAAGTCTTTTTCCTTATCCTACATTGTTGAGTGGCTACTGGGCTCTTAAAAGCTTTCAAGCAGCCATCTAAGATGCGGCTAAAGGTCTCCTATTGTTGGAAGTAAAGAAGAGTGCAAAAAAAAAATAATAATAAATAAGGGCATTTGGAAGCAATCAGCCCTAGGACATGATGACCCCCAAGACCAGAAGAACTAGATGGTGCCTGGCTACCGATGCCAACCACTCAGGAAAGGATCAAAACTGGAGATCCTGGATAGAGTGGGAGGAAAAATGTGGAATAAAATCCAAAAACTCAATAATGACCAGAATTGCTGGTCAGGTGGAATCTGGTGAGACCCCCAGTACTATGGCCCTGAGATATCTTCTGGGCCTGGAATAAAACTCATTCCCAGAGACTGTCTCTCATCCCAGTAGTAAACAAGATGTACACACAGACCACTCATCTCAGGGTGACGCACCTGCATACCCTATGGAAATCCATCCCTTGGAGCAATAGACCACGGGGCACCAGAGGGGCAACATTCTCAAGAGGAAATACAGGACACACAGGAGTGCTTAATTATGAGGGGCACTGGGGGAGGGCAGTTACTGGGCAGGGAGGGGAAGAGACTGGGTTAGGGTTGGGGATGGTAAATGGGGAGTGAAACTAAATGTACACATAATGTTGAATGTAAAACAAACTCTGCTTTATAAACTTGCACCTAAAGCACAATAATAATAATAATAAAATTTAAAAAAGCAGAAAGCACTAGACCCAGATGGTTTCACTGGTAAATTCTACCAAACATTTCAAGTAAAATTAACTCTACTCTTTCTCAAACTTTTCTAAAAAATAGAAGAGAAAAAAAATTTTTCCTATATCATTCTATGAGACCACCATTACCTTGATACCCAACTAAAGACATTACTAGGTGCTAAAGGGGCAGGGAGGCAGTATCTTCTGACCTCCTCTAACTACAAAAGAGGAGGACAGAATCACGATCAGCAGCCCAATGCCTGCTCCTGTGAGATCAGACATGCCGCCACCCTCCAACATTCTTATTAACCTTGACACCAACTGTTCCTCCTGCAGCACCCATTAGCTCTCTGCTGGGTTCTATAATTAGCTGCAGCGGACACACAGAATTCATGTATTATGGGGTTTATTAGGCAAACAACAGGATACAATTCAAGTTCAGGTAGACTCTCAGTCTCTCTCAGCCAGCTGTCTCTCAGACTATGGTCTCTTTCTGTCTATTTCAGTAGCACATCTCTTTCTAAGTAGTGTGTCTCTCTCACATCTCTCAGCAGTGCATTTCTCTCAGCAGCATGTCTTTCTCAGCTGGCAGTCAGAGAGATTCCTTCTGCCTCTAGGAGGGCTCCTTTTGAGCCTAGAAGTGTGGCCAACACCAACTAATCCCAACATCAGAGTTTTACACAACTCAGAGACAATGAACTTCTCAGAAAATTACTTCATGCTGCTCCCAACAGAAATACCCCAGGTGGATAACTTTAACAATCAGGACCTACTCACTTCCTCATGGCAAATTCCACCATGGAGTTTACAAAGACTGTGGCTAGATAAGCCACACCTTGTAATTTACTACACTGCAATAGGAATGAAAATTGAAAACCAGCATCTGTTTTGAACTTAGATACAAAGATTCTCAATAAAATACTGGTAAATCAAATCCAACAATGTATAAAAACAAAGACATACCATTACATAGTGGTTTTTATCCCAGGTATGCAAAAGTGGTTCAAAATTCCTAAAAGTAATTAACATAATTTATCATATAAACAAGCTAAAGTAGAAAACAAATGATATGATTTATCAATGTTGTTGTTGTTGTTATGTGCCATCGAGTCGTCTCCGACCCATAACGACCCCTCCTGGGGTTTCCGAGGCAGTATCACTACAGAAGTAGATTTCCCAGTCTTCCTTCCAAGGAGTGGCTGGTGGGTTTGAACCACCAACCTTCTGGTTAGCAGTCAAGTAGTTACAGGAAGATACCTTGACCAATCTAGCCCCCTTCATGGTAAAAGCTCTCAGCAAACTAAGAATAGATGGAATCTTTATCAACTTATAAGAACATCTTCAAAAAACCCTACAGGTAACATCATAAGAAATGGTGAGAAACTAATGCTTACCCCCTAAAATGGGGGCAAAACAAGGTGACTTATCTCAGTAATCCTACTCAACATTGTACTGGAAATCCTAGCTAAAAGAAAAAGAAAGAAAATAAAATTTATACATTTTTGGAAGGAAAAATTGTCTTTGTTTGGAGATTGTATGATTATTTATACAGAAAATCTTATAGACGCAGCAAAAAACTCCTGAAACTAATATGTTACAGGCCCAAAATTACAACTGCAGTATGTGTTTACTTTTTTGTACTATTATGTTTTAAATCAGTTAAGAGAAGAAATATGTGTTTATATTTTCTTTTATAATTATTGAATTTCCCAGTGTTCGTAGAGCAGCACTATATCATTGTTTATGACTCTACCAAACTTGAGAAAAATTTATATTTCTAGAGCTACTGGCCAGCAAAAAGTGTGGAAACTTTTTAATGGACAGAATTGGACAAATACTTGTCTTTCCATGTTTCCATCTATTAGATAGGAAGGAGAAAGCTTAATACTGACTACTGTCTATTGACCTTCCCTTGGACTTGGGCTCTGCTGCTTGTCCTTGCTCAGTTGAGTGTTATAGTTCTTTTGTGCCTGTCATCAAGTGCCTGGAGGCACCCCACTCCACCCACAAACCTCTAGGGTGCTCACCTCTCTCAATGTATTGGCAAGCCCACTACAGCTGTCTTGCCTTGTGGGTCAGAAAGCTTATCATAGTTGTGTTGCACCAATCTTCTGGTTCTCATCTTTCATGTCATGTCTTGCCTCAGGCCATTTTCTTATCATCTCCAATGTTATAGCTCTATCTGCTGGGTCAAGGAGGTCTTAGCACTTGTACCCCAGTTCCAAGGACACACTCCATTTAAGGTTCTTCTTCTTGATGGTAGTGAGGTCCCACTGAATCTCTGTGGGATTGGCTATTTTCTAGGCCTACTACTCTCATAGCTCTGGTAGCGTAGTGGCTAAAGCACTTGACTGCTAACCAGAAGGCTGGCGGTTCA
>NW_006922098.1:494508-501325 GCF_000298275.1 Orycteropus afer afer | reverse complement strand
GGGGCTGACTCGACGGCACATAACAACAACAACAACTACTCTCATAAGGACCAGGAACTGATCAATACCCTCAGTAGGCCACAACAATATTATTTGCATAGTAAACTGTAAAATTACTTTGCAAGGTTTTGGCCGAGCAGTTTGAGAGAAGTACAAATCCAGGGCAAGAAAGGCCATATATAAAGAGAAACCAATTGGCCTGCAACTACTCACAGCTGACTGTGATCATACCCAATTAAGCATCTTCAGTTTCCCTTTTCTGATGGCCCCACCCTCTTGGTGTCATGTTGTGTGATGTCTATCTAGTTCTAGGTACTCTTGATTATAAGAGGGACTGTATGCTGTTGTTATACTTACTGTTTAGAACCAACTTTGTTGTTTTTGGTGTGAGTAAAGAAAAAGTAGCATTTCCAGTGTGAGACACTGTGGCTAGCCAGCCAGTTCCCATAGCCTTACGAGAGATATAGTGTCTCTCACTCCAGCAACACAAAGATCATGACAGGATTACGTCTGGAATCAGAACCCTCAGGTTACTTCTCAATTTGCTACAGATGGATTTAGCAATTGTTGCAACCCAAATTAAATTGATAAAAATTAAAAAGTTTAATTCAAAGAATGTATATTATCACCTTTAAATGGAATAAATAGTTTATGCTTAACTCATGAACTGGAAATTAATGAGGAATATCAGCAATGGCAAATATTTTCCAATGTGTTGTTATTATAACAATTGCTGAATGTGGACTATCTTTTCTAGGAAGAAATGAAGTTGTTCCACACAAATTGGAAATTTTTTTAGTTTATTTGAAATTGTTTCCCAGTTTTTCCATTTTTATCAAGTCACAAGTTAAAATGCAGTAACACAAGAAAGGAGAATCTATTGTATATGTCTAAAACAATGTATGAAGAATTAATAAACTTAATAAGTGATAAAGTTTGATCAGCAATTTTTAGTGAAATAAGTATACCTTGATATCTAAGTTTATCTAGAGATTGCCCCTTGATATTTCTCATACAGCTCAAGTAAATATTGTTATAAGATGTGTATCTCTAACAGATGGAAAGCCGGTTGAACAAATCATCACATACACTAACTTAAAAAGTCAAACTGGTGATAAATTACAAATAAAATACTTCATTATTTATGTGAAGTTGAAAAATTTATTTTTCCAAGTGCAGAGGCCAGTCCTATTACAATGCTACCAATATATCAGGGTGCTATATAGGCATGCAAGGGAAAATTTTAGACTCTAATGAATATGCAGTTTTCAGAGCATTGGCAGCACATTCACATCAACTTGTAGGGCATAACTTACTAGAGTGTTGTCTGGAAGTAATTTTCTTTCTTTTTTTTTTTTTTTTTTTTTTTCCCCCTCCTTTTCCGGGGGGGGCCTTTTTGGCATAGGGCTTAAGGCACTTGACTGATAACCAGAAGGTTGGTGGTTCAACCCCCCCAGCCACTCTTCAGAAAGAAGGTTGGACAATCTACTTCCATATTAATACTGCCTTGGAAACCCAAGAAGGAGTCATTATGAGTTGGAGATGACTCAATGGCAAATAACAACAACAACACTGTTCGGGCAGTCTGGTGGCACAGTGTCTAAGGCATTTGACTGCTAACCAGAAGGTTGGCAGTTCAAACTCACCAGCCACTCCTCAAAAGGAAGATTGGGAATCTACTTCCAAAGAGGTACTGCCTCGGAAACCCAAGGAGGGGTCTCTATGAGTCAGAATCAACTCAACGGCAGTGAATTTTTTTTTCTTACTGTTGAGGTACTCGACACATTTTTTGTTGACTTTACTTACTGATGAGAAATTCATATTTAGGCAATGATACAGTATTAAAGTGTTTTTCTAGTACATGTTGGGAAGTGCATGCTGTAGCAACGAGTTCAATCCGGGAATTGTACAGTCAGATTCTAGATGACTTAGAAAACTATTGCTGAAACTAAAAGGAGATACTAAAAGGCAAGTTGAAAACTTTTCCAGCAAAATGTGAACACTATAGTATATATTTATTTTGGTTATATGGAATAATATATGTTTTGGTTACTTCATCCTGCTCTAACAGAAAATGCCACAAATGGATAAGTTTAAAAAATAGGAATTTATTCTTTTACAGTTTTGAAGGCTAGAAGTCTGAGTTCAAAGTGCTGGGCTTAGGGGCTGGGAGAAAGCCTCTCAACCTTGGGCTTCAGCTCTGCCCCTTGCTCTCAGCCCACTGAAACTGGAAGATTTCTTCACTCAGACAGCTGTTGGCTGCTGAGACTGACAAACCCAAGGTTGAAAAGTAAAAATGCACAGTCCCGATATTACCAAACCACATGACAGCCCATTGATTCAAGTCCATTAAGAGTTCCAAGATCAGCATACAGCATGGCAGGCTGCTGAATAACAACTTGGCTACATGCAATATTCAAGCATGTAAAAAGCTACAGACCATTCTTAAAGCTTCTCTTTACATACTGGGAGGAGACCTAAGGCAGCTATTCAGCTGCTCATAATAGATTCCACCATGGAGTTGATTACCAGTCTCATCATGGGGAACACTACATCCAGCTGCCCAGCCACTCAAAACCAAGCCCAGACAAGTTGACACACAAACTTAACTATTAAGATATATATCAACATTTCCATTGGATGATTCAAGCTCTCCAAGATTCAGCAGTAAATTTAAAGACATGCACAGATCTCTACCAGTCATTAACAGGGTATTTACATAATGTAAGAGGATATTTTGAATTTTTTGAAAACACAACAAAATAAATACTGACAAACACTTATTATCAAGCAGTTCACTATCACAGAAGCATTAGAAAGAAACAAGTACATGATGAAAGGGCTCCAGAAATATTATTGAATGTCAGATATCAATTTTACATCACCATATACTACACCAGGAGCTCTGGTGGTGTAGTGCCTAAGGCATTTGGCTGCTAACCAGAAGGCTGGTGGTTCAAACCCACCAGCCACTCCTCGGAAGGAAGGGTGGGCAATCTACTTCTGTAGTGATACTGCCTCGGAAAACCAAGGAGGGGTTCTCTATGAGTTGCTTCTGACTCCAAGGCAGTGAGGTTGGTATTGGTTGGTTATATATTGCACCATCAGTGAGACATTCACATCTTGTATGAAAAGAACAGCAAAAGAGTATGAAGTTTTTTCAAACAGATTTTCCTCCTTAAACAATGTGGATATACTTGATGAAAAATACATGGAAGTATCCAAGAAATTAGTCCAAGCTTATACTGAAGACTTAAATAAAAAACCTTTATGAAGATGTATGACAATTTAAGTCTTACATGAGAACTATTTTATAGCTTCAGGAAAGACAATCATACATTCATGTAAGCATGTATGATTCCATAAGAGAAGATAAAATACAATGTGTATTTTCCAATATTTACATTGCTTCACACATACAGAATACTAATTTTTGTTCCCAAAGAGACTTAAAAAACCCTCAGCTTACAATGATTCATAAAGACTTGGTGCATCATCCTTATTATGTATGAGACTAGCTATTGTTCAGCAGCTTATCTGTGATGAAATCATTGCAGAATTTATAAGAGCAAATAACATTAAAAATGTTTTTAATTATAGCATCTTAGAGATGAAAAGACCTACCTATCTAAAAGGAAAATTCAATAGTTTGTTGTAACATATGTTTTCTGACCATTAAACTTTATTTCATGACATCTTTTCATTTAGTTCTTTATAATTATAACACTTATTACAAAACAAGTATCAGAACTGAAGGATGACCCATTTAAAGCAAAATTGGTGAAAGTCAACTTTTCATTGTGGACATCAACAGGATTTTATATTGAATTTTTTTTTTTTTAAGAGCTTGTGTTACATTCAACATTACGTGTACATTTAGTTTCACTCCCCATTTACCATGTCCAAACCTAACCCAGTCTCCTCCCCTCCCTACTCAGTATCCTCCTCCTGTGCCCCTCATATTTATACAATACTGCCTTTCCTGTATTTCCTCAATTTGAATGCTGGTCCTCTGGTGTCCCATGGTCTATTGCTGTAAGGGACATATTACCAAATAGTATCTGGGTGCATCATCTTGGGTTGACTTGTCTGCATGTACATCTTGTTAACTCCCATTTCCAAATGTTATCACGGTGGTCACAGACTCTTTCCATATATCCCTCTCCTTACCCACATCAGTGTGTGGGCCCCAACTAGCCTGAAATTAATCCTTCCCTTTCCCTCCCTATCCCGCTAACCTACAAAGTGCATTCCCTTTCTCAAGCAAACCCTTCTCTGTCTTTTTATAGTAATGGGCTCATAAAGTACTTGTCTTTCTGTGATTGACTTATTTCACTCATAATAATGTCCTCCAGGTTCATCCACGTTGTGAGATGATTCTCAAATCCCTCATTGTTCTTTAGTGTAGCATAGTATTCCATTGTGTGCATGTACCTTAATTTGGTTATCCACTCATCCATTCATGGGTATTTAGGTTGTTTCCATCTCTTTGCTATAGTGAATTGTGCTGCAATGAACATAGATGTACATATGTCTGTTCATGTGCTCTCTCTCACCTCTTTAGGATATATTCCTAGTAATGTAATTTTTTAGTGAAATGGTACTTCTATTTTCAGTTTTTTTTAAGGAAATGCCATACTGTTTGCCACAATGGTTGTACAATTTTACAATCCCACCAGCAGTGCATGAGAGTTCCAATCTCTCCACAACCTCGCTAGCATTTGCTATTTTCTGACCTGTTGAACTTTGCTATTATTCCTGGGGTGAGATGATATCTCATTATTGTTTTGATTTGCATCTCTCTAATGATTAATGATTGCAAGCAATTTCTCATGTGTTTGTCGGCTGCCTGCATATCTTTCATAAAGTGTGTGTTCACGTTTTCTGCCCATTTGTGAATTGGGTTATTTGTCTTTTTAGTGTTGAGGTGGTGAAGTCTTCTACAGATTTTGGAGATAAGTCCTTTATCAGATACATCATAGGCAAATATTTTCTCCTAATCTGTAGGTTCCCTTTTTACCGTTTTGACAAAGTCTTTCGATGTGCACAAGAATTTAATTTTTAAAACGTCCCTGAAGTCATCTAGATTCTCTTCTACATCCCACGCATTCTGGGTTATGCTTGATAGTCTATTTATGCCATAAATTAGGGCTCCCAGATTTGTCCCTATTTTATCTTTGAAGAATTGTATATTTTGGGGTTTTACATTTAAGTCTTTGATCCAGCTTGAGTTTGTTTTTGTGCATGGGATAATGTATGGGTCTTGGTTCATTTTTCTGTAAGTGGATATCCAGTTTTGACACCCGCATTTGTTAAAAAGGCTGTCTCTTCCCCATTTAATGGGTTTTGGACCTTTGTCACAAATCAGGTGAACATAGATGGACGGGTCTATATCTGGACTTTCAATTCAATTCCATTGATCTATCTATCATTGTACCAATACCGTGCTGTTTTGACTATTGTGGCTGTTTAGAAGTTCTTAAGATCGGGGAGTGTGAGACTTCCCACTTTTATCTTCTTCAGAAGTGCTCTGCTTCTCCAAGGTCTCTTTCCTTTCCATATGAAATTGATAATTTGTTTTTCCATGTCCCTAATTTTTTTTTTTTGGGGGGGGGAATCTGAATCAGAATTGCATTAAATGTGTAGGTTGCTTCAGGTAGTATTAACATTTTCACAATATTCAGTCTACCTATCCATGAATTATGTAGGTTCTTCCATTTATGTAGTGCCCTTGTTGTCTCTTGTAGTAGTGTTTTACAGTTTTCTTTGTATGGGCCTTTTGTGTCTCTGGTGAGGTTTATTCCTAGATATTTTATGTTTTTAGTAGCTATTACAAATGGTTTTTTTTCCCTTATTTCTTTATCGGAGGACTCTGTCAGTGTAGAGGAATCCAACTGATTTTTTTATGTTGACCTTGTGTCCTGCCACTTTGCTGAACATCTCCATTAGTTCCAGTAGTTTTATTTATTTATTTATTTTTATTGAGTCCCTTGGGTTTTCTATGTACAGGATCATATCATTTGCAAATAGAGATAATTTTAGTTCCTCTTTGCCAATCTGCATGCCTTTTATTTCTCTTTCTTGCCTTATTGCCCTGGCCAGGACTTCCAATACAATGTTAAATAGAAGTGGTGATAGAGGGCATCCCTGCCTGGTTCCCATTCATAACGGGAATGCCTTGAGTCTTTCTCCATTAATAATGATGTTGGTCGTTGGCTTTGCATGTATACCCTTTATTATTTTGAGGAATTTCCCTTTGATCTCTATTTTGCTGAGAGTTCTGAACAGGAATTGATGTTGGATTTTATCAAATTCCTTTTCTGAATCAATTGATATAATCATATAGCTCTTTTGTCTTGTTTTGTTTATGTGGTGGATTAAATTGATTGTTTTTCTGATGTTGAACCACCTTTGTAAACCTGGTATGAATCCCACTTGGTCAAGGTATATTAATTTTTTGATATGTTGTTGGATTCTGTTGGCTCAGATTTTGTTAAAGATTTTTGCATCTATGTTCATGAGGGATATTAGTCTGTAGTTTTCCTTTCTAGTGTCATCTTTCCCTGTTTTTGGTATTACTGTTATGCTTGCTTCATAAAATGAGTGTGGGAGTATTCTACCCTTTTCTATGTTCTGGAATTGCTTGAGTAGCATAGGTGTCAACTCTTCCCTGAATATTTGGTAAAATTCTCCAGTGAAGCCATCAGGGCCAGGACTTTTCTTTGTAGAGAGTTTTGTTAAGACCTGTTCAATTTCTTCATTTGTTATAGGTCTATTCAAATATTCTATCTCTGAGTGGGATAGTTTAGGTAGGTTT
>NW_006922098.1:491737-492493 GCF_000298275.1 Orycteropus afer afer | reverse complement strand
GTAGCTGATATTCAGAACTACCTTCTTCCACCACCCATTCTGTATTTCCCTTGCTCTCAGCAAGCACCTCAGCTGGTCATGGTTCTTTGCCTGGTTGGGTGACCCAAACCTTTATTTCTGAAGGGTCTGGGCTACTAGCAGTCATATCAGAATTGGATTGCTGTAATATTCCATTAACTTTAATCACAGGACATGGGAGTACTAAGAGACGTCCTAAATAATCTCCTGTATTCCAGACATATTTGTCTTTACCTCCATTATGTAAAGCCAACCCAATTTCCCCTTGGTAATCAGGATCTATCACAACAAATAGTACAGTAATGCCCTTCTTTGTTGTTCCAGAGGCATAAGGAAGCCAAAATGGCTGGGTGGCATTCTGAATTTCCAGTTCAATGCAATCCGTATTGTGTCTCTAGGTGAGAGTGTTCCTCCCTTTGGGAATAAGATCTCCAGAACCACAGAGCTTAGGGTAGCAGGGACAGGAAGCAAAAGTATTTTGAGTGGGTAACTAAGGGTAATAGTGAGTGGTACCACTCCTATTTCCACCCCTTGGTTCCTGGACCCATGAATCATTGCTATTGGAGAAACAGAACCATATATTGGATGCTGGTTTAGAGCATATACAGCCTCCTGGAAAACATTGCCCCAACCCTTCAAGGTATTGCCACCAAACTGGTGCCATAATGGTGTTTTCAGGAGGCCATTCCATCATTCTATAAAGCCAGCTGCTTCAGGACGATGGGAGCATGGTAAGAC
>NW_006922098.1:484654-489207 GCF_000298275.1 Orycteropus afer afer | reverse complement strand
AGTCACTTGATAAATAGGCCAAAGCAACACACCCAAATGAGGGATATGTTGCCTCCAAAATCCAAAGAGGCCCACCAAACATTGTGCCTCCTTTTTAGTTGTGGGGGAAGTCAGATACAATAACGTGTCCTTCACTTTACTAGGAATATCTTGACATGTCCCACACCAATGGACCCCTAGAAATTTCACTGAGGTGGAAGGTGCCTGAATTTTCATTGGGTTTATTTCCCAACTTCTAGCATGCATATGTCTCACCATTAAGTCTAGAGTCATCAATACTTCTTCTTTACTAGGTCCAATCAGCATAATGTCATCAATATAATAGACCAGTGTGACGTCTTGTGGAAGGAAAAGGTGATCAAGATCCCTATGTACTAAATTATGACACAGTGCAAGGGAGTTGATATACCCCTGAGGAAGGACTGTGAAAGTACACTGTTGTCCTTGCCAGCTGAAGGCAGATTGCTTCTGATGGTCTTTTGAAATTGGTATTGAGAAAAAGGCATTGGCCAGATCAATAGCTGCATACCAAGTACCAGGAGATGTACTAATATGCTCAAGCAATGAAACCACATCAGGAACAACAGCTGCAATTGGAGTCACCACCTGATTAAATTTACGATAATCTACTGTCATTCTCCAAGATCCATCTGCTTCTTGCACAGGCCAAATAGGTGAATTAAATGAGGATGTGGTGGGAATCACCAACCCTGCATCCTTCAAGTCCTTAATGGTCACAGTAATCTCTGCAATCCTTCCAGGGATGCGGTATTGCTTTTGGTTTACTATTTTTGTAGGTAGAGGCAGTTGTAATGGCTTCCACTTGGCTTTTCCTACCATAACAACCCTTACTCCACATGTCAGGGACCCAATATGGAAATTCTGCCAATTGCTCAGTATATCTATTCCAATTATGCATTTGGGCACTGGGGAAATCACTATGGGATGGGTTTGGGGATCCACTGGACCCACTGTGAGACACACATTAGCTAAGACTCCATCAATAACTTGATCTCCATATGTCCCCACTCTGACTGGTGGGCCACAATGACTCTTTGGGTCTCCTGGAATTAGTGTCAATTCAAAGCCAGTGTCCAGTAATCCCCAAAAAGTCTGATTAATTCCTTTTCCCCAATGAATAGTCATTCTTGTAAAAGGCCTCAGATCCCTTTGGGGAAGGCTGGGAGAAAGACTGGCATTATAGATTTTTGCAATGTAGTGGGGTCCTTCCTCAAAGGGACCTGGCCTCTCCTTCATTCAAGGGGTTGAGGGTCTGTAAACTGACTCAAGGCTGGGAATTGATTGAGAGGTAGTGACTGTATTCTGTTGATTCAGTCTGGGTTACTGTTCACATGACCTAGAATTCTTCTGTCTATATAGATCAAGTAAATATTTAGTAGGCTTGCCATGTATTTAACTGCTAGGAACTCCATGAGCAAATAGCTAATGCCATAATTCTACATGTGTCAGACTATTCTGATTACTGTTCCAATTCTGCTGTCCATTATGGAAACCACACCCACCTGCCTTTGTCTATTAACTGCTGCCACTTGACCCCTACTATCACGAGGTCCAATCAGCCCCATCATAGTTAAGTGTCTTAGTTCAATTAGGGCAGTTCCCACTGTCAAGTCAGGTTTACATAAAATAGCATTCATAGCAGTCTTCAAAGATGCTGGAGCTCCCTTCACAAATTTATTCCTCACCATACTGGTGAAAGCCATGTCTTCTGGACTCTCCATTTCTGGCTCTAGGGGTCTAATCTGATAAATTCATTCTAACAGGTCAATTTCCCTAAGCATCTAGATACCTTCTTCTACATTATATCAAGGCAAGTCTAGTGCTTCAAGTTGACTTAAGGTAGGCCACCATATAGTCCATGCTTCAGTAAGACAACAAAATATGCTATTAGATCATTTCCTAACCTCTCGAGCTGAAACATTGAATGAAGAATCCTACTTAGTGGGCCTAAATCAATAAACTCAGACTGATCCAATCTTATATTCCTTGCACCATTATCCCACACCTTCAGTAGTCATTCCCATACATATTCTTCAGGTTTCTGAATAAAGTAGGTCTTATTGGGTGTAGCATACCACCTCCTCAATCACACTTTCTATTTCACCTTTTGGGGCTTGCTTGGACTTAACTTTAGTTATAGGTCTAGCAGCAATTTCTTCCATGGCCTCTGCCTCAGGCAGTGACTCAGCAGGAACAGTTGGGCTAATACCATCAAACTGAGGTGGAGGGGTTAATGGATTTACAGTAATCCCTTCAGATGGGAGGGATTCAAGAGTATTTACAGACTCCGTATCCTGATTTTCCTGACTATCTTCTGCCCATATATCACCATTCCAAGTTTCAGGATCTTATTTTTCCCAATCAATGCCCTCACTTTAACTTCAGACACCATTCTGGGTTGATTCTCTCTGTTTAGTTTGTAGTTGTCTTCATTTACCAATTGATGTCTCTGCTTCCCTGTTTGCAATATTTAAGTTTATTTTACTTTGGATACATCTATAACTTGGTTGGTGCATCATGTGTGTTAATCATCAGTTTGTTTGCTTTTGTTAGTTCTCTATCATGAATACCTCTTTCATCGTCACTTGTAAGGTTGGTAAGGTTTTAATAAATTCCCTTCTTTCTGCTTATCTGGAAGTCTCCTAATTTTACATATATTTGAGGGAAATTTTTGCTAAGTATATAATTCTTAGTTGGAGATTTTTTTCTTTCAGAGTTTAATATATATCATCCCTGACTCCTCACCTTCATGGTTTCTGCCAAGAAATCAGAGCTTAGTCTTATTGATTGTCCTTTATAGGTAACTTTTCATTTTTCCCATGCTGCTTTCAGGATTATTTCTTTGTCTTTGGTTTTGGTAACTTTGGTTATGATATGTCTTTGTGAGTTTCTTTTGGGGTCTATCCTGTTTGGGGATTGTTGATCTTCTGGAATGGGTATATTCTCTTCTTTCATTATATTAGGGAAATTCTTTTCCAACTATTCTTTGATAATTTTCTCTGTGGTTTTATTTGTCTCTTCTTGTTCTAGAATTCCAGTTACATGTAGCTTATTGAACTTGATGATATCCCACATGAATTTTAGGATTTGTACATTTTGTTTTGATCTTTGTCTGATTGATCCCTTAACAAAATAGCATTGAGGTTTTTGTCTTCAAACTCATTAATTATGTCTTCCATTGATTCAATTCTACTACTTTGCCCCTTCAACATGTTATCTATTTCTGAAATCTTAGTTTTAAGCTTCTGGATTTCTATTTGTTCTTCTTTTATCATTTCTAATATTTTTGTTTATTCTCCCAATTTGTCCTTGTATTGGTTTCCTTAATTGTTCTAGAGTTTTGTCTTTGCTGTTCTTTAATTTTGTCAGTGTTATCTCTGATCTTGTTGGTGTTTTACTTGATCTATCTCTCAATTTGTTGAAGGCACACAAATATAATTCTTTGAATTTCTTCCCATGATGTTCTTATGCTGCTTCTTCCTCAGGGATGTTTTCTGGGGTTGTATCCTTGTCCCTTATTTCTACTACTTTATCTTGCTTCTTTGTAAGTACTGTGATGGTATTTTGTCTCTACGACATTTCAGAGGTGTTGCATTTATGTTTAATGTGTGAAAGAGAATAAGAGGGAGTGCACAGATTTCTGTTAGCTGTTCATAAAGAGCAGTTGTGGATAAGGTGAGCTGGTATTGGCGGCCATCTGTCATTGGTCAGGTGGTGCAAAAGCAAGTGGTGACTCTACTCAGTGGATGGGACTGCAGGAGGGACAGATATGATTCGGTTGTGTTGAAACAGTTGCTGTCTTCCACTCAGTTAGACGTAAATAAATAAATAAATAAATAAATAAACACCAACAAAATAAAAGCTAGAGAACAAGAATCACAAACTACATAAACAGTTGTTGTTGTTGATGTTACGTGCTGTCGAGTCATTTCTGACTCATAGTGACCCCATACACAGCAGACCAAAACACTGCCCAATCCTGCACCAGCTCCACGATCCCTGCTATACTTGAGCCAATCATTGCAGTCACTGTGTCAATCCATCTTGTTGAAGGCCTTCCCCTACTTTGTCGACCCTCCACCCCACCAAGCATGACATCCTTCTCTAGGGAATGGTCCCTTCTGACAACATGACCAAAGTAGGTGAGATGAAGTCTGACCATTCTCACTTCCAAGGAGCATTTCAGCTGCACTTCCTCCAGAACAGATCTGTTAGTTCTTTTAGGAGTTCATGCTACTTTCAGCATTCTTCGCCAGCACCACAACTAAAAAGCATCAACTCTTCTGTGGTCTTCCTTATTCATTGTCCAGCTCTCACGTGCATACAAGGTGATTGGAAATATAATGGCTTGCGTCAGGCACACCTTAGTCCTCAAAGAGACATCCTTGCTCCTCAGCACTTGAAACAGTTCCTTCACGGTTCACCTTCCCAGTGCTACACATCGTCTAATATCCTGACTGCTGCTTCCACTGGCATCAATTGTAGAATCAAGCAACGTGAATTCTCTGACAACCTCAATCTTCTCTCCATTT
>NW_006922098.1:465246-467438 GCF_000298275.1 Orycteropus afer afer | reverse complement strand
CCCTTCAGGTCTGGAATTGAACCCACACCTGTGGTTTCCAGCCAAATAAAAGACAGGCATATGAGTTGAACATTTAGCTCAATTAGATACACTCTTTGGAGAGAACAATCATGGGAGAAAGAAGGGATGTTTATGCACAGGGAGACAGCTCTGGGGGCAGGAGTGTACGGAGTGATGGACACCAGGAAGAGGTAACTATGTGGAGGAAGTGGGAGGGGAGCTATTGCATTGTGGTAAACTGTGGTCAATGACAAGAGACAAAATATATGTGAACTGTTGTATGGAAAGTGAATTTGCTCTGTAAATCTTCACCCAAATCACAATAAAAAATAAGAAAAAAAGAAAAAAAAAGGAAGAATGGAGTAAGATAAAAAGAATAATTCAAAAACAATCAAAAACAAAAGTATGAGGTGTGGGGTACAACACCTAGGCTCTGTCAGGACACAGACCTGGATGGAATTCCTGTTGGTCAAGAAGGTGGGTGGAGGTGGGGGAAGGCCACACGTCCGTTCACCAAGAGTGTGTGAGGTATAAGAGTAACAAGAAGAATATTGTACCTTCCCAGTCATCAGCCTCCAGGTGCAGCTACACATGCAGTCCTGGGAAAATGGGGCCCACTCCTTTGTGAGCATCCATGTAACAATGCTACTTCCATATATTCTAAATGATCACATCCACGCTTGCAAATATACAAAATAGCTGCACCTTCAGGACAGCCCATGGCAGTCCACATGCTTCTTCACTGTTTTCCTTTCTGGTTGCCAGGCAGCAGTACAGTCCTTACCCATGCAGTCTTTAATGAGTAGAGTTCATTCTTAGGTTGCTACTGGGATATAATCAAAATGGCTGTGCCCTCAGGACAGCCGGCAGTCTGCAGCTCACTTTATTTCCTTACTTACTGTTTTCATTCAGGTTCTTCTACTAGTTGGTATTTAATCCACTTCTTTATACTTGCTTTCAAAGCTCAGGGTTCGAGGATCATTTTCTGCATCAGTTTCAATTGGTTCCTCATGGCTTTGTTGCAGAAAGTCTGTGTAGCTTGTCTGCTTATTCTGCCATCTTGTTGAATCCCCATCTCCCATTTTTTTTAGGCTCCATAGCCATCACTGTCCTTTGATATACATCATGTCCTCAGCCCATCAAATAAAGAATAAACAATTAAATTATATGTGTTTATATATGTATTTAATTGTTTATTTTATAAATATTTACTTATATAAGTTCTTAACAATACTTCACACTAACTCTGAATTTTATAACATCTCAACTCTCCACAGCAGTATATTTGAATTATGGAAGCAATTAGGGCGAAAAGCCCCACAGGCATGCATGCATCATGGGAGGTCCTGTGGGAAAAGGAGCTTGCAGACTGGCTAGAAAGAAAATGTGCACAGAGTATGTGAATACTATAGATGCTTCTATCTGAGAATAAAGAGAAGGTTCTGAGGACATTTAAGAGGTATGACAGAGAAATTATGAAGACTGCCAATTAAAATGTAAGGTCTCCCATAATCCATTGGGATATCAGGGTAAAACCTAGTTGTGGGTTAAAAGCAGTCTGGAGAGAGCAAAATGAACCCAGGTAATGCAGTGATCAAATACTCAGCTGCTAACTAAAAGGCTGGCAGTTCAAACCCATCAGCCACTCTGTGGGAGAAAGCTGTGGCACTGTGCTTCCATAAAGATTTACAGCCTTGAAAACACTATGAGTATTTTTACTCTGTCCTCTAGGGTCGCTATGAGTTGTAATCAACTTGATGGCAATGGGTTTTGGTTTAGAGAGAGATACTTGTTTGTCCTTGGACTCAGAAAAGGGAAAAGCAAAACTAAAGCACTAGGGACAGTAGATCATGGTCAGCAGACATAGCAACTTTGCTATCTAGAGTGAGGGAAAGTGTTGATTTCCCCCCCATGGGCCTCTAAAACTCTTTGCATGTTCACGATGCATATACCACCTGGGAAAGGAGCAACAAGTCCTTATTTAAGATGTGCCCTTCATAGAAGGATACTGAAGTAAATCCTTTGAGTGAGGATCTGTGGAAGCTAGAAGACTACAGAGCCTAAGAATAAGTGCAGACTGATCCTGAGGTTGTACAGAACCCCAGGAAATGGATATAGTATCAATTATTGTGAGGTCAATAAGAATTTAAAGATTGAAATACTCTGAGATATTATTAGTATATTAGTATATA
>NW_006922098.1:463718-464807 GCF_000298275.1 Orycteropus afer afer | reverse complement strand
GACGAGTTAATACTATTATTATTCAAATTTATACACCAACCACTAAAGTCAAATATGAAGAAACTGAAGATTTTTACCAACTTCTGTAGTCTGAAATTGATTAAACATGCAATCAAATGTATTGGTGATTACTGGTGATTGGAATGTGAAAGTTGGAAACAAAGAATAATCACAAGTAGCTGGAAAATTTGGCCTTAGTGATAGAATGGATGCCAGAGATCACTTGATAGAATTTTGTAAGACCAATGACTTATTCATCGCAAATACATTTTTCAACAACATAAACAGTGGCCATACACATGGACCTGCCAGATGGAATACACAGAAATCAGATCGATCACATCTGTGGAAAGAGGCGATGGAGAAGCTCAATACATTCAGCCAAAACAAGGCCAGGAGCTGACTTTGAAACAGACCACCAATGGTTCATACTCAAGTTCAAGCTGAAGCTGAAGGAAATTAAAACAAGTCCATGATAGCCAAATTTGACCTTGATTATAACCCACCTGTATTTAGAGATCATCTGAAGAATAGATTTGACTCATTGAAAACCAAAGACTGAAAACCAGACGAGGTGTAAGATAGCATCAATAACTATAATGATGAAAGCAAAAGGCCATTAAAAAGACAGAAAAGGAAGAAAATACCAAAATGAATGTCAGAAGAAACTCTAAAACTTGCTCATGAATGGAAAATAACTGAAGCAAATGGAAGAAATGACAAAAGAGCTGAACAGAAGATTTCAAAGGGCAGCTTGAGAAGACAAAGTCAATTATTATAATGAAATCTGCAAAGACCTGGAGTTAGAAAACCAAAAGGGAAGTTAGAAAACCAAAAGCATGCTCAGAATTTCTCAAGCTGAAAGAACTAAAGAAAAAAATTCATGCCTCAAATTTTAATATTGAATTTTTCTATGGACAAAATATTTAATGATGCAGGGAGCATCAAATGATGGAAAGTATACACAGAGCCACTGTACAAGAAAGAACTGGTCTATGTTCAACTATTTCAGGAGGTGGCATATGATCAAGAACCAATGGTACTGAAGGAAGAAAGAAGTTGAAGCTGAACTGAAGGAATTAGTGAAAA
>NW_006922098.1:458062-463351 GCF_000298275.1 Orycteropus afer afer | reverse complement strand
TGGTAGCATAGTGGCTACGGCACTTGACTGCTAACCAGAAGGCTGGCAGTTCAAATCCACCAGCCACTCCTTGGAAGGAAGATGGGGCAATCTACTTCGGTAGTGATACTGCCTTGGAAACCCAAGGAGGGGTCGCTATGAGTCAGGTCCAACTCGATGGCAAATAACAACAACAACAACAACAACAGGGGCTGGGTGAAAGCCCCTCAACCTTGGACTTTAGCTCTGCCTCTTGCTCCTGGCCAAGTGAAGCTAAAGGCTTTTATTCATTCAGACAGCTGCTTGCTGCTGAAGCTGACAAGCCAAGGTTGACAAGTAAAAAGGCAGAGTCCTGATGTTGCCAAACCACACAACAGGCCATTAATTCAAGCCCATTAAAAGTTCCAAGATTAGCAGAGAATGGCAGGCTGTTGAACAACGACTCGGCTACATACAAGGTTCAAACGTGCCATAAGCTAGAGACCATTCCCAAAGCTGTTTCTTATATACGGGAAGCAGACAACATTTCTAAGGCAGCTACTCAGCTGCTCACAGTACATTCCACTATGGAGTTGATTACCAGTCTCCTCATGGGGAATACTACATCCAGCTGTCCAGCCACTCAACCAGGCCTAGCCAAGTTGACACACAAACTTAACCACCACAAGTCCACCCCTTGTCAACTTGACACCTGTACAGATCTTTAATGAGTGGCATCTGTACAGATCTCTTTCAGTGGGTGGCTCTAATCCCCTAGTCCCTGAGTAGTGACCTCACATCTTTGGCCTGGTGGGTCCTGTTCCTCTGCTTCTTGTGCATGGTAGCCCTGCCTCCTCTCTCTTGGGCAGCAGCTATGGCTCCATCCCACTGCCCCACATGAACGAGCAGCCCCATACTCCAGAATCAAGTTGGTGAAGGTCTAACTCTATGAAACCTAGGGGACTATGGTGGTTCCAGTCCAGAATGCCATGCTCCTACCCTTTGAGACTGAGACAGCTCTGCTTCCTGTTTCCTTGGTCTCTCCACTTCTGGTGATTAATTGCCAAAGGCAACCCACTCCGCTGGAAATCTTCCTACCCCAAAAACACTCAGCTTTCTTTCTCTGTGGGCTGGCCAACCTGCTACTCCATTTCATGCTGGTTCTCTCAGCTCTGCTCCTACCATCTCTCATGCCACATGCTGGGGTCTCTCTGCTGGAGTCTTGGGTCAAGGATGCACTCCACTCTTGTTTCCACATTTAAGGTGTCTGTCAGAACAGCTCCTCA
The DNA here is from genome assembly GCF_000298275.1 of Orycteropus afer afer. NCBI lineage: Eukaryota > Metazoa > Chordata > Mammalia > Tubulidentata > Orycteropodidae > Orycteropus > Orycteropus afer. The sequence goes on along the minus strand of NW_006922098.1, from coordinate 462,107 downwards.
CTCTCTCGGTACCATATTCTATTCTGGTTACCTAGTGCCGTTCTGACAAGAATATACCACAAAAGGATGGCTTGAACAAACAGGAGTTTATTCTCTTACAGTTTGGCAGCTTTAAGTCTGAGTTCAAAGTGTCGGGCTCAAGGAGCTGGGTGAAAACCCCTCAACCTTTGGATTCAGCTCTGCCTCCTGCTCCCAGCCCAATAAAATAGAGGCTTTTCTTCAGTCAGACAGCTGCTGGCCACTGAGGCTGACAAGCCAAGGCTGGCAAGTAAAAAGGCACTGTCCATTCAAGTCCATTAAAAGTCCCAAGATTGTCAGAGCATGGCAGGCTGTTGAACAACAACTCAACTACATGCAGGGTACAAGCGTGCCATAAGCTAGAGACCATTCCCCAAAGCTTCTGCTTATATACAGGAAGCAGACCACACTCCCTAAGGCAGCTACTCAGCTGCTCACAGTAGATTCCACCATGGAGTTGATTACCAGTCTCATCAAGGGGAATACTACATCCAAATGCCCAGCCACTCAACCAGACCCAGGCAAGTTGACACAACTTAACTACCACACCAAGTAATTTGTAAGACAGGTACTTAGTGAACTAACCGGAAGAGATCCAAATTTGTGACCATTCCAAAGAAAGGTGATTCAACAGAATGTGGAAATTATCAAACAATATCATTAATATCAGATGCAAGTAAAATCTCACTGAAGATATTTCAAAAATGTTTCCAGAAGTATATTGTCAGAGAACTTCCAGAAATGCCAGCTGGATTCAGAAGAGGATGTGTAATTAGGGATTTCATTGCTGTTGTCAGATGGATCTTGGCTCAAAGCAAAGAATACCAGAAAGTTGTTTACTTGTATTTTATTGACTATGTAAAGGCATTCGACTTTGTGGATCATAAAATATAATAAATAACATTTTGAAGAATGAGAATTCCAGAGCCCTTATTTGTGCTCACGAGGAACATGTACATAGACCAGGAGGCTATCCCCTGAACAAAACAAGGAGATACTGCATGGTTGAAAACAAAAAAGGGCATGAATAAGGGTTGTATCCTTTGACCATACTTATGCAATCTGTATGTTGAGCAAATAATCCAAGACACTTGACTATATGAAGAAGGACATGGTATATCGATTGGAGGATGACTCATTAACTACCCTTTGCAGATGACACAACTTTGCTTGCTGAAGTTGAGGATGACTTGAAGCACTTACTGATGAAAATTTAAGACTACAATCTGCAATATGGATTACATCTCAATGTGAAGAAAATGAAAATCCTCCCAAGGACCAATGAGCAGCATTATGATAAATGGAGAAAAGATTGAGGTTGTCAAGGATTTCATTTTACCGGAATCTGCAATCAACTCCCATGGAAGCAGCAGTCAATAAATCAGACTTCATATTGCATTGGACAAATCTGTTGCAAAAAACCTCTTTAACATGTTGAACAGCAATGATGTCACTTTAAGACTAAGGTGTGCCAAACCCAAGCCTTGGTATTTTCAATTGTCTCATAAGCATGTGAAATCTGGATAATGAATAAGGAAGACTGAGGAAGACTTCATGCCATCAAATTGTGGTGTTGGAGAAGAATAGTGAAGATACCATGGACTGCCAAAAAAAAAACAACAACAATTCTGTCCTAGAAGAAGTACATCTGGTATGCTACTTGGAAGCAAGAATGGCCAAACTTTGTCTCAAGGAGCTCGGGTGGTGCAGTGGATAAGGCACTTGACTGTTAACTGATAGGTCAGTGGTCCAAACCTACCAGCTGCTCCATGGAAGGAAGACTGGGCAATCTACTTCCATAAAGATTTACAGCCTCAGAAACCCAATGGGGATCACTATGAGTCAGAAATTACTCGATGGCAGTGAATTTTTTTTTTTTTTTTGTAGTTTTGTCTCACCTGCTTTGGTGATGTTGTCAGAAGGGATCAGTCCCTGGAGAATGATCTCTCCATGATATCTCCATGATATCCCTGGAGAAGGATATCATGCTTGGTAAAGTGGAGGGTCAGCAAAAATGGGAAAGACCCTCAACAAAATGGACTGATACAGTGGCTGCATTGACGGGCTCAAGCATAGCAAGGATTGTGAGAATTATGCAGGATCATGCAGTGTTCTTCCAGATGTACATAGGGTCACTATGAGTCAGATCCAACTCAATAGCACCTAACAACAAAATCATAATGGGGAAAATACTTGTACTTATCTCGTGTGCCCTTCCCTATTCCAAAGAAAGTTGATCCAACAGAATGTGGAGATTTTCAAATAATACCCTATCACACACAAGTAAAATTTTGTTGAAGATAATTCAGTAAAAATTGCATAAGTACATTGACATGGCCAGAAATTCAAACTGGATTCAGAAGACGGTATGGAATGAGGGATATCAATGCTGATTACAGATGGATCTTGGCTGAAAACAAAGAATGCAAAAACGATGTTTACCTGGGTTTTATTGACTATGCAAAGGCGTACAAATGTGTGGATCATAATATGTTATGGATAACATATTTTGGTCATAGGCATTATAGAACACTTAATTGTGCTCATGCATAACCTATTCATAGACCAAGAGGCACTCATTCAAACAGAGAAAAGGGATACTACATGGTTTAAAATCGGATAAGATGTGTGTCAGGATTATATATTTTCACCATACTCATTCAATCTGTACACTGAGCAAATAATCAAAGGTGATGGACTATATGAAGTAGAATATCTATGGCATCATGATAGAAAGAAAGCTTATTAACATTTTGTGATATGCACATGACACCAGCTTGCTTGCTGAAAATGAAGAGAACTTGAAACGCTTACTAATGAAGATCAGAGACTACAGCCTTTAGTATACATTACACCTCAACATAGAGAAAAAAAAATCCTCATAGCTAACAAACATCATAATTAAAGAAAATATTAAAATTGTCAAGGATTTCTTTTTCACTTAGATTCACAAATGATGCCTGTTCTGGTTACCTAGTGCCACTCTGACAAGAATATACCACAAATGGGATGGCCTTAACAAACAGGAGTTTATTCTCTTACAATTTGGAGGCTTTAAGTCCAAGTTCAAAGTGCCAGGTTCTAAGGGCTGTGTGAAAGCCCCTCAGCCTTGGGCTTCAGCTCTGCCTCCAGCTCCCAGGTCACTGAACCTAGAGGCTTTTCTTCACTCAGACAGCTGCTGGCTGCTGAGGCTGCCAAGCCCAAGGTTGACAAGTAAAAAGACACTATCCCAATGTTACCAAGCCACATGGCAGGCCATTAATTCAAGTTCATTGTAAGTCCCCAGGTCGGCAGAGCATGGCAGGCTGCTGAACAATGATATGGCTACATGCAGGGTTCAAGATACTATAAGCTAGCTACTATCCCCAAGGGTTCTCCTTATATACAGGAAGCAGACCATATCCTGAAGGCAGCTACTCAGCTGCTCGTGGTAGATCCCACCATGGAGTTGATTGGCAGTCTCATCATGGGCGAATAACTACCACCAGCTGCTCAGCCACTCAACCAGGTCCAGCCAACTTGACATACAAACTGAGCTACCACAATGCCCATGGAAACAGCAATCAAGAAATCAAATGTCACATTTTAATGGGTAAATATACTGTAAAAGACATCTTTAAAGTGTTAAAAAGCAGGGACCTTACCTTAAGGAATAAGCTGAGCTTGACCCAAAGCTATGGTATTTTCAATTGTCTCATATGCAGGGAAAGTTGGACAATGAATAAGAAAGTTCGCTGAATTGAAGCATTTGAAATAATGGTGTTGATGTAGAATATTGAGGATACCACTGACTGCCAGAAGAACAAACAAATCTGTACAGTACAGCTGAAATGCTCCTTAGAAACAATGATGACAAGACTTCTCTTATAGTTTAGTCATATCAGGAGCGACCAGTCCCTGGGAAGGACATCATGCTTGGTAGAGGATGAGCAAAAAGGAGGAATGCCTTCAATGAGATAGACAGACACAGTGGCTGCAACACTGGTGTTCAAATATAGCAATGATTGTGAGGGTGAAGCAGCACAAG
>NW_006922098.1:454588-457962 GCF_000298275.1 Orycteropus afer afer | reverse complement strand
AAGACAGTGTTTTGTTTTATTGTGCACGGGTTCACTATGAAGCAGAACCAACTCGGTGGCACCAAACAACAACATAATAAGGAGAATTCAAGGAGCATCTGCATCTACTCACTTGGGCTGTTAGTTTAAATATATATATACATGGACCTCATTCTAGATATATCGAAAAAAAAAAAAAATCTTTGAACAGTGTGACCTAGAAATTTGCATTTCAAACAAAGATTCCAAGTGATTCTGATATACACATGCTAAGTAAAACTAGATACATATTCTGTAATCTCAAATTTTTTCAGCAGATGGTGCTGTCTAATCATTTTTTGCTGTATTTCATCTCTGTTTGCTATCAACGTCAAAACAAGTGGCAAATTTTTTCTATCCATACTATTTTCACTCTTGTAGATTTATATTTTCTTAGTTTCTCACATGCCAATTTCTTAGTTTAACACACACACATAATATCTATAAAACAAAATGTAGTCTAAAGTTAGGAAAATAGGTTACTAAACTACAACACTGAATCAACAAATGTTTTCTATAAAGGGACAAATAGTAGAATTTCCTAGCCATACAGTCTCTATTAAACAACCCAACTCTGCTCTTTTAGCATGAAAACAGTCATAATCAAACCAAACCCACTATCATAAAGCAGATTCCAACTCATAGCTATGGTAGCATAGTGCCTAAAGCACTTGACTGCTAACCAGAAGGCTGGCGGTTCAAACCCACCAGCCACTCCTTGGAAGGAAGGTTGGGCAATCTACTTTTGTAGTGATACCGCCTCGGAAACCCAAGGAGGGGTCGCTATGAGTTGGGGCTGACTTGACCACACATAAGAACAACAAACTCATAGCGAACCTATAGGAAAGACTAGAACTACCCTATAGTGTCCAAAACTGCTAATATTTATGGAAGCAGACTGCCTTATCTTTCTTCCACGGAGCAGCTGGTGAGATTGAATGTCTCACTTATTGGTTAGCAGCTGAATGCTTTAATCACCACACCACCAAGCCTTCCTGAAAGTAGCCATAGAAAAAATAAAATGAATGCATGTGGCTGGTCTCCAATTAAACTTTATTTATAGACATTAACATTTGAAATGTAAGTTATTTTCACGTATTACAAAATCTTCTTCTTCTTTTCATTATCTTTCAAACATTTAGAAATGCAAAAACATAGTGAGCCATACAAAACAAGCAGCAAGACAGATTTGCCAACTCTGATAAAGAGACTTGCATTTGTTCAAATCAAAAACGTAGTACTTATGAGCTTGGGTTCTGATATCAGACAATAACTCCTGATATCAGAGATTGGGGCTTGGGAATCTTTTTTTTTTTTTTTTTAATTCCAATCCTTAGTTTTTTCACCTAAAAAATGGGAATAATGATAGTAAAGTCTTCATAAGATTATTGTGAGGATTACATGAGTTGATTTCTGAAAAGAGCTTAGAATAGTCCTGGAAATACAAAAAGTAGCCAGTATATGATAGCTATTGTAAAGGGTTAAAGGCTTTTCTAGATGCTCTTAATACATCATCTCATTTCAACTTCATTACAATCTTTAGATGTCAGTATTTTTGTACTTCATGAAAGATAAAGAAACTGAAGCTCTGATAGAAAAGTGATTTGTACATGATTAGGTTTAAGTTAGTGTGATGGCTTGGATTGAGTCTGGCTCAGATTTCTTTAACTCCAGTTAGTGCATTTGCCAGTGTGCCTTGGGTTCGTTTGTATGATGGTCTGATGTCAGGCACCTTTGAGTTGGTTCCTACTCATAGCAACCCTATGTACAACAGAACGAAACAATGCCCAGTCCTGCACCATCCTCACAATCTTTGTTATGCTTAAGCCCATTGTTACAGCCACTGTGTCAATCCATCTTCTTGAGGGTGTTCTACTTTTTCACTGACCCCATACTTTACAAAGCATGATATCCTTCTCCAGAGACTGGTCCCTTCTCAAAACATGAACAAAGTACATGAAATGAAGTATGGTAATTCCCACTTCTAAGGAGCATTTCTTCTGGCAGTCCTTGGTATTTTCAGTACTCTTTGCCAACTCCACAATTCAAAGGCATGAACTCTTCTGTGGTCTTCCTTATTCATTGTCCAGCTTTTATATATATATATATATATATATATATATATATATATATATATATATATATATATATATATATAGATATATATATATATATATATATATATGATGCTGTTGAAAATACCATGGCTTGGTCTTCAAGGATGGATTACACCTCAACATAAAGAAAACAAAAATCCTCACAACTGGACCAATAAGCAACATTATAGTAATAAGAGAAAAGACTGAAATTGTCAGGGATTTCATTCTAATTGACTCCACAGTCAACGCATAGAAGGAGGAGTCAAGAAATCAGATGTCATATTGAACTGGGCAAATATGCTTCAAAAGACCTTTTCAAAGTGTTAAGAAGCAAAGATGTCACTTTGAAGACTAAGGTGCACCTGACTCAAGCCATGATATTTTCAATAGCTTCATAAGCATGTGAAAGCTGAACAATGAATAAGGAAGGCCAAAGAAGAGTTGATGCCTTTGAATTATGGTGTTAGTGAAAACAACCAGGACTGTCAAAAGAATGAACAAATTTGTCTTGGAAGAAGTACAGCTGGAATGCTCCTTAGAAGTTAGAATGTCAGAATTTGTCTCACCTACTTTAGTCATTTTGTCAGAAGGGACAAGTCCCTGGTGAAAGGAATCATGCTTGGTAAAGTATACGGTCAGCAACAACAGAGAAGACCTTCAACAAGATGAACTGACACAGTGGCTGTGACGATGAGCATAGCAAAGATTGTGAGGATAACACAAGACCAAGAAGTGCTTTGCTCTATTGCACACCAGGTCACTATGAGTCGGAGGGGACTCAATTGCACCTAAAAAAACAACATTAGATCACAGGGAAGTTTGGCATTGCTTTTCTCCTTTCGTTACCTCATTCTCTTCTGATAATATGCACCTTTAGTCAAGAATATGAGTGGATTCATGCACTGCTTGAAGGGTAAAGTTATTAATCATCAGCTGTTCCCTTATCAGTAACATAAGAGTCATTTTGACATCTGCTTAAGGTGGCTGATTATATTTGAAAATTCTATGTAAAATGTTTAAGCAAAACAATTGAAAACTGAGGAATTAGAATTTACCCCAGGAATGCGATGATTTAATACAAGACTACCCTGGAAAACGTGTTATTGTAATTCACCTTATTAACAAGTTAAAGGAAAAAAAATGTATAATGACATAAAAACTACAAGATCATTAGCAGTAGATGTAGAAAAAAATATGTTGAAACAAGTTGGTATGCATGCCCAAACATGTATAAATTGCAAAAAATTGGACATATAA
>NW_006922098.1:449354-453544 GCF_000298275.1 Orycteropus afer afer | reverse complement strand
TCTGTGTATTTCTTCCATGTTATTTTGATACTTCCTTTATAGTTCAATATTTTGCCCATAGACTCCTTCAACATTGCAACTGGAGGCTTGAATTTTTCTTTCAATTCTTTCAGTTTGAGAAATGCTGAGTGTGTTCTTCCCTTTTCCAGAGCATCTATATATATTGTATTCAGGCCATACACGTGTGGAAATTCTGAATGGTATGGCTGCTTGTAGTAGATCTCATCATGGGAATAATTACATTATAGGATATTTTATCAAGGGGAAGGACTACATCATTCATTAATAACTGCCAAGTTGACTCACAGCCTTAACTGTCGCAATCCACCCCTTATCAACTTGGTACTTATACACATATTCTTAAACCATATATAATCTCTAAACGAAGAAAATTATAAAGTCAGACTTGTGCCTAACATGACAAAAACTAACATAAACAACGAAAAATGTACTAGTCCTATTTGCATTTGACATTTTATAAGTGAAGAAAACAAAAATATTTGATTAACATATACAAGGAAGACATATTCATAACAATTATAGTCCTCATTTCTGCAACTGGTCACATGATCAAAGTTCGATTGTAGACCTACCTTCTTTCACCATCCATTTCATATCCCCTTTAATCTCAGAAAGCACATCAGTTGATCATGAAGTGAGTCCCTTTTTGAAATGATGCTGTATGGAATGCCATTATGTTTTGTAAGTCTATGTATGGTAGTTTTGGTAGAACCATATGTGCAGGGAAGGCAAATCCACATCCAGAGTAAGAGTATATTTCAGTAAGAACTAACTGCTGCTTTTTCCGTGATGGAAGTGGTCAAATATAATCAACCTGCCACCAGGTTACTGGTTGATTGCCCCAAGAAATATTTTCACTGGGAGGATTTTCCTTCACCACACTGAAATGAGGGATATGTTGCCTTTAAAATGCAAAGAGGTCTGCCATTTGTCTTGTCTCCTTTTTAGTTGTGATATGGGTCTGATGCAATGACTTATCCTTCACTTTAGAATGAATATCTTGACATGCCTAAAACCAATGAACCCCTGAAAATTTCACTGAGGTGGAAGGAGTGTGGATTTTGTCCTTTAACATGTAAATATCTTACTAATAAGTCTAAAGTTATTGGTGCATCTTTCTGACTAGGTCCAATCAGCATAATGTCAAAAATATAATTGACCAATGTGAGTTCTTGTGGAAGGAGAAGTCGATCAAGGTTCCTGCAGACGAAATTATGACATAGTGGTGAAGAGTTGATATACCTTTGAGGACTGTAGAATTGTATTGCTGGACCTGCTAACTGAAGACAAATTGTGTCTGGTGATTCTTCAAACCAAGAATTGAGGAAAGCCACTGACAGGATCAATAGCTGCATACCAGTTACTGGGAGATGTATGTGTTTGCTCAAGCAATGAAACCACATCTGGAACTGCAGCTGCAATTGAAGAAACCTCCTAGTTTATGTTTACAATGGCCCACTGTCATTCTACAAGATGCAACCTTTTTTTCTTTTTTTGCACAAGACAAATAGGTGAGTTAAATGGTGATATGATGGGAATCACCACCCCTACATCCTTCAAGTCTTTGGTGGCAGCACTATTTTCTGAAATCCCTCCAAGAATGTGGTATTATTTTTTGTTAACTATTTTCCTAGGTAAGGAGAACTGGTGGCATAGTGCCTAAGGCATTTGACTACTAACCAGAGACTTAGAGATTCACACCCACCATCTGCTCCATAGAAAGAAGATGGGGAAATCTACTTCTGCAAAGATTTACCATCTCGGAAACCCAATGGGGATTGCTATGAATCAGAATCAACTTGATGGCAGTGGGTTTTGGTTTATTTTCCCAGGTAGTAGCAGTTGTAATGGCTGCCACTTGGCTTTTCCTACAATAATGGCCCTCACTATACATGCCAAGGATCCAATCTGGAGGCTCTGCCAGTTGTGAAGTATGTATATTCCAATTAAACATTATGGAACTGGGGAAATCACTAATGGAAGGTTTTGGGGAACCAATGGACCCACTGTGAGAGGGATTTGAGCTGACTCCATTAATAACCTGACCTCCATACTCCCCTACTCTGGTGTGCCACAGTGACATTTTAGGTCTCCTGGAATTATTGTCAGTTCAGAGTTAGTGTCCAGTATTCTTAGAAAAGTCTGATTGTTCCCTTTTCCCAAATGAATAGTCACTCTTGTAAAAGGCTGTAGATCCCTTTGGAAAGGCTATAAGAAAGATTAACAGTAGATATCTACTGCTGTAGTGATACTGTCTCAGAAACCCAAGGAGAGGTTGCTAAGAGTTGGGTCCGACTCGTTAGCACATAACAACAACACATACATTATACAATATACAATAACAAAGATGTCCATTTTTTGACAATGTAATGACCTCTTCATTCAAGGAATTGTGGATTTGTAAACTTTCTCAATTTTGGAAATTGTTTGAGGGGTCATGAATCTCTATTCTGGAAGTTCAACTTAGATTACTGCTCATTTGATCTAGAATTCTTCGACTTGTACAAATCTAGTAATTATTTAGTAGATTTTTCATTTCACTCCTAGGAACATCATGTCTAAGTATTTAACTCCATAATTCCATGCAAATCAGACTGTTCTGATTATTTCTGTGAATCTGCTATCCAGCACAATAACAATATGCACCTTGCCTTTGTTGATTAAGTTCTGCCACTTGTCCCCTAACACCACAGGGTCCCATCAATCTCATTGTAGTTATGCCTTAATTCAATTGGAGCATGTTCCACCATCAAATCTGACTTACATAAAACAGCAATCACAATAGTCTTTTATGATGCTGAGGGTCCCATCACAAATTTGTTCTTCACCACTGTGGTAACAAGTGTATCCTCTGGGCACTCCATGTGTGGATCTGTAGGTCTAACCTCATTAATGCACTCTACCATGCCTTTAGAAACCTTTTTCTAAAGTATACCAAGGCAGGGCTGGTACTTCAACTTGATTTTGCGTAGGTCACTGTGTAATCCACACTTCAGTGAACCAACCAAATAAATTATTAGACGTTTCTCTAACTTATCAAGCTGAAATATTGAACAAAGTATCTGTGCTTAGTGGGCCTCTATCAATGAATTCAGACTGATTCAACTTTATGTTCCTTGCATCATTATCCCACAACCTTAATAGCCATTCTCATTTCTATTTGTACATATTAGAAAAATCAAGCAGTTCTTTTGGCGTGTAGCATACATCTTCCTGAGTCACACTTTGCACTTCATCTTTTGGGGCTCTTTGGGACTTAAGTCTACTTTTATGTCTAGAAGCATAAATTGTGTGTGTGAAGTGGGATCTTGGGAACATTTACCAACATATAAGTCAACTGCCTCAGAGAATGTTCTAGATAATGCCCCAAGCACAAACTCAGCAGGCACTGCTGGGTTAATCTCATCAAATGGGAGTAGAAGGGATAATGATTTTACTGAGAAAGGTAAGACAAAGATGGAGTAAACTTTTCAGATCATAGGGGTGGTGCTATTGGCAGGAGTTATTCAATGGAATTTAAGGGCCAAAAGTCCAAATTTTCCTGATTGTCTCCCCATCTGTCCCCTTCTCAAGTTTCAGGTCTGTGTGACTTTATCCTTTCATATTTTGGTTAGAAGGTTCATTCACTTTCTTTGTGGTTACTCAGTAGTAAATTCTTATCTCCTTAAGTTTGGACTCTACAGTTCTATTTGACATCATCTTGACTTCCTTTCCATGTGAGAGTTTTGTAATTATATAATTTATTCCCTCTATTTGCTTTGAGGTTGGTATCATTTACAGATTGATTCTTCACGTTCTCTATTTTCCATTTTGTATGATTATTTTAGATTTGAGGATTTTTTTTTCCTGGGTGGTGTTATCACATGTCTTAATCTTAAATTATCTTCTGATGTTGGTTTTCTGTTGGAAGGACTCTCTTTAGCATTTCTTGTCAGGTGCCCTTAATTACTCTTTGTTTGGGCAGATCATAATTTCACCATCATATTTGGAGGAAAATCTTGTTGTATATATAATTCTTGGTCGGGAATTCTTTTTAATTAAAGATTTTTTATATGTCATCCCATTGTCTTCTTGCTTGCATAGTTTCTACCAAGAAGCCAGACCTTAGTCTTATTGGTTCCCATTTAAAGGTAACATTTAGTTTTTCCCAAATTGCTCTCAAGATTCTT
>NW_006922098.1:448254-448704 GCF_000298275.1 Orycteropus afer afer | reverse complement strand
AGAAGGAAGATGGGGCAATCTACTTCTGTAGTGATACTGCCTCGGAAACCTAAGGAGGGGTCACTATGAGTCGGGTCCAACTTGACAGCACATAACAACAACAACAACATGTGTTATCTCTCTCCACAATTTTAGAGTTCATTCTGCATTTCTAATTGCTGTTTTGTACAATTTCTAACCCCCTATTAATTTTGTAATTTTGCTCTTAAATTATTTTCATTAATTCATCAAGGGTGTTGTCTGTCTTTTCTTTGCTTCTTTTTATGGTTTCCTTGAGCCCTTGGAAAGGAAAAATCTCTCTCTCTATCTATCTATATACCTACCTATCTATCTATCTATCTAGAGAGAGAGAGATGTTCAAACCCACCAGCCACTCCTCATAAGGAAGACTGGGCAATCTACTTCTGTTGAGACATTGCTGCAGAAACCTAAGGAGGGGTTGCTATGAGT
>NW_006922098.1:447592-448154 GCF_000298275.1 Orycteropus afer afer | reverse complement strand
TAGCCCCTTGGGTTGGAAGGCACTCAAAATAGGATTGGGAAAGAGCTGCCTCATTAGAGTAGAACGAACCTTAGTGATAGGGATAAATTAAGCCTTTCAAGACCTCCATGTGCTGACATAGCATGACTCAAATTGAGGATAAACAGCTGCTGCAAACATCCATTAAAAATTGGAACATGGAATGCATGAAGTATGAATCTAGGAAAATTGGAAGTTGTCAAAAATGAAATGAAACTCACAAAGACTTATATCCTAGGCATTAGTGAGCTGAAATGGACCAGTTTTGGCCATTTTCAATCAGACAAACATATGATCTATCATACCAGAAATGTCAAATTGAAGAGGAATGGTGTGGCATTCATCATTACAAAGGATGTTTCAAGATCTGTCCTGAAGTATAATGCTGTCAGTGATAGGATAATATCGATACACCTACAAGGAAGACCAGTTAATACTACTATTATTCAAATTTATGCACCCATCACCAAAGCAAAAGATGACAAAATTGAAGATTTTTATCAACTTCTGCAATCTGAAATTGACTGAACATGCACTAAAGATG
>NW_006922098.1:446976-447492 GCF_000298275.1 Orycteropus afer afer | reverse complement strand
TGCACGTGGACTTCCCCAGATGTAGTAAACAGGAGTCAGGTTGACTGCATCTGTGGCAAGAGGAGATGGAAAAGCTCAATATCTTCAGCCAAAACAAGGCCAGGATCTGATTGTGGAACAGACCATCAACTACTCATATGCAAGTTCAACTTGAAATTGAAGACAACTAAAACAAGTCCATGAGAGCCCAAATATGACCTTGAATATATCCCTCCTGAATTTAGAGACCATTTAAAGAATAGATCTGATTCATTGAATACCAATGACCGAAAACCAGAAGAATTGTGGGATGACATCAAGAGCATCATCCATGAAGAAAGCAAGAGGTTGTTAAAAATATGAGAAACAAAGAAAAGACCAAAATGGATGTCAGAAGAGATTCTGAAACTTGCCCTTAAGTGAAGAGCAGCTAAAGCAAATGAAAGAAACGACAAGATATAAAAGCTGAACAGAAGATTTCAAATAGCAGCTCAAGCAGACAAAGCCAATGACTATAATGAAATGTGCAAAGACCTG
>NW_006922098.1:442143-442859 GCF_000298275.1 Orycteropus afer afer | reverse complement strand
TAGCTTAAAATCAAGAAGGGAGTGTGTCAGGGTTGTATCCTTTCACCATATTTATTCAATCTATATGTTGAGCAAATAATCCAAGAAGCTGGATTATATGAAGAAGAACGTGTCATCAGGATTGGAGGAAGAATCATTAACAACTTTCAATACACTGACAACACAACTTTGCTTGCTGAAAGTGAGGATGACTTGAAGTACTTGCTGATGAAGATTGAAGAATACAGTCTGCAGTATGGATTACATCACAATATAAAGAAAAAAAAATCCTCACAACTGAACCTATAAGCAGCATCATGATAAATGAAGAAAAGATTGAAATTATCAAAAACTTCACATTGCTTGGTTCTCCAATCGATGCCAATGGAAGCAGCAGTCAGGACATCAGATGATGTATAACACTGGGCAAATCAGCTGCAAAGGACCTCTGTCAAGTGCTTAGGAGCATAGATGTCTCCTTGAGGACTAAGGTGCACCTGATACAAGGCATGTTTTTTTCAGTTGCCTCATATGCATGTGAGAGCTGGAAAATGAATAAGGAAGACCAAAGAAGAGTTGATGCTTTTGAGTTGTGGTGTTGGCAAAAAATGCTAGAGGTTCCATGGACTGCTAAAAGAACTTACAGGTCTGTCCTGGAGGAAGTGCAGCCAGAATGCTCCTTGGAGGTGAAAATGGCCAGACTTCATCTCACATACTTTGGTCGTATTGTCAGAAGG
>NW_006922098.1:437000-441748 GCF_000298275.1 Orycteropus afer afer | reverse complement strand
TCTTTTGAATTCATTATCAAGTAGCCTGATAGCCTGTTCTTCCACAGGAAGAATTCCTAGTTGTTTATTTTGGCAACTTGCTTTTGCTATCTTGTACTGTTTCATTGTTTAAGTTTAAGGTGTCTGTTGTCTCTGAGACATTTTGAGTTGTTTTTATTTGTTGATTATGTGTTGATTTGGTTCACTTTGGTTTTTTGTTTAATTTTGTTTTGATATATCCAAATGAGTGTTGTCATTGTGCTTCTTTGATTGTTAGCTTGTCTCCATTGGGGAACTCCACAACTGTCACTAGATTGGTGGAAAAACTGGCAGGAGTGTGATCATGAGTGTTTGTTTGTCATGAGGAAGAGCTGACGTTGAGATGAACAGGTGTTTTCCACCATTTGTCATTGATCCAATGGTATAGGAGCTCTCAGCTGTGCTCTTCCATTGGTTGAGTGGGAAAATGGGGGAATAAGAATAAAAGATAAAAGATAGAAAAACAAAAACAAAAGAAAGAAAAAGGGAGGTGAGATGAAAGGTTGCTAAAAATGTAAGAAGACAAAGAAGAACAGGGAGAAATGAACATGTAAAAAGGCCAAAAATTGGAAAAAAAATAATGAAGAGGAAAATAAGGAAACTGAAGAGAAAGGACTTTGTAATTATTATCTGCCAGTAACCTTGGGAGCAGGTGGATGTGGCAGAAACCACAGATCCACAGGGGTGCCTATGAAGGTGAAAAGTACTGGGTATGAATGGGCCCCTCCAATAGGGAAGGGTGCAGGTGTGTGCCTGGTGTTCTGTTTGTGAGTAAGATCAGCCAGTTATGTAAGTGGAGGAAGGGATAACCACAACCTCTTGGTCTGTTTATTTGGAGTAAGTTTCTCCAGGTGGCTATGATACTTCTTGGGACACTAGTTTGGTGGTGGTAAGGGGAGGTTTTGCCACTATTCACAGGGAAGCTGTGCTTTCGGGAGTGGAGAGGGTGGCTTACCAATCATAATTCATTGGCATGTGTTTGACACCTTTCTGAGCACATGAAGACATTTACCCAGCTCCTGCCCAGACTTCAGTGAAAGGCCATCTCAACACTATCTTCTCCAAACCCTCCATCATAAGCTTTTATGTTTGCAGAGGTGAGAGGTGACTGATGTGAGTGGGCCCCATTAAGTGCAGCTACTACAAAGGTGTACCTCTTTTCTTAAGTGTGAAAAGAGTCTCTAGTCTCTTTGTAGCCAGTGAGATTGCTTTAACCCCTGACTCAGTCTACTTGAGGTAGAAGTGCCTAGAAATCTTGGTGGGTGAGGTTGGGATTTCTCTAGTCCCTGGTTCTGTGGTGGCATGGTGTCTAAGGCATGTGACTGCTAATGAGAAGGCTGGAGGTTCAAACCCACTAACCACTCCTTGGAAGGAAGTTTGGGCAATCTGCTTCTGTAGTAATACCATCTTGGAAACCCAAGGAGGGGTCGCTATGAGTCAGATATAACTCAATGGCAGTGAGTTTGGTGGTTTGGTTTATATGCAGGGAAAGTGTCAGTTTGTTAGATCAGAGAGCACATCCCTTCAATCTTGATTCATTGGTGTGGGTATTGCACCTCTTTGGGAATATGCAGCCATTTACCTAGCTCTTGCTTAGATTCAATTGATCAAGAAATTGTCCCAACCCCAATTTCTTTACCAGTCCCAACACAGGCTTTTACCCACTCAAAAGCCCAGTGTCTGTCAGGAATGGTTATTTGGTTCCCTTTCTTGCTCCCTCCTCTCTATGTGGCTGCCTGTGCCACTGAAAATCTGACCTGCTTCCCTGTCATTTCCTCTCTCGGCTCCCACATGTCTGTTGTTCACCTTGGATTCCTCCCAATCAGTCCACTCTGTGCCATTATCACTGTGTTGATTCCATGTTTTTGTTTTCCTTCCTCATCATCAATGTCTGATGTCTTTATTCAAAATTGCTGCACTTTGGCTGATCTCAGTCTCTTCTCTCTCTTTAGTCACTGATCTCACTGTGTTTCCCTTTTCAATCAGTGCTCAACCTAGTTTTTTTTCTTCTCATTTGATGCTTAGAATTCCAGAATCATAATTTGTATCTGTTTCACTCAGATTTTCTGGGTCTCTGTTTAGAAGGATTGAACAGAGTGTGTCAGTAGGACGTGATCTTATCTCCCCCTCTCAACTTTCATATCTTTTATGTGGCACTTGAACTATGAGTCTGAAACCCTGAGCTCATCCTTTTATTTCACCACATTTTCTAGTGAAAGTAGAACCAACCAACCAACTTTCTTATACTTCTCATTCTGACTAAATTGTAGAAAAATACCTAACATGCAATCACCTAGAGCTTTGATTCTCACAAATATTAGATCTTTCATGGTGATATTTTGCTTACTTTTATTGCTTCATCATGCTATGGATTAGCCTTCTTTCCTACTGGAGTTATGGTCCTCAGTTCCTTTAAGACTAGCCAGACTTGAGCATCAATTTAGAAAACACATCTTCATAATTTTATTTCTCTAGAACCATTCCTGATACCAAATATCTTAGAATGAGTTCTCTAGAGAAGCAAAATCAGTGAAGCTTGTGTTTGTGTGTGTGTATGTGTGTGTGTGGAGAGAAAGAGAGAGAGAGAGATATTGATTTATCTCAAGGAAATGGTTCATGATGTTGTGGAGGCTGAGAAGTCCCAATTATGTGGGTTAGATGTCAAGCTGGAGGCTTTCCCTGACTCACATAGTTTCCAGACTTGACAAGCTAAGATTGGCAGGACCAACACAGCAAGATGCTGGCTCACAATCTGTGGAGGATGGTGAATTCCAAGATCGGCAGACAATACAGCAGGTCACTGGCTCCTATCATGATAACTAGAGGTTAGATGATAAGAAGTTGGATGCAGGATCCAGAATGAGGAAAAAGTCACAGAACTTTGCCAGAACAGGCATATATATATATATATATGATATAGGCCACATCCCTAAGGAAACCCCCTTTCAAGTAATTGGCTGCTCATAACAGATCTCATCATTGAAGTGATTCCATTATATCTCATCTCATCATAGGAGATGACTATATCATTATATAACTGCCAAACAACATTTAAACTGCTAAACTCCTAAGAATCATAGACCAGGAGACTTCCAGTTACTTGGAGGAATAGGCAGACAAGTTACACATATCCCCTTCAACAAAGAAAACAGAAACCAATGAACAGAGATACAGAAGACAATCATGGAGCCTTGAGCTTTGAAAGGAATTATACAGAAGTGGATTGGGCACCAACTAGCAGAAAAACCTGAATGAATACAGTGAGTACAGAGAAGGTCAGAACTGTGGACTGTCAACTACTCTGATGGGACCAACACTCTGAATATTTCCAAGTGGTGTTGGGACTTGAGAATCGACCTAAAAATCAGCCCTGGTCACCAGGGGCTGCAGGAATGACTGCCCTGGTAGCCTATGACTAGGAAGGGAAACAGCAAGGATGGAGACAACCTGAGCTGTGGACTTTCTGCTGTTTGGAGGGTGCAGTCATTTTTATTGTTTGCAAGTGGTGGCCATTTTGGATATTTAAAGTGATCGAGGGTGCATCCATTTTGAATCTTTACAAGTCGTGGCCATTTTGGATTTTAGTTACAGCATTCTCATTTGGATTCCAGGGACCTAAGAATAGGCTCTGTTTGCCAAGGATGGCAGGGACATATGGGAGGCTGGCAATGGGAAAGGAGACAGGTGGTGAGTGTATAAGTGCTGCCAACTAGCATAGAGAGGAGCACAGCACAATACCCTGTTTATGTAGATAACGTACAAACAAAACAAAGAAAACAAAAATCATGGACAAGTCACTCTAATATGCAATCACCAATTAAATATAAAAACAAAAACTTTGCAATGCCTTGAGACAGCAGAACATCACAGTCCACACAAAGAAGCAAGATAAAGCAGGAGAAACAAGGGACCAGGATATTGGCCCAAAACACACCTGTGAGGAAGATGCAGCATTGGAACTCCCTGATAAAGAATTCAAAAGAATTGCATTTAGGTATCTTCAAGGAATTGAGAGACAGATCAAGGACAATAACAAAATTGAGAAAAACCTAGAAAAATTTCAAAAGATAATACAAGAACAAAATGTCAAAATAAATGAAAAGTTATAAATGATACAAAATCTACACATTGAAATCCAGAAGATTAATATTAAATTTCCAGAAATAGATAAGACATTGAATGGACAAAGGAGTAGAATTGAATCAATGCAAGACAGAATTAGTGAGATTGAAGGCAAGTACCTCAATACTTCTTTAGAAAGCGATCAATCAGAAAAAAGATCAAAACAAAATGAAGTAAGCCTAAGGTTCATGTGAGATACCATCAAAAGGAATAACCTACATGTAATCATTATTCTAGAACAAGAAGAGACAAATAAAACCACTGAGAAAATTGTCAAAGATTTGTTAGAAGATAATTTTCCAGGTATGATGAAAGATGAGAATATATCCATTCAAGAAGTCCAACGAACTCTAAACAGGATAGACCCCAAAAGAAAATCACCAGGACATGTCATCATCAAACTCACTAAAACCAAAGACAAAGCAAGAATCCTGAAAGCAGCAAGTGAAAATAAGTTACCTACAGGGGGCAACCAATAAGACTAAGCTCGAATTTCTTGGCAGAAACCATGCAGGCAAGAAGACAATGGGATGGTATATATAAAGTCCTGAAAGAGAAAAAAAACTGAACCAAGAATTATATACCTGGCAAAATTGTCCCTCAAATAT
>NW_006922098.1:435115-436811 GCF_000298275.1 Orycteropus afer afer | reverse complement strand
TACAAGATTGTTAACAGGGAACCAGAGACATCAATTGACAAATGAAAACAACTACAAACCAACAAAAGGGAAAATATTGTGTAGTTACAGAACTTCTAAATGGTAGGGAAGTCAAGACAACTACAAGATAGAATGGATTGTTCTAAACTTGAGAAGAAAACTGTAAATCACAAGGTAAACTCAAAGAAAAATGATAAACCTTCACATCAAAATATAAAAGAGGACCAGCACAAATATTTAGCAAATACTAAAACAATAGCAATGAAGGAAGTGATAACATGATTCATAAACAAAACTAGCTCAGCAGAGAAAATTATATAGAACAAAGATATCAACACCACGAAAAAGCACATAACAAAAATGACAGCAACAAATTCATGCTTGTCGATAATTATGTATCTGGCAAGGGACTTATCTCTAAGATTTATGGAAAACTCCACCACTTCACCTGCAAAGGAATTAACAATCCAATTGAAAAATGGGCAGAAGACATGAATAAACACCTCACCAAGGAGGATATTCAGGTGGCTAGCAAATACATGAAGATATTCTCACAATCATTTGCCATCAAGGAGATGCTAATCAAAACAACGAAATACCATCTCACACCAGCACTGATGGCAAGGTTCAACTTGACAGAAAATAGCAAATGCTGGCAGGGATATGGAGAGATTGGGACACTCATACACTGCTGGTGGGACAGTGAAGTGATTCAAACACTATAGAAAGCAGTATGGTAATTCCTTAGAAAGCTGGAATTGGAGATACCATTTGACACACCAATCCCATCACTAGGTATATATCCTAGAGAGGTGAGAGTCAGGACAAGAACAGATATATGCACACCCATGTTCATCGTAGCACTATGTACAATAGCAAAAAATATGAAAACTACTTAAATGCCCATCAATGGAAGAGTGGATGACCAAACTATGGTACACACACAATGGAATGCTATGCAGCAAGCACTAAAGAATAATGTAGAGTCTGCAAAACAGTGCATAACATGGATGAACTTGGAGGACATTATATTGAGTGAAAGAAGTCAATCACAGAAGGACAAATATAGTATTAGTTCATTGTTGTGGAGGGTCAAGGAAAGGTTTATATACGGAGGGAAACTTTCTTTGTTGGTTGCCAGGGTTGGGAGGGGAGGGAGGGAACACTGGGGAAAAAAATGCATCGAATAAACAAACAAACAAATAAATAAATAAGCATCGTAGCCCAGTCAAGTTGATACATAGCCTTAACCAACAGAAGTTCTTAAAATCATCTTTCCTTATAATGAATACTCAGTCAAATATCTTCTCAGTCCCTTCTTTAAATCCATATGGGGACACATCATTAACTCTTATTACACAAATACATGCCAAATCTTTAAAGTGAGCAACTTTATAAAAGATGAGAGTTCCTCACTACATAGACAACACACATAGTTCTTTGAGCACCATCATTTATTGAAACGATTATTGAACAGCTAGTAGTGTTCTTAAAAATGAGAATAAAGCAATGAAAATACAAGGGAAATTCTTTGCACCTATTGAACTTTCATTCTAGGGGGAGAATAGGCACCAAATTAAATTGTTGTTGTTGTTATTTGCCATCGAGTCGGCTCTGACTCATAGCGACCCCTCCTTGGGTTTCCGAGGCAGTATCACTACGGATGTAGGAATGCCCAACCTTCCTTCCGAGGAGT
>NW_006922098.1:432707-433966 GCF_000298275.1 Orycteropus afer afer | reverse complement strand
ACTCAACAATGCATCTCTTGCATCTCTTTCCCAGCAGCGCGTGTCTCAGGAGCCCATGTCTCTTTCAGCAGCACGTCTTCCTCCACCAGCAGTCAGAGAGAGGGTTCTGCCTCTAGGAGGCCTCCTTTTGAGCCCGGGGGGTGGTCAAACTAGCAAATCATAGCATCAGAACTCTAAGCACCTGAGAGAGAGTGGGCACCTCCCAGAACATTGTATTTTGTCACGCCCAACAGAAATACTCCAGGTGGACAACTTCAGCAATCAGCAGCTCCTCAATTGCTCATAGAAAATCCCACCTTGGAGTTTACAAAGACTTATGGGTAGAAAATCCACTGTAAGTAATTTACTACACTGCAGACGGCAATGAGTTTTTTTTTTTTTTTTTAACATGTAGTGAGAGAAGTACCAGACACCCTTTTAAATAACTGAACCTGTTTTTCTCCTTTCAGTTTGATGTGCAAAATAAGAAAGTGTAGATTAAGCACAAACAATTAGTTAAAAAATAAAAATACACTTTGGGTAATGATAAAAGCATTAAGTCTGAAATGCCAAACTCCAGGTTTATAGTGGTCATTGATTTCTTACCTCATGTTGCTGTTACAGCATGACTTGAAAGGAAAGCCTACACTTAGATAAGGTCAAGTGGGTCCCAGACAAGCTGAGAACCAAATTATTGCTTCAGTCCTCATGGAGAATAGTGGTCATTTGTAAGTGAACAGTCATTTTTGGAGAAGCACATTGTCATTAGCTCCTGAGAAATCTCCTGAGTAATCTAACATCATGGTAATTTCCACCTGTCAGAGCATTCTGCTAACTTGGAGTTACTGGCATACTTTTCTTGAAAAAGAATGGATGATGATGTTAAATGATGGAGAATTATATATATTAAGCAAAAGATAATTTAAAACACATTAAAAATGAATTCAGAAAAATGACAAGGTATTTTAACAAGTAGTGAGGAGCTCTGGTGGCATAGTGCCTAAGGCATTTGACTGCTAACCAGAAGGCTGGTGGTGCTCAACACACAAAATCAGTAGGATTTCAGGAAATCAGACAATGTATTGCACTGGGCAAATCAGTTTGAAAAGACCTCTTTAAAGTGTTAAAGAGTGAAGATGTCACTTTGAAGCCTAAACTGTGCTTGAATCAAGCCATGCTATTTTCAGGTGGCGTAGTGCCTAAGACAGTTGACTGCTAACCTGAAGGCTGGAGGTTCAAACACATCAGCCACTCCTCAGAAGGAAGATTTTTTTTTTTTT
>NW_006922098.1:431039-432169 GCF_000298275.1 Orycteropus afer afer | reverse complement strand
ATGTGTGTCACTATATTAATTGTTCAGAATGTATATCATTATTATTATGCAAATAGCATTCACCGGATAACCGAGTGTCATCATTGGATATATTTATATTTTACATTTTTTTCCAGTTAATGTTTGCCTAGTTTGTTACACTTTGTAATTTTTCAGAGATTCTTGATTCTTTCCAAATGTGCCATCACATTATCTACCATAGCATCTGTTCTATTGAGTTTAATTTTTTTGGAAAACTTCCTCTTAGAACCCATTGTCATTGTTCTCTAAGCTGGACAGATTGTTTTCTAGGCTTTCCTTAAAGCTGTTACCCTGACAGTAACAGTCACAGCTCTCTTGAGTAAGACTAAATGGTCCCTAACACAGAATTGACATTTAGCTGGTATACACCTGTACAGCAGAGTAACCAGCTTCCTCTTGAATGATTGAGCATCTATTATTAATGGTCACTGCCTTGACATTTTGGTTGATAATTACTTTTAACATCATATTTTAAAGAACTCAAAAATGTACTCTTCTTTAATGTGTACCCCCGTTTTGCTGAATACATGATAGGTTTGCCATGACCTTCCTATTTTTCATCTTTAATCTGCACCATAAATATTGCCTCCAGGTTCTGAAATTCTCTGAAGTTTTCTGGGCATGTAAAAGTTCTTTTATTCCCCCCTAACTTCCAACAATTTTTTTGTTCTAACCACTCATATGCTGATGTTCCCTTTGTCATTATAAGTGCCTTTTTCATTCTTGTAATTTTAACTTTAATTATTAAAACCTGACCTTAATACAACAGTTATTTTAACATATGTGATAAACAAAATAAAAAAACCAAACTCACTGCCATGGTGTCAACTATGACTTATAGTGACTCCCATTGGGTTTCTGAGATGGTAAATCATTACGGAAGTAGATTGCCCAATCTTCCTTCCATGGAGTGGTTGGTGGGTTCCAACCACCAGCCTTCTGGTTAGCAGTCAAATGCCTTAGGCACCACGCCACCAGAGCTCCTTTTAAATATATCACTATCATGTATTTTTGTTGTTGTTATTGTTGTTGTTGTTGTTGTTATATGGCATCGAGTTGGCCCTGACTCATAGTGATCCCTCCTTGGGTTTCCAAGGCAGTATCACTAC
>NW_006922098.1:418838-425106 GCF_000298275.1 Orycteropus afer afer | reverse complement strand
AATTAAAAAAAAAAAAAAAAACCTGGATAAATATTTTCTGAAAAGCATTCTGTTTTACAGACAAGGGAATATTTCTGAAAGATCTCATATCAATGTTTTGTATGTGACCCAGAAAAGCATGCATGGTTTTAGGAAGACCTTAAGGCCTTAGGAAGTATAAAGTGTAAAGCTCTAATAAAAGCAAATCTAAAAACACTGTCAGTACAATACACAAAATGCAGTTTCACTTACTGAATTAGAAAATACGTGACTGTTGTTAGGTGCCATCAAGTTGATTTCAACTCATAGCTACCCCATGTGACCGAATAGACCTGCCCTGTAAGGTTTTCTAAACTTTAGTCTTTACTCTCCCAGAGCCACTGCGTGGATTAGAACTGCCAGTCTTTCTGTTAGCATCCCAGTGCTTAACTGTTGCGGTACCTGATTACCCCATTAAATAGAGGAAGATCCTATTTACAGATATTTGTAGTTGTTTTTGTTTTTTTATTTCTCCTAACAGAGTCTACATGCACACCTGTTCAATTACCACATTTGTTTTCTCCCTAATTTGGCTAATCAACTCCTAATCAGGACTGCAAACATTTAGTTTTAAGGAAAACCTCAAAACCTCCTTTCTCAACTGCTCTTCTTCCTTACTAAAAACAAAACAGATAAAAAACTGTACAAGCCTTTACAAAACATAGTGAATAAATCATGTTAAATTATCAAAATATATTAAAATATGATTTTCAAATAATCTATGGTATTTAATTTTTGATTCCTTATCAAACTTCTTGTGTTTTATATGCTTATTTAAAGCATATAAGCTTTTCATGTTTTTATATGTTTATATGATTTCCTATATAGTCTATAAGATTTTTGAGGACACTTATCATTCATTGATTCATGAATTATTTATTAAATACCTATTTTTTCAGACACTGTGGTGGACACTGGAATATATAGTAGGTGAATGCACCAGGCACTCTCTCTCATAAGTACCTAAGAACACATGTGCTGCAGTTACATAAGCCTGGATTTGAATGTCACTCATACTTGTGTAATATTAAAAACCTATTGCAGAGTAGAGCTGTCTCACAGTGTTTGCAAAACTGTGAATCTTTATAGAAGCAAACTTCCATATCTTTCTCCCATAGAGTGCCTGGTGGGTTGGAACTGTGCCTCTTTTGGTTAGCAGCTGAGCACTTAACCACTGCATCACCAAGGATCCTGCTCTGCGATATTAGGGAATAATAATAACATCTACTCATGCTAATGTCCATGAAGTTCCAAACACGTAGTGAGCTGTCAATTAATGTTAGCTGCTATAATCAATAAAATTTATCATTATTATTATTAATTGTGCTTGTGTTGTGCTATCTTTCAATGCCTTGTATGTATTAAGTAAGTGTACTAATAATAGTGAAAAATAGTTATATAGCTTAGGACTAAGGAATGAATGAACAGAAAAATATTTAAATGAGAAGAGGATCTTTTTTTCCCACTTCTAGTTTGCATTCTGATGAAAACAATATCAAAGAGTGACAAAACTGAAATCTGATGAAAGCAAATTTAGTATAAATAATTTGCCTAAGATATCATTTTTAGAATACACTGTGCCTTTCCTTTTTTATCAAAGTGAAGTTGAGGTAGTAATTCAACTATAATACCAGACCTTCTCAAATACGTATTGTTGCTAATGGCTTTGAGAGTATAAATTAGACTATCAGAATTAAACATCAAACAGCTACTGATAAAAACTAGGCTCCATTAGCTATTCAAGGGACAGTTTAAATGACAGTAATGGGAATTTAGAGATGAGATGAAGAAAATGTAAATATAAATCAAAGACAGTGATCTTAAGATTTGTTAAGCTTCTGAAACAAGAAATTTAGAAACGTTCAACAGATCTTAATAAGAAAGGTATTTGAGACTGTTAGGACTGTTTCAAAGAAGAAGAGGTATAAACCTGAGTTTGATTTAAAGTGTGTTTTTCATTCTACTTAAAACTTTTTATCTGGGTATTTTTAGGTGGAAAGTATTTTGTGAATTTCATATATGAAACTCTTCAAGTTCTTTACAAGACAAATTTAATAAATCTAACAAAAATACTAAGGAGAATTATAACAACATATAACAAGTATGCAAAGATTTCTATAGATTGTGAAAGTGCCAAACAGGTAGGCTTAGTTACAAAGGAAAAGAATGACTGTAACTTGGGTATTATATTTGATAAAGCAAGAGGACTAACAGTAAAGAAAGAAAGTTTTCGTTCCATGGAGAAAACCACTAATCTGACTGAATGCTATAGTGTATCAGGTCACAAGGGTTTTCTTATAACCAGGAAATGCTCAAAAATTTATCAACAGCCAGAAGTTTTCTTCAATGTGATTGAATAAAATCAATTCTCCAAAGGCTATATGAAAGGAACATTGAAGAGGGTAAAATTTCATTCTTCTTCAAAAGTGAATGATTACAGCCATGATGAAATTGTTTGTTACCTGACTGCAATTTCCCAAGAGGATTTTTTTTTCCTGTTTATATCTATTCAGAGTTATTGCTAACTATACCAGTTTAACAAAGGTGGAAACATTTCTACAGAGCAATTTCATTTTATCTCATGAATGAATAAAATCTCAAAATGTCAATGATGTTTTTCATCTTCTAATATTATCATCCAATCTTTTCTTACAGATTGTTTTTATCAAGAAGAAATGGTGTGCATAGAGAGTCATAAGAGATACTGAGTTATACTGAATCTTTAAAAGATGTTCTAATACAATTGTCACAGTCAACTAGCCTTATGTTGGACCTAAGGAAAAAAAAAAAAAAACTTTCACAGAATTCTGGGTATCTTTTTTTTTTTTTTTTTTTAATTTGGACACCATTCAAAATAAGTAGAAAGTTTTAATTTATATTATTTGAGGATTAAAGAAATTTCAATTGCATATCAAAAAATGGACCCTTTATACATGAGAGTCAAATGGCATTCAACAGGAATTTTCTAATTCAATTTAACCCTTCATATTCTCCTTACAGTTTTCTTTGGATTTATTAATCTATGGATCTATGATATTTTGAAAGTTTCCCCAAAATAACTGAAATAGTAACTGATGAATCTATGATGAAAATACATATTTTCTGACACTAGTTTAAATTTTTGCCAACAAAGTCTTTAGACAAGTTTGTAAAATAAGGCATGTAGTAAGTAGTACATTTATGACAGGAAGAAAATAATCTGTAGAGATGGGGTTTAAATACATTATCAATTTCTGAAAATTGTTTTATTTTTCCCTCCTAGGTAAAATGTAAGATAGAGAAATTCATACATATTAAGTGTAGAAGTTAGTAAGTGTTGAAAACATTTCTTAAAAAAAGTAACCATGTTTCCCATCAATATATAGAACAGTTTCATCACCCCAGAAAACTTCTTAATGCTTACTACTAGACAATCTTCAACTTCCATGGACAAACACTATGCTTATTTGTAATGGCAGAGATTAGGTTAGCATCTTCCTGAACTTCATAAATTTGGATAAATATAGTGTGTATGAATTTATATCTTGCTTCTTTCACTCAGTGTAATGCTTTTGAGATTCATCCATATCCATGCTTTAGTAACTTTCAGTTCATTTTTTTTTCTATTGTTTAATTGCAGAGTACCAATCCACTGTATGAATATGTAACAAATAGTTTATTGTTTTGGGTAAGGACCTATGAGTGGAATTGCTGGATTTTAGGATAAGCAGATGTTGGCTTTACAAGGAGTTGCCAAAACTTTTGAAAAGTGACTCGATAATTTTATTCGTCCTCCTGCGACATATGGGAGTCTCATTTATTCCATTCCTTCAGGAACATTTGAAAATATGGGTTATTTAAGTATTTGTTGTTGTTGTTTTGTGCTGTGGAGTCGGACCCGACTCATAGCGACCCCTCCTTGAGTTTCTGAGGCAGTATCACTACAGAAGTAAATTGCCCCATCTTCCTTCTGAGGAGTGGCTGGTGGGTTTGAACCGCCAGCCTTCTGGTTAGCAGTCAAGTGTCTTAGCCACTAATTATTGTTGTTAGGTACTGTTGAGTCAATTCCAACTCATAACAACACTATGTGCAACAGAATGAAACACTTCCCAGTCTTGCACTATCGTCACAATTGTTGCTAGGTATGAACTCATTATTGCAGACATTGTGTAAATCCATCTCATTGAAGATCTTCCTATTTTTTTCTTGATCTTCTACTTTATCACATATGATGTCCTTCTCCAGGGGCTGGTCCCTTCTGGTAATATGCCTAAAGTATATGAGACAAAGTCTCATCATCCTCACTTCTAAAGAGCATTCCGGCTGTACTTCTTCCAAGATAGATTTTTTCTATCTTCTGGCAGTCTTTGGTGTATTCAATATTTTTCATCTACACCAAAATTCAAAAGCATCAATTTTTCTTCATTCTTCCTTATTTATTCATTTTCCAGCTTCCACATGCATATGAAGCAGTTGAAAATACCATGGCTTGGATCAGGCACACCTTAGTCTTCAAAGTGACATATTTGCTTTGTAACACCTTAAATAGGTCTTTTGCAGCAGATTTTCCCAGTAAAGTGTATCGTTAGGTTTCTGGACTGCTACTTCCATGGACACTTACTGTGGAAACAAGTAAAATTAAATTTCTGACAAATTCAGTGTTTTCTCTTTATGAGGATATTGCTTATCGGTCCAATTGTGAGAATTTTTGTTACTTTTATGTTGTAATATAATTGATGCCAAAGTCTGTAAGATCTCTTCCATTTGGTTAAGCAGGTAGGTGTCTTCCAAATATCTTGGCATAAATGAGTGAGTTCATTCTAAAGCAAAATGATCCACCAGAATTGTGGAAATCATCAATTACTATCATAAATATCACACACTAGAAAAATTTTGATGAAAATAGTCCAAAAACTGTTTCAGTCATGTATGGACCAGCAACTGCCAGAAATTCAACCTGGATTGAAAAGAGGAGATGAAACAAAAGATATCACTGTTCATCTCAGATGAATTTTGACTGAAAGCTGAAAATACAAGAACAAGGTTTACATGTGTTTTATTGAGTATGCAAAGGCATTTGACTGAGTGGATTATAACTAACTATAGATAACACTGTGAAGGAAAGGAATTCTAGAACACTTAATTGTGCTCACAAAGAACCTGTACATAGACCAAGAAGTAGTCATTGGAACTGAGCAGGTAAATACTGCGTGTTTTCAAATCAGCAAAGTTGTGCTTCAAGGTTGTATCATTTCATCAGATAAGCAAAGCACTATTGAAGAAGAATAAAGTAGAAGGTCTCACACTGCCCGATCTCAAAACCTACTATACAGCCACCATAGTCAAAACTGCCTGGTATTGGTTTAATGACAGATACATAGACTAATGGAATAGAATTGAGAACCCAGAAATAGATCCATTTACCTATGGTCATCTGATCTTTGACAAAGAGCCAAAATCCATTAAATGGGGAAGAGAATGTTTGTTTAATAAATGGTGCTGGCAAAACTGGATATCTATTTGCAGAAAAATAGAAAATGACCTGTACCTCACACCATACACAAAAACTAACTCCAGATGGACCAAATGCTTAAATGTGAAACCTAAAACTATAAAGTTATTCAGAGAAAAGCTAGGGGCAAATTTAGGGGCCCTAATATATGGTATACATAGACTATCAAGCATAACCCAAAATACAACAAACAGCAGAAGAGAAACTAGATGAATGGGACCTTCTAAGAATTAAATGTTTATGTGCTTCCAAAGACTTCTCCAAAAGAGTCAAAAGAGAACCTACAGGTTGGGGAAAAACAATTGGTAATGACATATCTGACAAGGGACTTTTCTCTAGAATTCATAAAAAAAACTCCAATAACTCAATAACAGAAAGACAAATAATCCAATTAAAAAATGTGTGAAAGACTTGAATACACACTTTACCAAGGAGGATATTCAGGCAGCCAATAAACATATGAAGAAATGCTCATGATCATTAGCCATTAGAGAGATGCAAACCAAAATAACAGTGAGATACCATCTTGTCCCAGGACTAGAAGCAAAGTTCAACAAGACAGAAAATAACAAATGCTGGTTAGGATGCACAGAGATTGGGACTCTCATACACTGCTGGTGGAAATGAAAAATGGTACAACCACTGTGGAAAGCAGTATGGCGATTCCTTGTTGTTGTTGTTGTTAATGTGCTGTTGAGTTGGACCCAACTCATAGCGACCCCTCCTTGGGTTTCCAAGGCAGTATCACTATGGAAGAAG
>NW_006922098.1:413083-414053 GCF_000298275.1 Orycteropus afer afer | reverse complement strand
AATCAAATTTGTCTTGGAAGACAGTCTTCTTTAGAAGTGAGGATGGCAAGACTTTGTCTCATGTACTTTGGACAAGTAATCAGGAGGGACCAGACCCTGAAGAAGTACATCATGCTTGGTAAAATAGAGGGTCAGGGAAAAAGAGGGAGTCCTTCAATGAGATGTATTGACACAATGATACAAAAATGGGCTTAAACATAGCAACATTTGTGAAGATCATGTAGGATCGGGCAATATTTTGTTTCTTTGTATGTAGGGTCAGTGTGAGTCAGAACTGACTCAAAGGCACCTAACAAGAACAACAGCCATGGCTGATGATGATTTCTATTTTTCATTTGCTTATTTGCTTATTGGCCATATGTATTTCTTCTTTTGTTAAACATCCAAATCAAGCTTGATTTTGATTGGGTTGTTTGTTTTGTTTTTGTGATATTTTAGGGGTTGTTTATATATTCTTGATATTAAATGCTTATCATATATATACTTCCCTTCATTTTTTATCCCCATTCTGTATGTTCTTCTACTCCCCTTTCCCCTCATCCCCTGGTAACTTCTAATCTACTTATCTCTCTTACCCAACTTCCTGCTCCCTTTATCATTACCTCTGCTGCTGTCAATATTTGTTCAGTAAATGTCTATTGAATGTCTATTAAGTACTATATATTGTTTTATGAGTTATGGAAACAGCAGGTACAATAAAGATTTGGGCCCTGTGCTCCTAGGGCTAGTCACCTAGTAGGAGAGAATACAATGATGTACAAGTGTGTGACTTTAATGAACAGAAATTTATTTTCCCTGTTTAAGAGGCAAGAAATCTGAATTCAGGGCGCTAGCTCTGGGGTAAGTGTCTGGGAGAAAGACCTTGCCACTTTTCAGCATCTGGTCCTCCATTCATAGGTGATCTTCATATAGCCTGGCATCTATCTTCTCCCATCTTTGCTTCTTTTTCCTTTGACTAATTTATTCTTTT
>NW_006922098.1:410169-411419 GCF_000298275.1 Orycteropus afer afer | reverse complement strand
TCTTTGCTGAGCTTCTTTCCCATTGACATAACTCTCCTTGAAAGTGGTGTGTTAAAATCCCCCACTATTAATGTAGAGTTGTCTATCATTCCTTTTAATTCAGTTAATATTTGCTTCACATATTTTGGAGCATTTTCATAGGGTGCATAAATATTTATTATTGTAACCTCTTCTTTGTTGATTGACCATTTCAGCATCAAATAATGCCCATCCTTGTCTCTTAAGATGTTTTTCACCTTAATGTTTATTTATTCAGAAATCATAATCACTACCCCTGCCCTTTTTTGGTTTCCATTGGCTTGGTATAATCTTTTCCATCCTTTAACTCTTAATTTGTTTTTATCTTTGTGTCTAAGGTGTGTCTCTTGTAGGCACCATATAGATGTGTCTTCTTTCCTTATCCTGTCTGCCACTCTCTTTCTCTTTATAGGTGCATTTAGTACATTCACATTGAGTTTAATTAGTGATAAGTATGAGTCGATTCATTTCATTCAATTGTGGTTTTTTGTCATGTCATTGGTGATTCCTTAGTCCCTGTATATTTCTGTGCTGAGTTCAGTTTGCTGGCTATTGCTTTCTCCCTTTTCTTCTTTATAGTCAATTTTGTGTTTATTAAGCCCCTATGTTTTCCTTCCTTCTGTATTTGCTTAGAAGAATTGTTACTCTTCTCTGTGGTTACCTTGGAGTATATTATTGTCTCTATATTTTTAGAACAGTGCATGCTGCAAATGCATTGTCATGTTTTCCTCTGCATTTGAGGGTCTGTACCCTCTGATAGGTTAGTTGCTGTTGTTTTGTGTTGCTTGAGTTCCTTGCTTTTTTAAGGTAGAATTTTTATGGTCTTATTATGAGTACTTATTTCTGATTTGGTTTTAGAGTTGATGTCACATTACCTGGTTTTGCTGATCTCTGTTGTGGGTTCTCTATTGGTAGGACTTCCTTAAGCATTTCTTGTAGGGTTGGCCTTGTTTTCACAAAGTCTCTTACTTTCTGTTTATCTGAGAATGCCTTGAGTTCACCCTCATATTTTATGGATAATTTGGCTGGATATAGGATTCTTAGGAGCTCTGGTAGCATAGTGCCTAAGGCATTTGACAGATAACCAGAAGGATGGTGGTTCAAACCCACCAGGCACTCCTCAGAAGGAAGATGAGGCAATCTACTTCCATAGTGATACTGCCTCAGAAACACAAGGAGGGGTCGCTATGAGTCGGGTCCGACTCGACAGCACATAACAAAAACAAAAACAA
>NW_006922098.1:405000-405712 GCF_000298275.1 Orycteropus afer afer | reverse complement strand
AAAATTTGTTATGATCTACACAAATTCTTTTGCATAGTCAATAAAACACAAGTAAACATCTTTCTGGTATCCTCTGCTTTCAGCCAAGAGTCATCTGACATCAGCAATGATATCCCTCATTTCACACCATATTCTGAATCTGTCTTGAATTTCTGGTAGTTCCCTTTCTATGAACTTCTGCAAAAAAAAAAAAAAATGAATTATTGTCAGCAAATTTTACTTGCATGTGGTATTAATTATATTGTTCAATAATTTCCACATTCCATTGGATCACCTTTCTTTAGGATCAGCACAAATATGGATCTATTCCAGTCAGTTAGTGAGACACTTATCTACCATATTTCTTGGCATAGGTGGATGAGCACTTCCAGTGTTGCATCTGTTTGTTGCAACATCTCATTTGTCATTCTATCAGTTCCTGGAGGCTCATTTTTGCCAGTGCCTAAAGTGATGCTTGGACTTCTTTCAGCATCATGCATTCTCTTCATCATATGCTACTTCCTGAAATGGTTGAATGTTGACAAATTCCTTTTTGGTACCATTACTCTGCTGATTCCTCCAATCTTCCTTTGATGTTTCCTGTGTTTTTCAATATTTTGCCCATAAAACCCTTCAGTATTTCAACATGAGCCATGATTTTTTTTTTCTTCAGTTTTCCAGCTTGAGAAGTACCAAGGTTACCCTTCATTTTTGGTTTTCTATCTCCAGTTAT
>NW_006922098.1:396036-404900 GCF_000298275.1 Orycteropus afer afer | reverse complement strand
CCTCTGAAATCTTCTGTTTAACTCTTTTACTTCATCATTTTTTCCATTTGCTTTAGCTACTCTACCTATAATGCGGATCATGGCATCAATCAATAAATGTCTGAGAATTAGTTATATTGTAAAAGGAATACACATCAGGGACAACAGTACTTTCATTCTTAAAATATTTTGACTCTGCTAATAGCACACCTGCTCTTAATGTCATTAATTGAAAATCTTCAAAAAGTAAAATAACATTGGCATATTGCAGTGACACAAAGAAATTTTTTACATAAATTTCCGTTGCCTAGAGTTCAGTTGTAATTCTGTTTAATCCATTTTAAGGTGTCTTAATATCATGTAATGGGGTGTCTTGAGATGAGATATACAGCAAGGAAGTGACCTTATAAATAATTATGAGTATTAGTGAAATTAGTCTCCTAAAATAACAAATGATATGCCTACTACTGCTGATTTCACTATTTCTATTACCTACTAACATTGACTAAATACTCACTATTGTCTGACATTGTACCAAACACTTTACATACATTGTTTTATTTAATCTCACATCTATTCTAGGAGGTGGTTTACTATTTCCATTTGAAGTGAAGAAATTTAATCTCAGAAAAGTTCAGTAACCTACACAGGTTCTAAAATTAGTAACATTTAGTTCCAGAGAGTGAATTTAGTTTATTCTAGAATGCTGCAAACAGATATAGGCTCAACTACTAGCCAAGAGGTTGGGAGCTTTAATCCATCCAACAGAGGTTTTGTGATCTGCCTCTGAAAGCCTTGAAAACCCTATGGAACAATTCTGCTCTGCACATATGAGGTCACCATGAGTCAGACTCAACTTGACAGCAACTAACAACAACAACATGCCATACCATCCAATTCTACTCCACACATCCTTCATTTATAAAACATTGCTCTTTTGTTCATCACCCTTTTTTGGTACATCTTTTAAATCCTGGAAGCCATATCTTCACCCTTTGAGATCTATGTAATTTGGGCAATCTACTTCCATAGAGATACCACCTTGGAAACCCAAAGAGGAGTCTCTATGAGTCAAATTGACTCAACGGAAGTGAGTTTTTATTTTTTTTCCCCCTCCCAACCATAAAGCTGATCTTGAAGCTGCTGCAGGGATGGTCCTTTTCTTTTCTTGGAGGACAATGGATGTATTTCCTTTGGCCTATTTCCTGCCTGTAGAATTCCAAAAGGTAGAAAGCCTTCTATCCTTTTCTTCTTTCTCTGTCCTCTTCAGTCTAACCTGGTGATTTTTTTTTCCTTTTTTTTTTGCTGTGGTAATTGGTTAGATCCATTAGTCAAAGGTATAATTTTTTTTTACTCCTGTACTTGGTGAAAATTCTAGGATACGTGTCCTTAATTTGTATGTTTTCCATATCTTTGGGCTTTGTTTTCATTTTGCAAATTAATTCTTAAGTTCATCTTTTTGCTCTCACATTTTACTATAAGCAGTAAGGTGAAACCACACAGCCCTTTTAAGATCTTCCAAGAAACCTCTTCAGCTAGATATCTTAGTTCACCACTTATAACTTCTACTCTCCACCAAATATTTGAACATAATTCACACAGATTCTCTGTTCTGCATAAAAAACATCACCCTTCATCCATTATCCAATCAATTGCTCATCATTTTTTTTAAATTTCACCAGAGATGGCAGACAAGATGTTACCTTACTGAGATACAACACCCAGCCCCTCTACAGGGAAAAAAAATTAAAAGACCCATGAAACCTACCAAAACAGATGCAGAGATAATCCTGCATCACTGAGCATCAAGTGAATGGATAAAGATGTATATTAAACACCAAATGGAAAAATAAGGTGAGCAAAAACAGCATACAGGAATAGATTCAGAAAACAGATACTCTGTCATCCAGACCAGCACAGTGAGGCCATTTTGGGACATAGCAGACTACATAGTTGGTGAAGAGAATGCAACTATACAAAATTCCCATTAAGACAGAAACACAGTGTAAACAAATCTGGAGTGAAGCAAAGTAAACAAAACATGAGCTAGAACCAAGGGAGAAAAATGTAAGAAAGTGGATGGGAACACCAGAGATACAGGTCACCACAGAAGTGGGAAGGAATCAGTAAATAGTGATAGAACGACTCATCATGTGGAGGGGAAGACCTGTGAGGTGGTGACTCATGATGCTGGACTCCAAGAACTTCCATGTCTTACTTAAGTCAGGACAAGAACAAGATAACTGGTTGCTGTCACCCAGAAGTACACCAATATCAATGCCAGTGAATGGCAACTGAAAAGTTGCACTGTTCTTCCTTCTCACCCACACCTTCCCAGTGTCCAGTAGTTTATCCTCTTCTGCCTCCATCAACCTGGCAGAGTGATGCCCCTGCTCAGATCGCATAGACAGCCTCATCCTCCTCCCCTATGGTCACCTGCCACAACATGCCCCCAGTGGCCTGTGTACCTTGAGCTTATCATCTCTGTGGTCAGACCCACACAATCACATGAACTTCACCTCATGCACTGACTTGCACCCTGCTTAAAAACTACTGGATAAGAAAGAAATAACAAAAAAAGAAAAGAAAATGAAATTTTCCTAGAATCAAAGAAGAATAAAAACACAACATATCAAAACCTATGGGACACAGAAGAAGCAGTGCTCAAAGGTCACACATCAAAATAGAAAAAAAAAATCAACACCTTAAGTCAATATCTACAACAATTAGAGAAAGAGTAGTGTTAAAATACTAGTTACCAGAAGAAAAGAAATAATAAAGATTAGAGCAAAAAATAAATGAAACAGTAAATAGAAAAACAATAGAAAGATTCAACAAGATGGAAGCTGTTTCTTTGAAAAGATTTAAAAAATTAAGAAACCATTGGCAAATTTAGCACAGAAAAAAAAGAGAAGTTGATAATAATATGGATAAGAATGAAATTTGCAATGTCACACAGAACTAACTTAAATAAAAAGGGTAATAACATTACAAAAAACTATACTATTCTGGTTACCTAATGCATCTCTGACAAGAACATACCACAAATGGGATGGCTTGAACAAACAAGAGTTTATTCTTACAATTTGGAGGCTTTAAGTCCGAGTTTAAAGTGCCAGGCTCTAGGGGCTGGGTGAAAGCCCCTCAGCTTTGGGCTTCAGCTCTGTCTCCTGCTCCCAGTCCACTGGATCTAGAGGCTTTTCTTCACTCAGACAGCTGCTGGGTGATGAGGCTGACAAGCCCAAGGCTGACAAGCAAAAAAGCACAGTCCCAGTGTTACCAAACCACATGGCAGGGCATTAATTCAAGTCCATGGAAAGTCCCAAGCTTGGCAGAGCATGGCAGGCTGCTGAACAATGATACTGCTACATGCAGAGTTCAAGCGTGCCATATGCTAGAGACCATTCCCAAAGTTGTTTCGTATGTACAGGGAGCATACCACATACCCAAAGCAGCTACTCGGCTGCTCTAATAGATTCCACCATGAGTTAATTACTAATCTCACCATGGGGAATAACTACATTCAGCTGTCCAGCTATTCAACCAGGCCCAGCTAAGTTGACACAAAAACTTCATTCCACCCCTTGTCAACTTGGCACCTGTACAGATCTTCAATGGGTGGTATCTGTACAGATCTCTTCACTGGGTGACTCCAGTCCCCTAGTTCCTGAGTGGTGATCTCACTCCCTTGGCCTGGTGGGCCCCATTCCTCTACTTCTTGGGCATAGCAGCCCTGCACCCCTCACTTGTGGGTAGTAGGTATCACTCCATCCCACTAGCTCACATGAATGAGCAGTTCCACACTCCAGAACTGAATTGGTGGTCTGGTTCTATGAAACCTAGGGGGCTGTGGTAGTTCTACCCCACAGGCTATGGTCCTACCCTTTGAGGCTGAGGCAGCTCTGCTTCCCATTTCCTTGGTCTCTCCATTTCTGCCAATTAATGCTGAAGGCAACCCACTCTGCCAGAAATTTTCCTGCCCCCAGAGCACTCAACTTTCTTGCTTCATGGGCTGGCCAACCTGCTACTCCATTTCATGCTGATTTCTTCTACCAGTTAATGCCCAAAGGCAACACACTTCTCCAGGAAGCTACCTGCACAATGGCATCCAGCTTTCTCCTCCATGAGCTGGTAAGGCTGTCACTGTCTCATGCTGGTTCTCTTGGCTCTGCCAGGGTCTAAGGTCAAGGACATACTCCAGTCCTGTGTCCACATTTTAGGTATCTCTCAGAGTAGCACCCCACTCTCTTGGTACCAGGAATATACCACAAATGAGATGGCTTGAACAAACAGGAGTTTATTCTCTTTCAGTTTGGAGGCTTTAAGTTGAGTTCAAAGTGCCAGGCTCTAGGGGCTGGGTGAAAGCCCCTCAACCTTAGGCTTTAGCTCTGCCTCCTGCTCTAAGCCCACTGGAGCTAGAGATTTTCTTCAGAC
This sequence comes from Orycteropus afer afer, assembly GCF_000298275.1. Classification (NCBI taxonomy): domain Eukaryota; kingdom Metazoa; phylum Chordata; class Mammalia; order Tubulidentata; family Orycteropodidae; genus Orycteropus; species Orycteropus afer. The sequence continues at coordinate 400,487 of NW_006922098.1, read as the reverse complement.
AGCTGCTTGCTGCTGAGACTGACAAGCCAAGGTTGACAAGTAAAAAGGCACAGTCCCGATATTACCAAACCACATGACAGGACATTAATTAAAGTCCATTGAAAGTCCCAAGGTCAGCAGAGCATGATAGGCTGTGGAACAAAGACACGGCTACATGTAGGGTTCAAGTGTGCCATAAGCTAGAGACCATTCTCAAAGCTGTTTCTTATATATGGAAAGCAGACCACATATCCAAAGAAGCTACTCAGCTGCTCCAATGGCTTCCACTATGGAGTTAATTACCAGTCTTAGCATGGGGAATACATACATTTAGCTGCCCAGCCATTAACCAGGCCCAGCCAAGTTTACACACAAACTTAAACACCACCTATACCAAATTTGAAAATCTAGATTAAATGGACAAATTTCTAAAGACACATTCCCTATCTAAATTAACACATACTGAGTTAGAAAATTTGAACAAACCAATGACAAAATTAAAATTAAACAGGCCTGGAAAAACTCTCAGCATTTAAAAGCCTTGGCCCAGAAGCTTTCAATGGAGAATTCTATCAAACATTCAAAGAAGAGATGATAGTAATGCTACTCATTACTGTCTAGAACATAAAAAATTATGGACTGCCCCTAAATTCATTCTATAAAGCAAATATATCTCTGATAACAAATCAGGCAAAGACATCACTAAAAAAAGAAAATTACAGAACAATATGCCTCATAAACATAGACACAAACATTCTAACAAAATCCTAACCAAATAGAATCTCAACATAACTAAAGAATAATACATCATGACCAAGTGGGATTCATACCAGGCATGCAAGGATGGTTCAACATTAGAAAAACAATCAATGTAATTAATTACATAAATAGAAAAAAGAAAATAATCACTTAAACATCTCAATCTATCCAGAAAAGTTATTTGATAAAATTCAACACATTTTCCAGATTTAAAAAAAAAAAAAAAAAAAACCCTCTCAGTAACACAGGGATTTCTAGAAGGGAAATAATTAAACATCATTAAGGTCATATGCACAAAACCAACATCCAATAGTATTTTGAACAGAGAGAGAATTAAAGGATTCCCATTGCTAACAAGAATCAAAAAAAAAAGATGGTCTTTTTTACCATTGCAATTCAATATTTTAGTGCAATTCCTTGCCAGAACAATAAGACAAGAAGTGGGAATAAAAGGCATCTGAATTGATCCTAAAGAAGTAAATCTATACCTACTTGCAGATAATATTATCCTATACTTAGAATCTCAGACACTTAGCAAGAAAGCTATTGGAACTAATACAAGGATTCAGTAATGTGGCAGGGAACAAGATCAACATAAAACTTCAGTTAGAGCTCTGGTAGTGTAGTGCCTAAGGGACTTGACTGCTAACCAGAAGGTTGGCAGTTCAAACCCACCAGCCACTCCTAGGAAGGAAGGTTGAGCAACCTACTTCTGTAGTGATACTGCCTCGGAAACCTAAGGAAGGGTCACTATGAGTCGAGTCTGACTCGATGGCACATAACAACAACAACAAACACAAACAAAGAGAACTCTTAAAAGGAAATCAAGACAACAATACTTGTTACAATAGCTACCAAAAAGATTAAATATTTAGGAATAAACCTAACCAGAGATTAAAAAGTCTCATTTTAAAAAATCACAATATTCTACTACAAGAAACCAAAAGACCTACATAAGTGAAAGAACATACCATGCCTATGGATTTGAAGACTTAGCATTGTGAAAATATTAATACTACCTAAAGCAATTGACAGGTAAAATGTAATCCCAATCCAGACTCTATAAACGTTCTTTAAAGAGGTGGAAAATCTCATCACAAACTTCATATGGACAGGAAAAAGACCCTAGATAATTAAAACACTACTGAAGAAGAACAAAGTAGAAGACCTCACATTTCCTGGCCTCAGAACCTACTATGTAGCCAAGGTAGTTGACACATCCTGGTACTGATAGAATGACAGACACATAAACCAATGGAACATATTTGAGAACCCAGAAGTAAAGCCATCCACCTATGGACAATTGATATTCAATGAAAGGCCTAAAATCATTAAATGCATAAAGACAATTTCTTAAACAAATGGTGCTGATAAAACTGGATATGTATTTTCAGAAAAAATAAATAAATCCATAGTTTACACTATATAAAAAACTGATCCAAGATGCATCAAAGACTAAATGCAAAACTTAAAAGTATAAAGAACACCAAAGAAAAAATAGGGATAAACTTAGAAGCTCTAACTTATGTCACAAATAGACTATAAAATATAACAAAAAATGCACAAATAACAGAAGATGAACAGGATGACTAGAACCTGTTAAACACATTTGTGCATCAAAAACTTCACCAAAAGTGTGAATAATAACCTACAGATTTTGGGGAAATATTTGGCAATAGCATATTTAACAATGGACTACTTTCAAGTTTATAGAAAACTTCAGCACCTCTAGAACAAAAAGACAAACAATCCCTTTTAAAAATGGGCAGAAGACATGATCAGATGCTTCAGCAAAAAGACAATGGGGCAGCCAAGAAACGCATGAAGAAATATTCATGGTCACTAGGCATTTGAGAGACACAAATCAAAATAACAATGACATATCATCTCACCCTAGCCATTAAAAAAAAAAAAAAAAAAGTCCTCACTGCCATTTGAGTCAATACTGATCCAAAGTGACCCCCTTTTGGGTTTCAGAGGCAGTGAATCTTTATGGAAGCAGATTGCCCAGTCTTCCATAGCAGAGTTCAAAATGACAGAAAGCAGCAAATGCTAGCAAGGACATGGAAAGATTGAAACTCTCATACTCTGCTGGTGGGACTGTAAAATGGTAAAACAGCATGGCACTTCCTTAAATTTTGGAAATAGAAATACTATATGATCTAGTAATCTGACTAATAAGTATATATCTTAGAGAGATAAGGGACATGACAAGAATAGATATATGTACACCCATGTTCATCAAAGCATTATTCACAATAGCAAAAAGATGCTGTCTTAGTTCTATAGTGCTTCCTATAATAGAAATACCACAGTGGATGGCTTCAACAAACAAAAATTTATTCTTTTACAGTTTATGAAGTTAGAAGTCTGAATTCAGAATGCTGGCTCTAGGGGCTGGGTGAAGGCATTTCAAGCTAGGTCTTTACCTCTGCCTCTTGTTCAAGGCCCACTGGAGCTAGAGACATCTCCTAACTCAGGCAGCTACTGGCTGCTCAGGCTGATGAACCCAACATTGGCAGGCAAAATGGCACAATCCCAAGGTCGTCAAGATACAAGGAAGCCCACTATTTCAAGCCCAGGAACTAGAGATGAAGACTTGGCCAAATGTAGGATCCAAATGTGCCAAAAAGCTCAAGACCTTTCCCAAGTCTTCTCCAAATATACTGGAATCAGGCCACACCCCTAAGGTTACTCCCCTTCAACTACTTAGCTGCTCACTGCAGATTCCACCAAGGTGATTATGATCTTATCCTGGAGAATAACTACATCCTGCTGCCAGAGCACTCAAAATCATTACCCAGCCAAGTTGATACACAGCCTTAACTACGATAGATGGAAATAACCAAAGTTCCTATAAATGGATGAATGGATAAGCAGTTTACCATATATAGACACAATGAGGTAATATACAACATTACAGAATAATAACAAATCCCCCCCCCAAAAAAAAACTTCATAACATGGATGGATTTGGAGGGCATTATGCTAAGTGAAATAAGTCAATCACAAAAGAACAAATAAGAGACCTTTACTATAAAAGTCAGGAAAAGGTTTACACAAAGAAAGAAACCTTCTTTCCTTATTACTAAGATGGGATGGGAGGGGTTTGAAAATCACTAACTAGAGAGTAGATGGGAGCTCTGGTGGTATAGTGCCTAAGGCATTTGACTGCTAACCAGAAAGCTGATGGTTCAAAGCCACGAGAAGGAAGTTTGGGTGGTCTACTTGTGTAGTGATATCATATCAAAAACCCAAGAAGGGGTTGCTATGAGTCAGATCCAACTTGATGGCAGTGAATTTATTGTTTGTTTAGAGAGTAGATAAATATTAAATTGGGCAAATAACAAGGTATTTCTGCACAATATGACTGGGACAAAGGAAGATCCTGAGAGGTGTACAAGTGTTAGAGACAATACAGGTAACTAGTTTCACATACACAATTTTACATAACAGTAACAACAAGCAATAATTTATAAGTGGATACATACACACACATGCAAGATGAACTGGTGTGGGAAGGCAAACAGAATTCCACACATGAGCATATACAGGTTTGTCAGAGGATGTTTCTGCATATTCATTTGTATGTGCTGCAAATATGTCCTGGTATATAAAAGAGTATACAGGGTGCAAGGATGGTTCAACATTAAAAAAAAAAAAAACAATCAATGCCATCCACCACATAAATAAAACAAAGGAGAAGAACCACA
>NW_006922098.1:387245-391093 GCF_000298275.1 Orycteropus afer afer | reverse complement strand
ATTTGCTCTGTAAATTTTCACCCAAATCACAATAAAAATAAAAATAAAAAAAAGTATACAGGGGCAAAGTTTGGAAAACTTCTTAGTGAAAACCAAACACCTTGAGGAAATGAGTAACTGAGCTTGGGATCTTAGGGATAGTCTCGGGATACATCTAGGTCAGTGGGCATAACAGTTCACAAAGACAATGTTCTACACCCTACTATGGTGAGTAGTGTCTGAGGTCTTAAAGGATAGTGAGCCACTATCTAAAATGCAACTATTATACTCTCCCTGTCTGGAGTAGAGAAGAGTGAAGAAAATAAAAAATCTCAAGGAAACAATTAACCTAAGGACTAGGATTACAACACAAACTATAACCTCTCCTATCCAGAGACCAGAAGAACTAGATGTTCCTTGTCTATCTACTGCTTTGACAGGATCACAGAAGGTTCTGGACAGAATGGGGGAAAATATATTAAAAAAATTAAAATCACTAGGCTTACTAGTCTGAGAGAAATTGGTAGATCTCCTAAGACTGTCATCCTTAGATACCCTTCAATCCTGGATCTGAACCCACCTTTCAAGTATACAACACACAGGCCTATAAAGTGAACAATAACACTTGGGAGTAATGTGCATCACAGAACAATTAACTACAGGAGATGAAAAGGCAACATTTACCCCAAAACAAAGCTCAGAAGGCAGAAAATGGTAGGAAATAAGATAAATGTATACAGGAATTCCAGGGAAGAAGTGGGGCGCATGTTATTACATTGTGAGAATTGCAACTAATGATAAAAACAAAATATGTATAAATTGATGAATAGAAAGCTAATTTGTACTGAAAATTTTCTCCCAAACAAACAAAAACAAAAACAAACAAACAAACAAACAAACAAAAAACTCTCAACAGAAGCCCATTTAACATTTGATGTCCACAATTCTAGCAACAATCTTGTTCTGGTTACCTAGTGCCACTCTGACAAGAAATGTACCATAAATGGGATGGCCTTAACAAGCAGGAGTTTATTCTTACAATTTGGAGGCTTTAAGTCCAAGTTCAAAGTGCCAGGTTCTAGGGGCTGGTTGAAAGCCCCTCAACCGTGGGGTCCAGCTCTGCCTCCTGCTCCTGGCCCACTGGAGCTAGAGGCGTTTCTTCACTTATACAGCTGCTGGCTGCTGAGGCTGAGAAGCCCCAAGGTTGACGAGTAAAAAGGCACAGTCCTGATGTTACCAAACCACATGGCAGGCCATTAACTTAAGTCCATTATAAGTCCCAAGGTTGGCAGAGCATGGCAGGCTGCTGAATAACAACATGGCTACATGCAGGGTCCAAGCATGTCATAAGCTAGAGACCATTCCCAAAGCTTCTTCTTATATACAGGAAGTAGTCCACATTCCAAAGGCAGCTACTGAGCTGCTTGTGGTAGATCCCACCATGGAGTTGATTGCCAGTCTCATCATGGGGAATAACTACCACCAGCTGCCCAGCCACTCAACCAGGCCCAGAGAAATTGACACACACACATAACTACCACAAATATCTTTAAGTCAATCCAAGGTTTTCTTTCTTTCTTTTTTTTCTTTTCTAGTAGGCACCTTAAAACTCTTCCAGACTCTACAAACTACCAAATTCCAAAACTGCTTCTAAATATTAGGTATCTGTTACACTAGACAGCTTCTATTCGTTCTATCAAATCAACCATTTCAAGAGGTAACATATGATAAAGAACATATGGTATTGAAGGAAGAAGATCAACCTGAACTGAAGGCTTCAGTGAAAAACAAGGCTACAAAAATTGATAGAATTCCAACTGAGATATTTCAACAAATGGCTGCAAGCCTGGAGGTGCTCATCAGTTGATACCAAGAAATTTGGAAGACAGCTACCTGGCCCACTGATTGGAAGTCGTTCCATCAGAATGTGGAAATTATAAGAAAAACTTTGCTGACAATAAATCAAAATTGGTTGCAGTAGTATATCAACAGGGAACTGCCAGAAATTCAAGCCACATTCAGAAGAGGACATGACACAAGGGATATCACTGCTGGTATCAGATCAGTCTTGGCTGAAAGCAGAGGATAGCAGAAACGATACCTGTATTTTATTGACTACGCAAAGGCATTCATTTGTGTGGATCATAAAAAAATTATTAATAACATTGACAAAAATAGGAACTCCAGAACATTTCATTTTGCTCACATGAAACATGTACATAAGCCAAGAGGCAGTCATTTGAGCAGAACAAGGGGATATGGCATTTTTTAAAATCAGGAAAAGTGTGCATCAGGCTAATGCTCTTTCACTGCACTTATTGAATTTGTATGCTGAGCAAATAATCTGAGAAACTGGACCAGATGAAGAAGAATTTGAGGAAGAATCATTAACAACCTGCGATTTTCAGATCACACAACTTTGCTTGCTGAAAACAAAGGCTACTTGATGCACTTATTGCTGAAGATGAAAGACTGCAGGTTTCAATATGGATCACACCTCAACATAAAGAAAACAAAAATCTTCACAATTGGACCAATAAGTAAAATCATAATAGAAAAATATTGAAGCTATCAAGAATTTCATTTTACTTAGACCCACAATCAATACTTATAAGAGCAGCAATCAAGAAATCAAATGACACATTGCATTGGACAAATCTGCTGCAAAATACCTCTTTAAAATTTCAAATAACAAAGATGTTACTTTGAGGGGTAAAGTGCACCTTCCTGAAGCTATATTATTTTCAATTACCTCAGATGCATGTGAAAGTTGGACAATGTATAAATTAGACAAAAGCCTAGATGTATTTGAATTATGGTGTTAATGAAGAATATTAAATATATCATGGACGGACAGAAAAGTAAACAAATCTGTCTTGGAAGAATAGCCAGATTTCACCTTAGAAAGGAGGATGGTGAGACTCGTCTCATGTACTTTGGACATGTTATCAAGAAGGACCAGTCCTGGGAATAGGACGTCATCGTAAATAAAGTACAAGGTCAGTGAAAAAGTGGAAGATCCTCAATAAGATAGATTGACCCAGTGGCTGCCACAGTGGGCTCAAACAACAATTGTGAGCATCTTGCTGGACCAGGTATTTTTTTTTTTTTTTTAATTTACTCTGCTTTGAGCGCAAATTTACAAAGCAAATTTGTTTTACATTCAACAGTTTGTGCACATTTGATTTCACGCCCTGATTACCATCCTCAAACATAGTACTCTCCTCCCCTCCTATCCCTGTGACTACTCACTTTCTGTGCCCTTCTTAACTATGCATTCCTGTCTGTCCAGCTTTCCCTCTATGTGAATGTGAATACTGCCCCTCTGGTGTCACATGGCTGATATCTCTAAGTGGTGTACCTCCCCAGAGTATGTGGTTGCATCGGCCTGGGGTAGGTGTTCTGCATGTAGGTCTTTCTACTGTTGGGCTGAGAGCCAATCTATGGGAGTGAGTCCATTTCTAGGCCAGAAGAGTAACCCAGGGGCATTATTATTTTCTGTTGTATGTGGAGTCACCACGAGTCAGAACCAACTGGAAGGCAGCTAACAATATCTCAATTGCTAGTTTAAGTGCTGGAATGCAGTGGAAATAATTCTTAGAATTTTGTAGTGAAAGAGAAACAATTTAAAAAATTTAATAAATAAAGAGACATGTAATATAATGTTAGGTAGCAAAAGTTAAGCACTCGGCTGCTACCTGAAAGCTTGGCAGTTTGAACCCATGAGCAGATCCATGAGAGAAAGACCTGTTGACTTGTCCTTCTGCTTGCATAAAGGTAGTTGTTGTTTTTGTTTTGTGCTGTCAAGTTGGACCTGACTTATAGCGACCCCTCCTTGGGTTTCCAAGGTGGTATCACTACAGAAGTAG
>NW_006922098.1:383624-384468 GCF_000298275.1 Orycteropus afer afer | reverse complement strand
CTCTGAACAGCTCACTGAGTCAGAGTGCACCAAACTCAGAGGAGTAGAATTAGAAAGGAGAAATTACGGGGTGGGGGAAATAACAAGATCAGAAGATCTATCCTGTGGAGCGCCAATAGGCAGCTGAGAAAAGCCATCAGTGACTTCCCTAGGGGAGCGACTGGTAGTCAAGAATGGCCATCTGAGACCTCCCTGGCTTAAGAAGAAGACACACCACACCAGCATACCTGTGACCACACCAACATACCAGCAATCACCCCAAAGATTTACCTCAGCACCTGATTTCATTGGTAACTTGGGTTGGCTAGGTGCAAACGGGCACATCCAGTACTGCTGAAACCCAAGCAGAGAGTCCACTGGTGCTGCAGGAGGGCAGGCCCAGGGATGTGCCCCTGCAGTGAGTCACCAAGTAAGCTTGGGTCACCTTAGTAGCACTGAGAAGTCTGTATGTATTACTGAAAATATCAGTAATATTGGGACACAGATTACAAGCAGGCACTCTCCCAACTCCAGTGCTGCTGAAACTGAGTGTATCTTTGGAGCCATGGGTGGGCGGACCCACAGAGGAACTTCCGAGGGGGATCACAGTCAGGGCCAGTTGGGCCAGTGCTGCCTTGCCAGAGAGAGAAAACCCTGCAGCAGATCATGGAGCCAGGGAGTTGTCTTGGTTTGGTTTTTTGGTGGCGAGGAGCCTCAGAAGCAGTGTTTTTGTATGTGTCTGGGCATGGCGGAGAGTGGTGACCCCCTAACAACTGGAGTTTTTGCTGAAATTGAGCTTTGGACCTGTAAATAACAGTGCAATTTCATAAATAGCAGCCCACTCAAAGCCCTAGAAACCACCCCT
>NW_006922098.1:381882-383229 GCF_000298275.1 Orycteropus afer afer | reverse complement strand
AGGAATTTAGAAGATATGTTTATAGAGCTTTACAAGAGCCTAAGGAAACCTCAAACAGAAACAAGGAGAATACAAACAGTTCCCTGGAAGGACTCATGAAAATCATTCAAGAACAAAATAATAATATTAATGCACAATCAGAACTCATACAAAAACAGTAGTTAGATATCCAGAAGATGAATACCAAAGTGACAGAATTACACAACACAGTAGAAGCACAAAAGAGTAGGTTAGAACTGGTTGAAGAAGGAAGGCATATCCCAACTAGAAGACAAATCCATGGACACCAGCCTGTATGAAGAAAAATCAGAACAAAGATTTAAGAGAAATGAAGAGAACATAAGAATTATATGGGATGACATGAAAAGAAACCACTGAAGACTCATTGGAATTCAAGAACAAGAAGAGGTGAAAAAAAAAAAAAAAACAGAAAATTGTGGAAGACCTGCTAAAAGAAAACTTCTCCCATATCATGAAAGAAGAAAAGATACTTGTCCAAGAAGCTCATAGAACCCCGCACAAGAGTGATCCCAACAGAAAAACACCGAGGCATGTTATAATCAAACTCTCCAAAATCAAAGACAAAGAAAAAAATTGAGAGCTGCCTGGAACAAAAGAAATATTACTTATAATAATCAAACAGTTAGGCTGAGCTCTGATTACTCAGCAGAAAACATGCAGGCAAGAAGGTAATGGTATGGCATGTGTAAAACACTGAAGGAAAAGAACTTCCAACCAAGAATCCTATATCCAGCCAAATTATCCATCAAATATGAGGACAAAATTAAGGCATTCTCAGACAATCAGAAATTAAGGAATTTTGTGAAAACTAGACCAACCCTACAAGAAATGCTTAAGAAAGTTCTTCCAATAGAGAACCCACAACAGAGATCAACGAAATCAGGATACATGGCATAAACACTAAAACCAAACCAGAAATAGAAACTCAAAATAAGACCATGAAACAATGTACTCTAAAAACCAAGGAAGTCAATCAGCACACAACAACAGCAATTAACCTATCAGAGGGAATAAAACTTCTAGGTACAAACTTCCAAATGGAGAGGAAAACAGGACAATGTCTTCACAGTACACACTGTTCTAAAATGTGGAGACAAGAATATACTCGAAGGTAACCACAGAGAAAAGTAACAATCCCCATAAGAAAATCCAGAAAGAAGGAAAACTTTTGGTCTTAGTAAGCACAAAACCAATAATAAAGAAATGGGAGAAAGCATTAGCCAACAAACCGAACTCAGCATAGAAAAGTATATGGACTAAGGAAACACCAACAACATAACAAAAAAACACAACAGAATGACAGCAATCAACTGACACCTATCACTG
>NW_006922098.1:380069-381175 GCF_000298275.1 Orycteropus afer afer | reverse complement strand
CATGCACAGCAGAACGAAACACTGTCTGATCCCGCACCAGCCCCACAATCCCTGCTATACTTGAGCCCATCATTGCAGCCACTGTGTCAATCCATCTCGTTGAAGGCCTCCCCCTTTTCGTTGACCCTCCACCCTACCAAGCATGACATCCTTCTCCAGTGAATGGTCCCTTCTTCTTCTACTGGACAGTAGAAGAGATAAAAACTGAAATAAAAATTTCCTAGAAACAATTGAGAATGAAGACACATCATACCAAAACCTATGGGACACAGTGAAAGCAATACTCAGAGGACAGTTTATAGCAATAAATGCATACATCAAAAAAGACGAAAGAAACAAAATCAAAACTCTAACTCACCAACTCCAACAACTAGAAATAGAACAACAAAAGAATCCAACAGTATCTAGAATCAAGGAAATAATAAAGATCAATTTTTGGAAGAATGGGCACTTATTAAGAAGTAAAAATTCTTTGTGGAGTTCTTTTTGCAGTATGCACTAGTTCATTCAATATAATAATGATGAAAAATCAGATATGAACCACCATTTACAAATAGCTAAACAAAAGAGATATATGAGTTCCTCAACTAGTACTAAAGAAAGTTATGAAACATTTTTTTTTGATTTTTTGATTGAGAGAAATTAAAATGATGAATACAAAGTAATCAAAGCAGATGTAATGATAGTCTCACACTATATAGCAGCATCAGTCTTTCAACAAAAATAACTGGTTACTGCTACCACAAGCGTTTTCTGTTTTTAAAATTGCAAACAGATTTTCAAATGCTGCAATAATAACAAATGTAAATAGCATCATTTATTATTGCATACATTATCAAAGATCTATATGTCTCTTTTTAAAAATTTTTGGTGAAGATAAACACAGCAAAATATACAGCAATTCAACAATTTCTGCATGAAAAATTCAGTGATATTGGTTACATTCTTGAAGTTGTGTCATCTTTCTCTGTGCTCTTATCCAAATTATTTTAACATCATCAACTGAAGCTCACTTCTTCCTAAACATCTCACCTAAGCTTTCAAGTTGCTGTTGTTAATTTAATCTCATATAAATTATTCTTTAAAATAATACAATGCTCAATGTA
>NW_006922098.1:378729-379430 GCF_000298275.1 Orycteropus afer afer | reverse complement strand
AAGTAATCACAATTGAGAATAAAATTATTTGGGCTTTTCACATATTTTATCATGAAAATAGCTTGTTTATAAGGCTATTGCAAGTAAATTTCCTTACATAGGAGACTCAGAACAATATGATTTTTTTTTTAAATAAGCTCTTATTGATGTAGGAGTTTATGATAAAATTGTACCACTTCTGCTGGAGGTAATACAAATACACATTTAAGTTGTGTTACCTTTTTCTATAATCTTCTCCAAATTGTTTCACCATCATCAACCCAAGCTCACTTCCACCTACACTTCTTTGAATTTTTGGTGCATGTTCTTATAAAGGTGCAAACAATGATTTTATGGAAGGCATTGGCTGTCCTGACCATATTCTGCATAATGCTGCTCATACAGTATTTGATGTCCTTTATATTGACACTGAAGTAATTGATATGAAATTATTTTATTTTAGCATTTATACTATTTGAACTGAGTAACAAGAATTCTTTTTATTTTGTTGGTATACAATATTCTTGTTTGCTCACATTCAAAAACACATTGGATCTCTTTAACAAATGCAATTGAGACAATCCTCAGGTTTTTTGTTTTGTTTTGTTTTTAAGCACTACTTTGTTATGTTGTTGTTAAGTGCCGTCGAGTCGTTTCCGACTCATAGCGACTCCATGCACAGCAGAACGAAACACTGCCCAATCCCGCGCCAGCCCCACAAT
>NW_006922098.1:369655-371671 GCF_000298275.1 Orycteropus afer afer | reverse complement strand
TCTAAAAAAACGCAAAACCAGAGTGACCCCCAAAGGGTTTCCAATGCTGTAAACCTTTAGGGAAGTAGATTGCCTCATATTCTTCCCACAGAACAGGTGGTGGGTTTGAACCACTGATCTTCTGGATAACAACCCAATACCTTACTCACTGTGTCACCAGAGCTCCTTAATTCTGAAGAAAATGTCTCAGAAATTCTTGTTGACTTTTTCAATAATCCATTGAGTGAAAAATACATATTTTTTCTTCATAATTTCCATTATCTCTTTAGCAATATCATTAAGCAAATTGAAAGAAGAATAAATAATATTATTGAAGTATTCTATTGCTTGAAGTAAATTATTGAATGTCTTAAAGAAAGAAGTTATGAAAAATTTATCCCATATGATGTCAAGGCTATTCTTAAAAGGGCAATTATTTATGAACAAGAAAACAAACTCCAATTGGAGTGGATAATTATTATAAAATTACTGTGACACATTTTTGATATATTTATTATCCCTTGAAGTATCTGATTATTTTAAATGATATTATTTAATACCCTTCAAACATTGGAACAAGTAGAATTATCATGTATATTGTTGAAGAAGGAATAAGAATTGATGTCAATACTGTCTTTGACAGTGAATGCCATACTTAAAACTTGTTGATCAAGAGATGCAAGATCATCCTTAGGAATGGAAAAAAAAGTTATACCATGAAACATACTTTATGAACTTAAGAAATGAATTTTGAAAAGCAAATCTCAGAGTATTTAATTTTATGACAGTATATGATGGCAGTTTAATGTGACAGTATAATGGCTCATAATGTTAATTTTCTCTTTAATTAGTGTTCAATGGACAAAATAACCAATTAAGTTGGGTGTGAACACTGTAGAAACTATCCTGCAATATAGATAGAGCATAGACACAACTGGAGAAAAATAATCTTAAAACCATGGATCTCTTACGGAGAGCCAAATTATCAAGTAGATTACCAGTGTTGCTAGGTGAACTCAAAGCTCCAACTTTTTGTTAACAGATGAGTGTATTAATTGTTTGAACCACTCAGGGACTGTAAATATAATTAAAGATGTATTTAATTTAAATACTTATAACTGATTTCAGATAAACCATAAAAAATACCTGTAAGTTTGATCCATGCAATATTTTCCTTTTATCTCAATTTTCATGATTAGGAAATTAGAAATTATTTAACTGAGTATCCTATATTTTTATTTATTATACCTAGTAACTCTAAAAGTACTTATTTTCTCAAAACTTCATTGGACCATCATAGAACAAAACTTAATTCTTCCAACCTTTAGGTAAGTGATAGTATCTCATGATTGCTTTAATTTAATGACACAAATAAGGTTGAATATCTTTCCAAATGTGTTGACATTTGTATTTCTTCTATGTTAATTGACTGCTGATATATTAGCACAGAGTCCCTGGCTGGTGCAAATGGTTAAGATGTTTAGTTGCTAATCAAAACATTGGAGGTTTGAATCCACCAGAGTTTCCTTGAAGAAAGACCTGGTTATCAATTTTGAAAAATCAGTCATTGAGAATCCTAGGTAGCACTGCTCTACTGACACATGGAGTTGCCATGAGTCAAAACAGATTTGATGGCAACATGTTATACTTAGCACATTTTTTTCTTTTATTGTTTTTTTTTTATTTGTAAGTGTTCATTATTTATTCTAAATATTTATCTCTTACTCGTACGTATATTGCAAACTACTTGGAAGTAAAAACTTAAATCATACCAACATCAAGATCCTTTCTAGGAAATTTAATACATAAATGTAGAAAGAAAAAAAAAAACTATAACAAAATTGTTGTTGTTGTTATGTGCCGTCGAGTTAAACCCGACTCATAGCAACCCCTCCTTGGGTTTCCGAGGCAGTATCACTATGGAAGTAGGATTGCCCAACCTTCCTTCGAGGAGTGGCTGGTGGGTTTGAACCGCCAGCCGTCTGGTTAACAGGCAAGTGTCTTAACCGCTATGCTACCAGAGCAAAATTAGGAGGT
>NW_006922098.1:366479-368215 GCF_000298275.1 Orycteropus afer afer | reverse complement strand
AATATACTGCTGCAAAGGTTTCTGAATTATCTTCAGTAAGATCTTACTTGCATGTGATATTAATGATATTGTTCTATAATTTCTACATTCTGTGGTAAATATGTTTAAATTTCTGCTTTTCTCTGCCTGAAAAGTTTTCATGTGTGTTACATGGGCCATGGGACTGGTTTTCACATTAAAGTATATGACCATTTTCCTTGTCAGTTATGACATTTAATTACTGATGCTCTATTATTTACTCTGCACTGAAACATCAGCATCAAACATTTTCCTGCATATGTATTCAATTAAAGTCTTTTGTACTGTCATTTTCCATATACCTTTATCCCTTTACTAAGAAATTCAGTTTAAAATTATCTGGACTGACCTTCCATTTCTACCATGATATAAATATTCTGTCCAAGGGATCTTTCCTTATCCACTTTACAGCTGCTTCTTACTGTCATGTTTCAGGGATAACAGATATTCCATGCTTTTTTTTTTTTTTTTTCAGTATTTTCTTTGGTGTTTGATGTTCAGCAAACTTCCTATATATTCGTGACTCTACCCAACTGTCAGGGAGCTCTGGTAACTTAGTGCCTAAGGCACCTGACTGCTAACCAGAAGCCTGGCAGTTCAAACCCACCAGCCACTCCTAGGAAGGAAGGTTGGGCAATCTACTTCCGTAATGATACTGCCTCAGAAACCCAAGGAGGGGTCACTATGAGTCAGGTCCAACTTGACGGTACATAAAACAACAATAACAACCCAACTGTCAAGAACTGTCTGAGATTTCACTCACCCACAAGTTAACAAATTAGCCTGCCACAAGTTCATGGATACTGGCAGAAAACGTGAGATTTGTGGTCCAGAAATAAAGGACTCTGTTAATCACTGCATAGCCTACAGTTTGAAGTTCATGTTCACATAGGTTTCTCTTGGTATCCAACTCACATGTGAGTAAAGTTGTGGTAGGCCCAATACAGGGCAAGGAGATCTTCATTCCTTTTGTTTGTTTGTTTGTTTTGTTTTAAATTGCGCTTTAGGTGCAAATTTACAGAGCAGAATTTATTTACATTCACCATTTTTTGTACATTTGGTTTCATTCCCCAATTGCCATCCTCAACCCTAACACACTCTTCTCTTCTCCCTTCCCAGTAACCTCCTCCATCCCTGTGACTTTCTTATTATGCATTCCTGTGTTTCCTGCTTTTCCTCCATGTGAATATTGCCCCTATGTTGCCCCATGGCCAATTGCTCCAAGGGATAGCTTCGTAGAATATGTAGGTCCATCGCCCTGGGTTGGGTGGTCTGCGTGTACATCTTATTTACTGTTGGGCTGAAGCCAGCCCTTGGGAGTGAGTTTTATCTCAGGCCTGAAGTGTATAACAGGGCCGTAGTCTTTGAAATCCCACCAGACTCCATCTGACCAGTATTTCTGGTTGTTATTGTGTTTTTGGATTTTGTTCCATGTTTTTCCTCACACTCTATCCAGGATTTCCAGTTTTGATCCCTTCCAGAGTGGATGATATTGGTAGCCGGGCACCATCTAGTTTGTCTGGTCTAGAGGTCCACCATGTCCTAGGGCTGATTGTTTCCAAATGCCCTTGGTGTTTTGCATTTTTCTTCCCTTGCAATGATAGGAGACCATTAGCTGCATCTTAGATGGTTGCTCAAACGCTTTTAAGACCCCAGTTGCTACTTATCAAAGTAGGTTGTGGAACAAGATATTTTATGTATTTTATTGTGCCAATTGA
>NW_006922098.1:363595-364519 GCF_000298275.1 Orycteropus afer afer | reverse complement strand
GTATATGTGAACTGCTGTATGAAAAGTGAATTTACTCTGTAAATCTTCATCCAAATCCTAAAAAAAAAAAAAAAAAAGTTGCCTGTCACTCTACTCACAAGATATGCAGACATATGAAATACTCATAGCAAATTGTCTCCCAACACGCATGATACTATAACAAAACAAAACAAAACAAAAGGCCTGAATATTATAACTCCTTCAGAATATGGTAGGATTTTATTCTCTAGAATGTGTTTGTACAGTTTGAGATCAAAGAAGTATGTATATTACTGCATCTGAGAAAAAGATCATATGTACATGTTATAGAAGAAAAATAGGAAGATTTAGGGTTACAGAGGCTGCTTGTGTATTTTGTGTGTGCAGCTTATTACTACAGTGACTTTGGACCTGTTACTAATGTCCTTTTTCATATTCTCAGTTTTCTTACCTGAAAAATGGGGTGAAAATCTGCTTACCTTAGCACATACAGTACTACATTGTCAGTGAAGGCAAACATTTTTATTACTGTATTAAATGAAAAAAATATATGTGTAACAGCATTGTTAACTGTAAAGGACTGTACAAATGCTATTTGTGTGTGTGTGAATGCATTCATTCTTTTGTTCATTCATTCAGTTATTTTAGTGGAAAAACACAGTTATTAATACATGGAAAATTTAAATATGCAACACAACTATTTTTTTTTTTTTAATTGCGATTTGGGTGAACGTTTACAGAGCAAATTCACTTTCCATATAGCAGTTCATATACACTTTGTCTCATGACATTGACCACAATATACCACAATGAAACAGCTCACCTCCCATTTCCTCCCCATAGTTACCTCTTCCCTGTATCCTTCCCTCCGTGCACTCTTACCCCCTGAGTTGTCTCCCTGTGCATACACAGTCCTTATATTCTCCCATGATTGTTCTCTTCAAG
>NW_006922098.1:360831-361610 GCF_000298275.1 Orycteropus afer afer | reverse complement strand
AAGGCAGACTATATGACTAGGATCTCCTAAAAAGTAAACAATTATGCACATGAAAATATTTACCAAAAGAGTCAAAAACAAATCTATAGAATGGGAGAAAAAAATTGGCCACAACATGTCAGACAAGGGACTAATATCTAAAATTAATAGGAAATGTCAACCCTTCAACAAAGAGACAGTCCAATTGAAAAATAGGCAGAAGACATATTACTAAAGACATTCAGGCAGCCAACAAACAAATGAAGAGATTCTTACAATCATTAGTATTTCTAAATCCAATACCCACTACCATCAAGTCGATTCTGAAGTATAGGACCCTTTAGGACAGAGTAGAGCTGCCTATAGAGTTTCCAATCATAAATCTTTACAAGAGATAGCCTCATCTTTCTCCCTTGGAGCTGTTGGTGGGTTTAAACATCTGGCATCTTGGCTAGCAGTAAAATACTTTAACCACTACACCACCACAGATCCTCATTAGCCATTAGAAAGATGCAAATCAAAATGATGAGATATCACCTGATACCAGCATTAACAGCAAAGTTTAAAAAGACAGAAAGCAAAAATTCTATTGAGGGTGTGAAGAGATTGAAACTACCATACACTGTTGATGAGATTGTAAAATGATAAAACCATTGTGGGAAATGATAAGGTGCTTCCTTAAAAAGTTTTAAATAGGGGCTTCTGGTTGTTGTTGTTGTTGTTATGTGCCGTCAAGTCAGACCTGACTCATAGCGACCCCTCCTTGGGTTTCCGAGGCAGTATCACTACGGAAGTAGGAT
>NW_006922098.1:356524-360211 GCF_000298275.1 Orycteropus afer afer | reverse complement strand
ACTGAGGATTGGAAAGGTGAGATACTCCCCTTTTTACTCTTATATCCCACACCTTCTTGATGAATGGAGGTGAAGCCATCCCACTCACCTTCTGGCCAGGAATTCCATACCAGTCTGCATGTTCTGATGGACCATGGGTGCCTGCCTTCCCTTGCCCAGCTTTTTTTTTTTTGTCTGCTTTAAAGTTATACTTTGTGTGTGTGTGTCCTTTTCATTATTATTCTTTCTTCTTCCATTCCTAGGTTCTAGTATTCAGCTTTTTCTCTCTTTCCTTTTTCTGGTTCCTGTTTTTTTCTTTCTTGTGGTTCTCCCTATTCCTTGTATTTCTTTTCACATTTTCACTTTTTTTCCCTTAATTATTCTCCTACTTCACCTCTTTTCTCTTACTCTCTCCTCCCCAAATATCATACTTTTTTTTTTTTTCCTTTTTCTATACATATGTCTTTTGGCTTTTAAAAGTATTTTTTTAAAAATATTTTTTCTCATTTATTGTCTTTCCTCTTTTAGTTTCCTTTCTTTTTTCTCTTTTTAGTGATTGTTCCTGTGTGTGTATGTGGTGTGTGATTTTTGTCCTCTAGCTTTCACTTTTTTTGATGATTTTTCTATCGTTGTTTTTGTCTAACTGAGTGGGAGACAGCAACCATGCCCATACGACCCAACCACACACACACCTCCTGCAGCTCCAATTACTGAGTAAGGCACCACTTCCTTCTGCACCAACTGTCCTATGATACACGACCACCAATAAGAGCCTGACTTACCGCTAACTGCTCTTCACAAACAGTTAACAGAGATCTGTGTAGCCACTCTCATTCTCTATCACACCCACCAGGGAAAAGTGGTGAGTGCATAAGTGATGCCAATTAACAAATAGAGGAGCATAGTACCGTGCTTACTCAGAATCATCAAATATATATATACACCTCTGAGGAAGAAGTGTTAGAACCCCCTGATAAGGAATTCAAAATAATTATATTTTGACACCTTCAAAAGATTGAGAGAAAGGAAAACACTGACAAAATAAAGGAAAACACACAAAAATTCTAGAACAATTTCAGAAGAAAATACAAGAACAAAATGACAAAATAAATGAAAAATTAGAAATGATACAGAATCTACAGATAGAAATAAAGAAGATTAATACTAAATTTTCAGAAATAGATAACACATTGAAAGGGCAGAAAAGCAGAATTGAATCAATGGAAGACAGAATTAGTGAGATTGAAGGCAAATACCTGAATACATCTTTGGAAAGGGATCGATCAGAAAAAATAATCAAAACAAAATGAAGAAAGCCTAAGATTCACATGGGGTATCATCAAAAGGAATAACCTACGTGTAATTGGAGTTCCAAAAGAGGAAGAGAAAAATAAAACCATAGAGAAAATTTTCCATGATTTGTTGGAGGAGAACTTCCCTGATATGATGAAAGAGGAGAACATATCCATTCAGGAAGTCCAACAAACCCCAAACAGGATAGAACCCAAAAGTAAATTACCAAGACATAGCATCATTAAATGCACCAAAACCAAAGACAAAGACAGAATCCTGAAAGCAGCATGAGCAAAATGAAAAGTTACCTACAAAGGGCAACCAATAAGGCTCAGATTTGATTTATCAGCAGAAACTATGCAGGCAATAAGGCAATGGGATGGTATATATAAAACCCTGAAAGAGAAAAATTTTCAACCAAGAATTACATACCTGGCACAATTGTCCTTCAAATATGACAGTAAAATGAGGAGCTTTCCAGATAAGCAGAAATTAAGAGATTTTGTTAATACCAGACCAACCTTACAAGAGATATTAAAGAGAGACCTATGGAGAGACAACCAACAATAGAAAACAACAATCTACCATTAATTTACATTATGACATAACCCAGAAACTAACCCAGTTATGAAAGTATCCAAAGTAAAATAAGCTTACAAGATTGTAAAAAGGAACAAGAAACATAAATTGGCAAGTGAGGACAACCACAAAACAGAAAGAGGGAAAAAATAGTGTAGTTACAGAATTTCTAAATGGTGGGGAAGCCAAGATTGAATGGACTCTTCTAAACTTGGGGACAAAATTATTAATCACAGGGTAACCTTAAAGAAAAATGATAAATATT
Organism: Orycteropus afer afer; assembly: GCF_000298275.1. Classification (NCBI taxonomy): domain Eukaryota; kingdom Metazoa; phylum Chordata; class Mammalia; order Tubulidentata; family Orycteropodidae; genus Orycteropus; species Orycteropus afer. The sequence goes on along the minus strand of NW_006922098.1, from coordinate 358,095 downwards.
CACTTCATAATTTAAAAAGAGGGACATGCACAAATATTTAGCAAATACTAAAATGACAGCAATGATTATTGTTGTTGTTAGGTGCCACTGAGTCATTTCTGAGTCATAGGGACCTTATGCACAGCAGAACAGAACATTGCCCTGTCCTGTACCAGCTCCATGATTCTTGCTACACTTGAGCCCATTGCCTCAGTCACTGTGTCAATCCATCTCATTGAGGGACTTCCCCTCATTTGTTCACCTTTCACCTTACCAAGCATGACATCCTTCTGCAGGGAATTGTCCCTCTGACAACATAATAAAATAAGTGAAATGAGGTCTCGCCATTCTCACTTCCAAGGAGCATTCCAGCTACACTACCTCCAGAACAGATTTGTTAGTTCTTTTAGCAGTCCGTGGTAGTTTCAAAATTCTTTGCCAACACCAAAACTCAAAAGATTCTACTCTTCTTCAATCTTCCTTATGCATTGTCCTGATCTCATATGCATATGAGGTGATTGAAAATAATATGTCTTGTGTCAAGTGCACCTTAATCCTCAAGGATATATCTTTGCCCTTGACCATTTGAAAGAGGTCCTTTGCAGCTGACTTGCCCAGTGCTGTAAGTTGTCTGATGTCTTGACTGCTGCTTCCATTGGTGTCAATTGTAGAACCAATCCATGTGAAGTCCTTGACAACTTCAATCTGTTTCTCCATTCATTGTAATGCTACTTATATGTACAGTTGTGAGGATTTTTGTTTTCTTTACATTGAGAAATAATCCATACTGCAGACTGTATTCTTCAATCTTCATCAGTAAGATCTTCAGTCGTCCTCACTTTCAGGAGGCAAAGTTGTATCATCAGCATATCACAGATTGTTAATGATTCTTCCTCCAATCCTGATGCCATGTTTTTCTTCATATAGTCCAGCTTCTCAGATTATTTGCTCATCATACAGATTGAATAAGTATGGTGAAAGGGTACAACCCTGATGCATTCCATTCTTGATTTTAAACCATGCAGTGTCCCTTTGTTCTGTTCAAATGACAGCCTCCTTGTCTATCTATATACAGGTTCCTCATGAGTACAACTAAGTATTCTGGAATTCCCATTCTTCTCAATGTTACCCATAATTTGTTATGATTCACACAATAAAATGCTTTTCCATAATCAATAAAGCACAACTAAACATCTTTCTGGTATTCTTTGCTTTGAGCCAAGATCTATCTGACATCATCAGTGATATCCATTGTTCCATGTCCTCTTCTAAAACCAGTTTGCATTTCTGGAAGTTCTCTGTCAATATACTATTGCAACTGTTTTTGAATTATCTTCAGTAAGATTTTAATTGTATACAATATTAATGATATTGTTCAATAATTACCACATTCTATGGGATCACCTTTCTTTATAATGGATACAAATATGGATCTCTTCCAGTCAGTTGTCCAAGTACTGTCTTCCAAATCTCTTGGCATATCCGAACGAGTGCCTCCAATGGGGCATCCGCTTGTTGAAATATCTCAATCTGTATTCCGTCAATTCCTGGAGCCTTGTTTTTTGCCACTTCCTTCAAATTCTACCTTCAAT
>NW_006922098.1:354418-355058 GCF_000298275.1 Orycteropus afer afer | reverse complement strand
CGCCAGCCTTCTGGTTAGCAGTCAAGTGCCATAGGCACTATGCTACCAGAGCTCCCAACAAGAATATATAACCATAATAAATATCTGTGGACCCAATTAAAGAGCCCTTAAATACATAAACCAGACTTTAACAGAAGTGAAAAGACAAATAGATGACTTCACAGTCATATTAGGGGACTTTAATACACACTTCAAATGGCAGATAGAACAACTGGAAAATATCTCAAGAAAGACACAGAAGAATTAAACAATTCATTCCACCAATTGACCTTATAGACATCTACAGAGCACTTCACCCAACAACAGCACAGTATACATTCTTTTCCAGTGCATGTGGAACATTTATCAGGATAGAACATATGTTAGACCACAAAAAAGCCTCAACAAATATGAAAACATTGAAATACGGCAAAACATCTTCTCAAATCGCAATGCTATAACATTAGAAATCAACAATAGGAAGATGAATGGAAAAAGAACCAACACATGGAACTGAATGTTCTGGTTGCCTAGTGCTGCTCTGACAAGAATATACCACAAATGAGATAGCCTTATCAAACAGGATTTTATTCTTGCAACCTGGAGGCTTTAAGTCCAAGTTCGGGAGCTCTGATGGCGTAGTACCTAAAGCATTTGACTG
>NW_006922098.1:351531-352796 GCF_000298275.1 Orycteropus afer afer | reverse complement strand
CAAGTTGACACACAAACTTAACCACCACACTGAACAACACCCTCTTTAAAAATGATTGGGTAATAGAAGAAATAACAAATGAAATTAAAAAGTTCCTTGAATCAAATGAGAATGAAAACACAACATACCAAAATCTTTGGGACACAAAAGAAGCAGTGATTAGAGGCCAATTTATAGCAATCAATGCACACATTAAAAAAGAAGAAAGAGCCAAAATCAACATTTTAAACCAACATCTGCAACACTTAGAAAAAGAACAGCAAGAAAAAGCCTACAGTCATCAGAAGAAAGGAAACAAGAAAAATTCAAGCAGAAATAAATGAAACAAAATAGACAAGACTAAATGTTGGTTTTTTGAAAAGATTAATAAAATTGACAAACTGTTGGCAAATTTAACAAAGGAAAATAGGGAGAGAATACAAAAGCATGAATAAGGAACAAATTGGGAGATATGATAACAGAACCAACTGAAATAAAAAGATAATATCAGGATACTATGAAGAACTGTACTTCGATAAATTTGAAAAGCTAGAAGAAACGGATAGATTTCTAGAAATACACTACTTGCTTAAACTAACACAGACTGAGTTTGAAAATTTGAACAAACCCATAATAGAAGAAGAAATCAAACAGGCCATAAAAATATTACCAGAAAAAAGAAGTCCTGGCCCAGACGGATTCACCAGAGGATTCTACCACATGTCCAGAGAAGAAATGACACCAATCCTACTCAAAATACTCCAGAACATAGAAAAGGATGGAATTCTACATAATGCATTTTATGATAGAAGCATAACCTTGATACCGAAAGCAGGCAAATACATCACTAAAAAGTGATCACTACAGATCAATATCCCTCGTGAATATAGATGCAAAAATCTTCAACAAAATCCTAGCCAAAAGACTCCAATAACATATCCAAAAAATAATACATTATGACCACGTGGGGTTCATACCAGTTATGCAAGGATGGATGAACATTAGAAAAACAATCAATGTCATCCATCACACAAGTAAAACGAAGGGAAAGAACTACATGATCATATCAATTGATGCAGAAAAGGCATTTGATAAAATCCAACAACCATTCCTGAGCCACACTCTCAACAAAATTGGAATATAAGGGACTTTCTCAATATAATGAAGGGAATAAATGCAAAACCAACAGCCAACATTATTCTCAATGGAGAGAGACTGAAACCATTCCCCTTGTGAACAGGAACCAGACAAGGATGCCCTCTATCACCACTCCTATTCAACATTGT
>NW_006922098.1:349052-351177 GCF_000298275.1 Orycteropus afer afer | reverse complement strand
CTTAGGCACTATGCCACCAGACCTACCAAAAAAAAATGAAATACTTGGGAATAAACTATACCAGGGACACAAAAGACTTGTACAAAGATATCTACAAAGGACTACTTCAAGAAACCATAAGAGAACTACATAAATGGAAGAACATACCATGCTCATGGACAGGAAGATTGATCATTGTGAAACTATTAATTCTACCCAAAGTAATCTATACATTGAATGCAATCCCAATCCTGATCCCACCAACCTTCTTTAAGGATATGGAAAAACCAATCACTAACTTTATAGAAAGGAAAGAGACCTCAGATAAGGAAAGCACTATTGAAGAAGAAAAACAAAGTAGGAGGTCTCACATTGCTAGATCTCAAATCCTACTATATAGCCACAGTAGTCAAAACAGACTGGTTTTAGTGTAACAACAGACACATAGAACAATGGAATAGAATTGATAACCCAGCAATAGATCCATTGACCAATGGTCAGATGATTTTTGACAAAGGGCTGAAATCCATTAAATGAGGTACAGATTGTGTATTTAACAAAGGGTGCTGGCAAAACTGGATATCCATCTTCAGAAAAATGAAACAAGATCTGTATTTCACACCATACACAAAAACTAACTTGAAATGGATCAAAAACTTAAATGTGAAACCTAAAACTATAAAGTTCTTCAAGGAAAAACTAGGGGCAAATTTAGGGCCCCTATAATATGGCATAAATAGACTATCCAGCATAACCTAAAATTCACAAACAGTGGAAGACAAACTAGATGATTGGGACCTTCTAAGAATTAAATTTTTATGTGCTCCAAAGACTTCTCCAAAAGAGTCAAAAGAGAACTGACAGATTGGGGAAAAATGATGTATCTGACAAGAGACTTAACTCTAAAATTTATAGAAAACTCCAACACCTCAACAACAAAAAAGACAAATAACCCAATTAAAAATTGGGCAGAAGACATGAATAGACACTTCAACAAAGAAGATATTCAGGCGGCCAACAAACACAGGAAGAAATCTTCATGACCATTAGCATTATAGAAATGCAAATCAAAACAACAATGAGATACCATCTTGCCCCAGCACTGGTAGCAAAGTTCAACAAGACAGAAAATAATAAATGCTAGTTGAGATGTGGAGAGATTAGGACTCTCATACCCTGCTGGTGTAACTGTAAAACGATCCAACCTCTGTGGAAATAGGTATGGTGATTCCTTAAAAAATTGGAAATAGAAATATCAATAGACTCAGCAACCCCGTTACTAGGTATATATCCTAAAGAAATGAAAGTCAGGATGAGACAGATACAAGCACACCCATGTTCATCACAGCACGATTTACAATAGCCAAAAGATGGGAACAACATAGGTGCCCATCAACAGAAGAATGGATAACCAAACTATGGTACATACACACAATGGAATGTTATGCAACCCTTAAGAATAATGTAGAATCTGCAAAAAACCACGTTATGTGGATGAAGTTGAAGGACATTATGCTAAGTGAAATAAGTCACAGAAGGACAAATATTGCATTAGTCCATTATTGTAAAAGTTAAGGAAAGGTTTATCTATTGAAGGAAATTTTCTTTGTTGGTTACCAGGAGGGGAAGGGGAGGGGATGAGACACCGCTAAATAGGTAGAGACAAGTATTGATTTGGGTGAAGGGAAGGACACTGTACCAAATGTGAGTGATCAACATGGTGGCATTGAGAAAGAGGAAGACATAGAGAGGTACATGGGAGGTACAAACAACAAAGATGAACCCTTTTGCCCATATAGTAGTGTGTTGTCAGTGATAGCAAACATTGATATATGGGTAGATAGATGGGTGGACAGGCTGAATATTCAGGTACATCTATGCAAGGGGGAGTGTGCCCATGACCATGTATCAGGTCAGCAGGCAATGTTTCTAAAAGTGTATTTGTATATTCTCTAAAAATTCTCAGGTATATAGTAGAGGTGACAAGGGACAAGGTTATAGTCACTTCTTGGCCACAGCCAGCTGCCTGGAGGGAGCGAGTAATTTGACCTGTGGACTCAGAACCATGGTCACAGGGGACATCAAGCTCAAGTGACATAACATACTACACAAAAGCATTGTTTCACATCCTACTTTGGTGAATAGT
>NW_006922098.1:346099-348001 GCF_000298275.1 Orycteropus afer afer | reverse complement strand
AGGAGTGGCTGGTGGGTTTGAACCGCCAGCCTTCTGGTTAGCAGTCAAGTGCCTTAGCCACTATGCTACCAGACATTTATTAACTTGGGTGAAGGGAAAGGCAATAGACAATAAAGGTCAGATCAGCACAAAGTGATCAAGGCAAAGGAAAGCATTGGGAAGAACATAAGAGTTAAAGACTATAGAGCTAAATACTATTAAATACATAATCTTGCGATAACAGTAATAATAATAATCTATGAGTGGACAAATAGACATGCAATGTGAACAGGTGAGGGAAAGTAAATGGGACCACACGAATGAATATATATAAGTTTGACAGAGGATATTTACATGTATTGCAAATGTATACATGAATATGGTAGAATATACAGGAAGCAAAGTTAAGGGAACTTCTTAGTCATAACCAAACACCTTGAGGGAATGAGTCACTGAGCCTGGGAGCATAGGACCATTGGCACATTGTAGTTTGCAAAAAATTTTCTATATCTTATTTTGATAAGTACTGACTGGGACTTTTGAGAGGTTGTCCAAAGTGCAACTATTAGTCTCTCCTTGTCTGGACCAAAGAGTGAAGAAAAGCAAAGATTCATGGAAACAATTAGTCAAAAGGAAATCAATGTTATGAAAAAAAAAATGTGCATGAATGTCTGAATGGGAAACTAACTTGGTCTGTAAACTTTCACCCAAATCACAATGAAAAATATAAAAATAAAAATAAAAATAAAATAAACAACACCCTTAGAACTGGAACAAAAAGCAACATCATGATAAATGGAGACATATTTTAAGTTGCCAATTATTTAATTTTACTTGGATCCACAATAAATACCCATGAAAGCAGCAATCAAGCAATCAAAGGATTTACTGTATTGGGCATATCCGCTGTAAAAGACCCCTTTAAAGTGTTAAAAATCAAATAAAACACCATTGGTTGGGGATTTAACCTTTGTCATTCACTGAGTAATTGAGACACCTTTATTATGTAAAACCTCCAGACCACACCTAATGATTTGTGCTAATGAGTCGGGGCTAGCCAGACTAGAAAAAAACAACTTTTAGCCCTATATCAACTAATCTCAGAAGGCATGACTTAATCTATCATGTCTGTGCAATGAGGCCTCTATCATAACTAAGCCATGAAGCCAATAACAGTTCTGAACATGAAGACTGCAAGAGATTTTCTTGTGTCTCTTCTTTGTGGTTAGCCTAATTTTTATCTTGTAGCCATAATGAATCTGTAATTGTAAGTATTGTATTTTCTGTGAGTTCTGTGAATTATCAAACCTAAAGAATAATGGAAGTCAGCTGATGAAAGTGAGGCAGCTAAGGGGTGGCCCATAAGCTTTCAGGTGACACCCTGAAAAAGATAGTGAGAAATTTCTGAATATGAGGCCTCCAGTTTGGAAGTAAGGGTATCGTATAGACTACCCAGTTTGCATTTGTCATCTGCCTATTTGGAAATTGAAAGAACAGTGTCCTTTTAACTTGTGAGCTCTGATCTAGCTCTGAGTGGCTAAGGGCAGAGAGATAGAGTGTTGTGTCTGTAGCTAGTTTCAGAAATGTCTGAAAATTGCAGAAGTGGGAATTTGATTAATCTTCAAATTTTATGGATTATATTTGTGTTGATTCTTATCATAATGGTATATGTAGGGACACTGAAAAGCCCTGGCATATTTCTATGAATCTATAAAACTATGTGCATTTGTAGGACTGTGCATATACTCAGGAAAGATATGAGAGGGCTTTATGACCCCATCTTGAACTGACCTTCAGGGTTTGCACAACTAGGAAATGAAGACAAAGATGGACTCAAAACTGCTTGTTTGAGTGGTGCACAGCAGCATAGGCACTGAGTTCATTGGTAAAGACTGGGGAATGTATTAGTTTCAGACATTTGAA
>NW_006922098.1:341463-345673 GCF_000298275.1 Orycteropus afer afer | reverse complement strand
TACAAATGAAATGTGGAAAAAAAGAAAGTATTGTCAATTAACAGGAAAAACCAAAACAAAGCAAAACAAAAAAATGATGAATAGATAGTATCCCTCAGGAGATCTGGACATTGGACTTACTGGACAGAGACTTTAAATCAACTTTTTAAAATATAGTCAAAGATCTAAAGAAACCCTATGTAAAGAACTAAAGGAAACTATGAGAACAAAGTCTCACCTAATAAAGAATAGCAATAAAGACATACATTGTTAAAAGATAACAAATATTAGTCAGTTCAGCAGCACATGTGGAATGGTACAGAGAAGACCCCAACAGAATAATGAAATGAAATATATCAAGTGTTTTATACTTTTAAGTTGATATTGATATGAACTAGACTGCTATATATTGAAATATTAATGATAATCTGAAAGGTAATCACTAAGAAAATCATTTAAATGAAGGGTCAAAATGGTGTCTCTCTTGTAGTGCTCACGCTCATTCCCTCTAGCATTTTAATGCCTGAAAAACTATGTGCAGTGGTTTGAAATGGGGATTCTGGTGCTCTCATGGCTCATTAAGTCAGAGTACACCAAACTCAGGAGAGTAGGATTAGAAAGGAGAAAGGGGCAGTGCAATTACCCAGAAGAGGAAAAATTAAAAAAAAAAAATGAACCTGCCCTGCGGAGCACCAACTAGCCAGTGAGAAAGGCCATTGGACACCTCCCTAGGGCAGTGGAGAGAATACACCACACCAGAAAACCTGCAGCCACTACACAGATCTACCTTCAACACCTGCTTTTATAGGTAAACTTGGGACCACTGGGTGGGAACAGAGATTTCCCAGGTATTGGTACCACTATAGCCCAAGCAGAGAATATGAATGCAAGTGGGCAGGCCCTGGGAGGAAGTCCTGTCATAGATTGTAGATCAAGGCACTTACCCTAGGTCAGATTTTTGGCATGGAGGGGCCTGGAAATCAGGATTTTAGTGTCTGTCTGAACCTGGTGAAAAGTGGCAGGCCCCTAACAATTGGAGTCTTTGCTAAACCTGAGCTGTGTACCTGTGAGTAACAGTATAATGTCATCATTAGCAGCCTGCTCAAAGCCCTAGAAACAGCTCCTGGCACCTTGGAGCTTTATTCATTAACTCTTCTCCCCCCACTTCTTTTGCCTTTACCCAGCCTCTTCCAATAGAAAAACCATATTCAGTCACCATAGCACCTGCTGGCTTGAATCCTAAACTTCTTTTATGACAGAGGCCTGCATTCACATTCCACACAACGATTCCATCATCACAAAGAAAATTGAAGAGCAACCCAGCACACCTGAATTAATAACCAAAAAACTAAAATACACCAGCTCCACCTTTTCAAAATATCAAATCATAAAACCAATACAAAACAAATCAATACATAACTAACAGTCAAAGACAACCTCAAAATGTCTAGGAAACAACAAGCAGCCTAAAAAAGAAAGAAAGAAAGAAAGAAAGAAACAGGATAAGAAGAAGTAAAATCCCAAACAAAAGTCTCATTAAACATGGAGGAAAGGAGACAATAGAATTATCTGAGAAGGAATTTAGAAGATATGTTTATAGAGCTCTATGGAGCCTAAGGAAATCCCGAAAAGAAGCAAGGAGAACACAGACAGTTCCCTGGAAGAACTCAGGAAAACCATTCAAGAACAAAATAACAAAATTAATCCACAACCAGAACTCATTAAAAAAAACAGCAATTAGAAACCCAAAAGATGAATACAAAAATTAAAGAATTACACTATACAGGGAAACCACAAAAGAGTAGGATAGAACTGGCTGAAGAGAGTGCACTTAGCCAACTAGAAGACAAATCCCTGGACACCAGCCCATATGAAGAAAAATCAGGACAAAGATTTAAGAGAAATGAAGAGAATCTAAGAGTTATATGGAACAACCTGAAAAGAAAAAATCATATGCCTCTTCAGAATTCCAGAACAAGAAGAGGTGGAAAAAAAAAAAAAAAAAAAAACACTGAGAAAATTGTGGAAAAACAATTAACAGAAAAATTCCCCCATATCATGAAGGAAGAAAATATATCTGTCCAAGAAGCTCATAGAATCCCATATAGGATGGATCCTAAGAGAAAAACACTTAGACATATCATAATCACTATCTCTAAAACCAAAGACAAAGAATTTTGTGACAAAAGAAATATTATTTATAATAATCAAACAGGCTGAGCTCCAATTACTCAGCAGAAACCATGCAGGCAAGAAGGCAATGGGACAGCATGTATAAAACTTTGAAGGAAAAGAACTTCCAACCATGAATCCTATATCCAGCCAAATTGTCCATCAAATATGAGGGTGAAATCAAGGCATTCTCAGACAAACAGAAATTAAGGGATTTTGTGAAAACCAGACCAACCCTATAAGAAATGCTTAAGGAAGTCCTTCCAATTGAGAACCCACAACAAAGATCAACAAAATCAGAATACATGACATCAACATTAAAACCAAATCAGAAATAGAAAGTCAAGATAAGAACATAAAGCAATGTGCTCTAAAAATCAAGGAAGTCAATCTACACATGTCAAAAGCTACTAACCTAACAGAGGGAATAAAAGTTCAAGGCACAAACTTCCAAATGGAGAGGAAAACAGGACAATGTCCTCATAGAACAGACTGTTCTAAAAATGTAGACACAAGAATTCACTCCAAGGTAACCACAGAGAAAATTAAAAATCCCTCTAAACAAATCCAGAAGGAAGGAAAACATATGGGTTTAATAAGCACAAAACCAAAAATAAAGAAGAAAAGAGAGGAAACACTTGACAACAAAACAAACTTAGAACAGAAAAGTATATGGACCAAGGAAGCTTCAACAACATGAAAAGAAAACACAATAGAATAATAATAGAATAATAGCAATTTATTCATACTTATCACTAATTACACTCAATGTGAATGGACTAAATGCACCACACAAGAGAAAGACAGCGGCAGACTAGTTAAGAAAAGAAGATCCATCTTTATGCTGCCTACAAGAGACCCACCTTAGACACAAAGATAAACAAATTAAGAGTTAAGGGGTGGGAAAAAATATACCAAGCCAATGATAATCAAAAAAGAACAGGAGTGGCAACATTAATTTCTGATAAAATAAACTTTAAGGTGAAAAACAACATAAGAGGAAAAAGAAGTACACTATATGATGCTGAAAAAGTCAATTGACCAAAAAGACATTACAATAATTAATATCTATGCACCCAATGAAAGTGCACCAAAATATGTGATGCAAATATTAATTGAATTAAAAAAGACAATAGATAACTCTACAACAGTAGTAGGAGACTTTAACACACCACTTTCAAGGAGAGACAGATAAACTAGAAAAAAATCTCAACAAAGATACAAAAGAACTCAACAACACAGTCAACCAACTTGACCTCATAGATATGTACAGAGCATTTCTCCCAACAAAAGCACAATTCACATTCTTCTGCAGTGCACATGGATCCTTCTCCAGAATAGATCATATGTTGAGACAAAAACAAGCCTCAATAAATTAAAAAACATTGAAATACTACAAAACATCTTCTCAGACCACAATGCTATACAACTAGAAATTAATTTACCTGAAATTGAATAATACACTGCTCAAAAACTACAGGGTACTAGAACACATAAAAAGTGAAATAAAAAAAAAAAAAATCCTAGAAGCAAATGAGAATGAAGATACATCATACCAAAACCTATTGGACACAGCAAAGGCAGTACTTAGAGGTCAGTTTATAGCAATAAATGCATACATCAAAAAAGAGGAAAGAAAGAGAATCAACAGTCTAACTTATCAATTACAACAACTAGAAAAAGAACAACAAAATAATCCTACATTATCTAGAAGTAAAGATATAATAAATATCAGAGCAAAAATAAATGAAACAGAAAACAAAACAAAACAATACAAAAACAATAGAAAGAATCAATAAAACAAAATGCTGGTTCTTCAAAAAGATTAACAAAATTGACAAACCACTGACAAATCTAACAAAAGAAAAGAAAGAGAAGAAGCAAAATTGCAAGAATAGTAATTGAAAAGGGAGTCATCAAAACAGAACCAACAGAAAGAAAAAAGATACTGACAGAATATTATGAAAAACTGTACTCCAACAGATTTGAGAACCTAGAAGAGATGGACAGGTTTCTAAAATCACAAGACCTACCTAAGCTATCCCATTCAGAGATAGAA
>NW_006922098.1:340440-341096 GCF_000298275.1 Orycteropus afer afer | reverse complement strand
TACCAAATATTCAGGGAAGAGTTGACACCTATAATACTGAAGCTATTCCACAACATAGAAAAAGAAGGAATACTCATTTTATGGAGCAAGTATAAAACTAATACCAAAACTGGGAAAGACACCACTAAAAAGGAAAACTACAGACCAATATCTCTCATGAATATAGATCCAAAAATCTTCAACAAAATTCTAGCCAACAGAATCCAACAACATATCAAAAAATAATACATTCTGACCAAGGGGGATTCATACTTGGTATGCAAGGGTGATTCAATATCAGAAAAAACAATATAATCCACCACATAAACAAAACAAAACAAAAGAACCATATGCTTATACCAATCGATGCAGAAAAGGCATTAGATAAAATCCAACACACATTCCTGTTCAGAACTCTCAGCAAAATAAGGATAGAAGGGAAATTTCTCAACATAATAAAAGTCATATATGCAAAGCCAACGACCAACATCATTATTAATGGAGAAAGATTCAAGGCATTCCCTTTATGAACGAGAACCAGACAGGGATGCCCTCTGTCACCACTTCTATTTAACATTGTATTGGAAGTCCTGGTCAGGGCAATAAGGCAAGAAAAAGAAATAAAAGACATACAAATTGGCAAAAAGGAAGTACAATTATCTCTATTTGCGAATGAT
>NW_006922098.1:337110-340305 GCF_000298275.1 Orycteropus afer afer | reverse complement strand
AAAAAAAAAAAACTACTGGAAGTAATAGAGAGGTTAAGTATAGTGGCAAGATACAAGGTCAACATACAAAAATCAATTGGATTCCTCTACACCAACAAAGAGACCTCTGAAAAAGAAATAAGGGAATCAATATCATTTATAATAGCTACTATAAAGATCGGAAGGAAGATGGGGCAATCTACTTCCGTAGTGATACTGCCTTGGAAACCCAAGAAGGGGTCGCTACGAGTCGGGTCCGACTCGAGGGCACATAACAACAACAACAACAACAACAATAAAGATAAAATGCCTAGGAATAAACCTTACCAGAGACATATAAAAGACCTATACAAAGAAATCTATAAAACACTACTACAAGAAACAACAAGGGCTCTACATAAATAGAAGAACCTGCCTTGTTCATGGATAGGTAGACTGAATATTGTGAAAATGCCAATACTACCTAAAGCAATCTACACATTTAAAGCAATCCCAATCTAGATACCAACAAAATTTTTTAAGGACATGGAAAAACCAGTTACTAACTTCATATGGAAAGGAAAGAGACCTCGGATAAGCAAAGCACTACTGAAGAAGAAAAACAAAGTAGGAGGTCTCACATTGCCGGATCTCAAAGCCTACTATTCAGCCACAGTAGTCAAAACAGCATGGTATTGGTACAATGATAGATAGACCAATGGATCTGAAATGAAAGTCCAGAAATAGACCCAACCATCTATGGACAGCTGATCTTTGACAAAAGTTCAAAGCCCATTAAATGGGGACGAGACAGACTCTTTAACAAATGATGTTGGCAAAACTGGATATCCACTTGCAGAAAAATGAAACAAGACCCATACCTCACCCCATACACAAAAACAAACTCACGGTGAATCAAAGACTTACATGTAAAACCTCAAACTATAAAATTCATCAAAGATAAAATAGGGACAAATCTAGGAGCCCTAATTTACAGCATAAATAGACTATCAAACATAACCCAGAATTCACAGGAGGTACAAGAGAAACTAGATACTGGGACCTTTGAAAAATGAAATTCTTATGCACATTGAATTACTTCATTAAAAGGGTAAAAAAGAACCTACAGACCAAGAGAAAATATTTGCCTGTGACATATCTGACAAGGGACTGATCTCCAAAAACTATAAAAAACTTCAACACCTCAACACCAAAAAGACATACAACCCAATTCAAAAATAGTCAAGACTTGAACAGACACTTCACTAAAGATGATATGCTGGCGGCCAACAAACACATGAGGAAAATCTCGCAATCTTTAGTCATTAGAGAGATGCAAATCAAAACAACAATGAGATATCATCTCACTCCAGCAATAATAGCAAAGTTCAACAGGACAGAAAATAACAAATGCTGGCAAGGATGTGGAGAGATTAGAACTCTTGTACACTGCTGGTGGGATTGTAAAATGGTACAACCGCTGTGGCAAATGCTATGGCATTTCCTTAAAAAAATGAAAATAAAAATACCGTTTGAGACAGCAATTCCATTACTAGGAATATATCTTAAAGGGGTGAGAGGCAGCACACGAACAGACACATATACACCTATGCTCATCACAGCACAATTCATTATAGCAAAGAGATGGAAACAACCTAAATGCCCATCAACAGATGAAAGGATACCAAATTATGGCACATTCACACAATGGAATACTATGCTACATTAAAGAGCAATGCAGGATATGAGAATCATCTCACAACGTGGATGAGCCTGGAGAATATTATGCTGAGTGAAATAAGTCAATCATAGATGGACAAATACTGTATGAGCCCATTACTATGAAAAACCAAAGAAGGGTTTGCTTGAGAAATGGAACTCACTTTGTAGATTACTGGGTGGGCAGGGAAGGGGAAAGATTAATTTTGGACTAGTTGGGAGCCACATGCTGGCGTGGGTAAAGAAAGAGTGGAATGGTATAGAAAGAGTCCAGGACCACTATGATAGCATTAGGAAAAGGGAAGATACCGAATGGTGCACATAATATATAGATGATAGATGCTAACACCAACCAGTGTATCCATAATACTGCATTACCATTAACACCAACAGCAGGCTACAGATTAACACATTCTGGGCCTGGAATAAAGCTCACTCCCAAGGGCTCACTCTCAGCCCAATAGCAAACAAGATTTAAATGCAGACCACTCACCCCAAGGGAACCTACCCACATACTCTATGGAAATGCATTCCTTGGAGTAATTGACCACAGGGAACCAGAGGGGCAACATTCACATGGGGGAAATGCAGGACATACAGGAGTGCATAACTAAGAGGGGTATGGGGGGAGGGTTACTGGGCAGGGAGGGAAGAGACTGGGTTAGGGGTGGACATGGTAAATGGAGAGGGATACTAAATGTACATGCAATGCTGAATGCAAAACAGACTCTTAAAAAATTAAAAAGAAATACATTAAAAAGAAATGACTAGGTAATTACATTGTTAGATGAGAAAATACCTTTTTAACATAAAAGAAGAAAATGGAAGAAGTGAAGACCCAAAATGGCAAGCTACATATAAAACAAACAGTAAAATAACAGATAAAATTACTAGATTATCAGTAATTGCATTATATGAATATGTAAAACCTTCAATTAAAACTCAGAGAATAGAAGAATTTATTTTTATAAAAAGACATTGTTGATAACTATCGGGAAGAAGTGGGAGGGGAGATGTTGCATTGTGGTAAACTGTGGTTAATGTCATGAGACAAAGTGTATGTGAACTGCTGTGTGGAAAGTGAATTTGTTCTGTAATTCAACAGCAGTGAGTTTTGTTTGGTTTTAGCTACAGCCAAGAGCTTACCATCTGACCTGGTGATCTTGGATTCATCAACCCCTGCAGCTATGTGAGTCAGGAGAAGCCTCCAACCTGAAGACTTACAGACTTGGGACTTACCGGTCTGTACAATCATGTGAGTCATTTCCTTAAGACAAATCTCTCTCTCTCTCTCTCTCTCTAAATATCTCTTACAACTCAAAAATAAAGTGACAAATAACTCATTTAAAAATTATTTACATCAGCATTTTCCCAAAGAATATATTAAAAAGAATAATAAGTACAAAAGTTGTTCCATTTCATTAATCATTACAGAAATGCAAATTTAAATAACAATGAGATGTAATATACCCACTAAGACAGCTATAAAAACAAAAACAAAAGGTGGTGTAGTGCCTA
>NW_006922098.1:332650-336500 GCF_000298275.1 Orycteropus afer afer | reverse complement strand
TTCCTTTTATATCAAATATCTGTGAAAGCAAGCCTATAGAGACAGTTACTAGATTAGTTGTTGCCAGTGATTGAGCAGAGGGAGGAACTGGTAATTACTGCTTAAAGGCATGTGGTTTCTTTGGGAAGCTATGGATACGTTTCAAACCAGAAGGCTGGTGGTTCAAACCCACCAACCTCTCCTAAGAAAGACTGGGCAATCTACTTTTGTAGTGATACTGCCTTGGAAACACAAGGAGGGGTCTTTATGAGTCGGATATGACTTGATGGCAATGAGTTTTGAGTTTGATAGTTTTACAACATTGTGAATATACTAACAAACACTAAATTGTGCATTTTAAAATGATGAATTTTAAAGTAATTGAATTATATCTCAATAATAAAATGGTACAACTAGATTATCCCCAACCACACAGAATGACAAGAAACAAAAATTTCTACTGAAAATGCCTTTCTTCAATTTATGGTAATGTTTGGTTTCTATACATCAAACATAGGACAAGTTTTTATACCAACTCAGATTTCTTGGGTATGATATTTTAGACAGTATATTTAATTTACCTAAACACTTGTAATATTAGTTCCTGCATCATAAATTTGTTTGAAGATTAAAGGTAATATTAATAATCTGTTTTTGTTGTTATGTACCGTCAAGTCGGATCCGACTCATAGTGACCCCTCCTTGGGTTTCTGAGTCAGTATCACTACGGAAGTAGATTGCCCCATCTTCCTTCCGAGGAGTGGCTGGTGGGTTTGAACAGCCTTTTGGTTAGCAGTCAAATGCTTTAGGCATTACACCACTGCCTTGGAAACCCAAGGAGGGGTCGCGATGAGTTGGATTCGACTTGATGACAGTGAGGTGTGTGTGTGTGTGTTTTTTAACTGCTATTATAATTTGAAGTATGCAAAGTGTATTATTCTGGCAAAAGCAGAAAGCTGTCTGCCTTAGGAGGTAAGAAGATATGAATTTTGAGAAATTATGCTTTTTGGAGTACATTGAAAGAGGACTTGTAATTTGATGGAATATATAATGCAGATTTGTTTAATCCATTTAACTGATGAATATTGAACAGCAGGTAATGATACTAATAGTCTTCTCTAGACTTTGGAGTGTTTTCCCTATCTTACTGCACCATTCAGCAATGATAAACTGCCAATTTGCAGTGAACTACTTTTTTTTATTAATTAATTCCCACACAATACTATCATTCTTTACAGAAGTTCAGAGTCAAATAAGCACTGAATTTCCCTTTCCTCCTCCACCTCTCCCACTCCTAGTAACCACACTTGCTTTTGCTAGATATTTAATTTCAGTGGGATTGTATAACTATTCTTTTGTGACTAACTTATTTCAGTCACCATAATGTATCCAAGTTCCATCCATGTTTTATCATATATCATGACTTCACTTCTTTTTTATGGCTGAGTAATATTCCATTTTTGTAGACAACATATATATTTTATTTTTTTATCTATTCATCTGTTGATGGACATTT
This sequence comes from Orycteropus afer afer, assembly GCF_000298275.1. Taxonomy (NCBI): domain Eukaryota; kingdom Metazoa; phylum Chordata; class Mammalia; order Tubulidentata; family Orycteropodidae; genus Orycteropus; species Orycteropus afer. The sequence goes on along the minus strand of NW_006922098.1, from coordinate 335,005 downwards.
GGGCTTCTTCTACTTTTGGGCTATGGTTAATAGTGCTGCAATGAATATTATAGTACAAATATCTGTTTCTGTTTCTGCTTTCAATTTTGGGGGTATATGTCTAGCAGTGGAATTGTTGGATCATATGGTAACTAAATATTTAACTTTTTGAGGGCCTGCCAAACTTTTTCACAGTGACTGCACCGTTTTACAATACCACCAGCAATGGAAGAAGGTTCATATTACATCATATCCTCTCTAACGTCTGTTGTTTTCTTTTTTTAAACAGCAATTCTAGTGGGTGTGAAGTACCATTTAATCAAAACATACAAAACATCATAAAGCTAAAGTGGTTAAAACAATCTCATACTCATATAATGAGAGAAATATTGAGTAATGGAAAAAAATGAGAGTCCAGAAATTAACCCATATATCTATGGTCAATTGATTTTCAACAAGGTCCATCCAATGCAGAGAAAATTGTCTCTCTAATAAATATTGCTGGGACAATTGGATTTCCACAAGCAAAAACAAAAAAAAAAAAAAAAAATGGTCCCAGGAATGTATTTCACATTATATAGAAAAACTGATTTAGAATGGATCAAAACTTCAGATGTAAGAATGAAACCATAAAACATTTAGAAGAAAACATATGAATAATGCTTTCAGACCTGGTTTTTAACAGTGGATTCTTAGAATTGACATCAAAACCATGAGCAACAAAATATAAAATACATTTGACCTTTGAACACCATGGGTTTCAACTGCATAAGTCCACTTATACACTGATTTTTTTCCAAGATAATGGATTTTGGAGAAACTCAATAACTAAAGGAAACCACAATAAAGGAATTCATAGCAAATGACTTGATAGAGATGACGGCTTCTGAACCAGTGACAAATAATGAAGAACAAGATGTAGAAGAAGCAGCTCCAGAAAACAAATTGATATTAGACAATCCAACAGAAAAATTCCAATTATTGTACAATGCTTTTTTTAATGACATTGATGTTTCTATGATATGAGCACTGAAACTAAAGCAGAGGAAAAAAGATTGATGGCATATAGAAATATTTTTAGACAAGTGAAAAAGCAATATGCCATACAGAAATTATGATGTATTTATGTAAAGTTATACCAAGGGTGTCTGCCCTTCTGCACCTCCTTCTACTTTCTCCACCTCTTCAACCTCTGCCACCCCTGAGATAGCACAACCAATCCCTCCTCATCCTCCACATCCTCAACCTACTCAACATGAAGATGAAATGATGAAGACATTTATGATGATTCATTTCCATTTAATGAATAGTAAATAATCATCATGCCATATAATTAATAGGGAGCTCTGGTGGCGTAGTGCCTAAGGCATTTGACTGCTAATCAGAAGGTTGATGGTTCAAACCCACAGGCCACTCCTCAGAAGGAAGATTGCAATCTAATTCCATAGTGATACTGCCTTGGAAACCCAAGGAGGGGTCGCATTTCCACTTAATGAATAGTAAATAATCATCATGCCATATAGTTAATTACCTTATCTGTTGTGTATGTGTGTGAATGTTTTCATGTGAAAATCTAATAACTGTACAGCAAGAACATTATTAATCAGATGTTTGTGTTATTGGTAAAATTTCTGGACAACAGTAGACTAGTAGTTGCTTGTGGAGTCAAAACCTCTATGTGAATTTTTGACTGTGGGACAGGGGATCAACACCCCTAACTTCCACATTGTACAAGGGTACATAAATGTATGTAATAAATAAATGAGACCTTTACTTAAATTTCTTTTTTAAAAAAATTTTGTTCATCAAATGACTTTATCAAGAAAGTAAAGACACAATGTATAGATTGGAAGGGCATTTTTTTGATACCATATAACAGATAAGGGTTTAATAGCCAAAATATATAAGGAAATTTTACAATTTAACAAAACACGAAAGACAAAGAACTCAATGAAAAAAATGGGCTGTTGTTGTTGTTGTTCTGTGTCGTCAAGTCAGACCCAACTCATAGCGACCCCTCCTTGGGTTTCTGAGGTGGTATCACTGTGGAAGTAGATCGCCCAGTCTTCCTTCCGAGGAGTGGCTGGTGGGTTTGAACTGCCAGACATCTGATTAGCAGTCAAATGCCTTAGGCACTACGCCACCAGAGCTCACAAAATGGGCAAGTGACTAAAATAGACATTTCACCAGAGGATATACAAATGACCAACAAGCACATGAAAAGATGCTCATTATTTAGGAAAATACCACCAGCAATTTAACAAAGCCTATTGACCATAGCTAATTCTACTCTGCTCAATTAAAATGATACCATCAAACTAGGATTTGGGGTAATTTTTAGTTGTTATATCATTTATAATTGGTTAATTCATGATA
>NW_006922098.1:328959-332095 GCF_000298275.1 Orycteropus afer afer | reverse complement strand
GCTACAATTCAAGTTCAGGAAAAATGCTCAGCCTCTCTCCCAGCCCACCATCCCTCAGCCAACAGTCTCTCACAGTCTCTTTACCAGCAGTGCTGGTCCCTCAGTGTCTCATTCAGCAATGTGTGTCTCTTGCGTCTCTTTCCCAGCAATGCGTGCCTCAGGAGCCTGTGTCTCTTTCAGCAGCACGTCTTCCTCAAGCAGCAGTCACAGCGGGAGAGTTCTGCCCCTAGGAAGCCTGCTTTTGAGCCCGGCAGAGTGGTCAAACTAGCCAATCATCGCATCAGAACTCTAAGAACCTGAGAGAGAATGGGACCCTCCCAGAACATTGTATTGTGCCACGCCCAACAGAAATAACCCAGGTGGGCAACTTTAGCAATCAGGAGCTCTTCAGTTGCTCATAGAAAATCCCATCTTGGAGTTTACAAAGACTTATGGGTAGAAAAGCCACACTAAGTAATTTACTACACCGCAGATGTGCAATAAGAAGCTTCTTCTACAGAATTTGGAGGAAACTTTCTATGTTTGGGGGCATATGGATAATCCTTGTATCATTGCACCAAACTGGTGTAATTGTCTGAGGCCATAGAAATGAGGCCTCTATGCCTGGCAAATAGTTGGCAATCAACAAATATTTGTTGACCAAATGAATGAATTAATGAAAGAGAATCTTAGAAACTAATATTAAAGTTATCAAGGATAAAGATGGCTCTTTAAGTATGTTGTTGTTGTTAAGTGTCATCTGGTCAGCTCTGACTTATAGTGACCCTAAGTACAACAGAATTAAACACTGCTTGGTCCTGCACCAGCCTCAGAATCCTTGCTATCCCTGACCCCATCATTGCAGCCACTGTGTCAAGCCATCTCATTGAGGGTCTTCCCCTTTTTCACTGACCCTCCACTTAATTAAAATGATACCATCAATACCCTTCTCTGTAGTAATGGTCCCTTCCTACAACATGACCAAAATAGGTGAGACAAAGTCTGGCCCTTCTTGCTTCCAAAGAGCATTCCATCTGCACTTCATCCAGGACAGATTTGTTCATTCTTCTGGCATTCTATGGTACTTTCAATATTCTTCTCCAACACCACAACTCAAAAGCATCAATTTTTCTCCAGTCTTTCATATTCACTGCCCAACATTCACATTCATATGAATCTATTGAAAACACCATGGCTTGGGAAAGGAGATGGACAGAGAAAGTGGTAAGACCCCTCAACAAGATGGACTGATACAGTGGCTGCAAGGATGGGCTCAAGTAAAGCAAGAATTGTGAAGATGGCTCCTGACTGGTGAGTGTTTCGTTTTATTGTCCGTAGGATCACTATGAGTTGGAGCTGACTGGATGGCACCAAACAACAATAACAACATGATTTTGTAAAGCATACAAATTATATGACAGACATAAATAAGCAATTTGAAATCATAGCCATCATTTCATTTACATAGGATTTTCAATGCATAAAATCACTCTTAATACAATTTATCCAGTATTTTTATGCACATTACTTCATTTAATTCTTCTAAACTTAACACTCAAACTAAAAAGCAAAACAAGCAATAATAGGCTGACTTATGAGGTAAGTAAAGAGAGACCTTAGATGTCAAGGTATTCTCAAATCCCTGTTGCTTTGGCATGTATCTGAGCGCAAAAATCTTTGTCTTCTGGCAACTTCTGCTAATAATCCTTCCATTTTGACACAAAAATATGTTTATACAAAAAATATGGAAAACATGACCACAACTTGGCAGCTTAAATATTTTGCCTTTGACTCCATGCTAATGAAGGAGTATAATTGATTCATTTTTTTTTATTGTTGTTGTTGTAGTTAGGTACTCTTGAGCAGGTTCTGACTCATAGAGACCCTATACACAACAAAATGAAACATTGTCCTGTCCTGAACATGACTCATGAAAAATAGTCCAACCTTTGATTTCTATATTATTTTTTCCTTTTTGTCTAAGATGTGTCTCTTGTGGACAGCATATTGATGGGTCATGTTTTTTTATCCATTCGGCTACTCTCTGTCTCTTGATTGGTGTATTTACTCCACTTACATTCAGTGTAATTACTGACAAGAATGAATTTATAGATGTCATTTTGTTATGCGTGTTTTCATGGTGTTGGTGATTTCTTTGTTCCATATAATTTTCTGTGCTGAGCTCATTTTGTTTGTGACTTGTGTTATCATCTCCTTCATTGCTATGTTTTAGCATTTGCTAAAATTTTGCTTGTCTTTTATATTTGGATGCCAAGGTTTACTATTTTTCTCTGAGATTACCTTGTAATTTATAATTTTCTTCCCAAGTTTAAAACAGCCTGTTCTATCTCACAATTATCTTCACTTCCTCACCATTTAAAAGTTCTGTAACTACACTATTTATTCCCTTTTTTTGGTTTGTAGTAGTCCTCACTTACAGTTGATGTCTTTGGTTCCTTGTTTACAGTCTGGTAAACTTATCTTTATTTGGATACTTCTATAACCAGGTTGGGTACAGGGTTATGTTAACATGTATGTTAATCAGTGGTTGTTTTTTGAGTTTGTTTGTTTTCTGTCTGAAGGACTCCCTTTAGCATCTTTTGTAAAGTTGGTCTGGTTTTAAGAAATTCCTTTAATTTCTGCTTATCTGGAAACATCCTAATTTCACCCTCATATTTGACAGACAATTTTGCTGGGTATATAATTCTTGGTTGGAAATTTTATTTTCTTTCATTTTTTTTTTTTTTAATTTTTACTGTGATTTGGGTGAAAGTTTACAGAGCCAATTCACTTTCCATACAGCACCTCACATACACTTTGTCTCGTGACATTGATGGCAATTTCCCACTGTGCAACAGGTCCCCTCCCACTTCCTCCCCACAGTCACCTCTTCCCTGTGTCCTTCCCTCCATATACTCCTACCCCCCAAGATGTCTCCCTGTGCATAACAAGCCCTTCTGTTCTCCCATGATTGATCTCTCCAAGGAGTATATCTTGTTGTTGTTGTTATTAAGTGCCGTCGAGTCGTTTCCGACTCATAGCGACCCCATGCACAGCAGAACGAAACACTGCCCGATCCCGCGCAAGCCCCACGATCCCTGCTATATGTGAGCCCATCATCGCAGCCACCATGTCAATCCATCTCGTTGAAGGCCTC
>NW_006922098.1:320887-325316 GCF_000298275.1 Orycteropus afer afer | reverse complement strand
ATGGCTGCTTGCAAGCTTTTAAGATCCCAGTCACTACTCTCAAAGTAGGATGTGGAACAATGTTTTTGTGTAGTATGTTATGCCAATTGAGCTTGATGTCCCCTGTGACTATGATCACAAGCCCACAGGTCCAACTACTCCCTCTCTCTGGGTAGCTGGTTGTGGCCAAGAATTTACTACAACCTCATCCCTTGTCAGCTCTACTATATACCTGGGAATTCTTACGGAACATACAAATACACTTGTAGAAACATTGTCTGCCAGCCCTATACATGGTCTTGGGCACATTCCTCCTGTACAAACATACCTAATTTTTCAGCCTGTTCACCTATCTATCCATCCGTATTCTTTCAGAGTTTTACATATATTATCCCATTGCCTTCTCGCCTGCATGGTTTCTGCCAAAAAGTCAGAGCTTAATCTTATTGGTTGGCCTTTGTAGGTAACTTTTCATTTTTCCCATGGTGCTTTCAGGATTCTTTCTTTGTCTTTGGTTTTGGTGAATTTGATGATGATATATCTTGGTGTTTATATTTTTAGCCTATCCTGTTTGGGATTCATTGAATTTCTTGAATGGATATATTCGATATATTCATCATATTAGGGAAAGTCTTCCAACAAATCTTTGACAATTTTCTCTGTGGCTTTATCTGTCTCTTCTGTTTCTGGAATTCCAAGTACACATAGGTTAGTCCTCCTGATGGTATTCCACATGAATCTTATGTTTTCGTCATTCTGTTTTGGTCTTTTGCCTAATTGATCCCTTAACAAAATAGTATTGGAGTATTTGTCTTCAGTATCATTAATTCTGTCTTCCATTCATTCAATTCTACTCCCTTGCCCATTCAATGTGTTATCTATTTCTGAAATCTTAATAGTAATCTTCTGGATTTCTGTTTGTTGTTTTTGTATCGTTTCTAATTTTTTGTTTTTTTTGACAATTTGTCCTTGTATTGTTTTCCTAAATTGTTCCAGAGTTTTGTTTGGGTTTGCCTTAACTTGGTCAGTTTTTTCCTTGATCTTATCAGTGTTTTCCTTGATCTGCCTTTAAATCCTTTGAAGGTACCCACATATAATTCTTTCGAATTCTTTAATAGGAAGTTCCTATGTTGCTTCTTCATCAGGGATTTTTTTGGGTTTGTAACCTGGTCCCTTGCTTCTACTACTATTTCTTGCTGTTTTGTGTGGACTGTGATGGTCTGTTGTCTCTGAGAGATTGTGGTATTTCTGTATTTATGTTTAATTTGTGGGTGCATATTGATGTAGTTTGCCCAAGATTTTTTTTTTTTTTCCTTTAGTTTGTTTTGACATATCTGTATGAGCAGGGTACTATTTCCTCTACTCGCTAATTGTTAGCACTTAGGCACTCAACACCTGTCTCTTGGTGGGTGTCATAGAGAATGAGAGTGTGTGCCCAGATCTCTGTTAGCTGTTTGTAAAGTCAGTTGAGAGTGAGTTGAGCTCGTATTGGCCACCTTCTATCATTGGATAGTTGGTGCAAAAGAAATAGTGGCATTGAGGTGTTGAAGTTTTCTGTAGATTTTGGAGATAAGTCCTTTATCATATATGTCATAGGCAAATATTTTCTCCCAATTTGTAGGTTCTCTTTTTACCCTTTTGACAAAATCTTTTGATACACACAAGAATTTAACTTTTAAAGGGTCTCAGTCATCTAGCTTTTCATCTATCTCCTGCAAATTCTGGGTTATTCTTGACAGTCTATTTATGCCATAAATTAGGGCTCCTAGATTTGCCCCTAATTTATCTTAGATGAATTTTATAGTTTTGGGTTTTACATTTAAGTCTTTGATCCAGCTTGAGGTTTTTTTTTTTTTTTTTTTTTTTTTTTGTGTGTGTGTGTGTGTGTGTATGGGGTGAGGTATGGGTCCTGTTTCATTTTTCTACAGGTGGATATCCAGTTTTGCCAGCACCATTTGTTAAAGAAGCTATCTCTTCCCCCATTTAATGGGCTTTGGGCCTTTGTCAAAGATCAGTTGTCCGTAGATGGATTGGTCTATGTCTGAACTTTCAATTATGTTCCATTGGTCTATCTGTCTATCATTGCAGCAATACCATGCTGTTTTGACTACTGTCGCTATATAGTAGTTCTTAATATCTGGGAGTGTGAGACCTCCCACTTTGTTTTTCTTCTTGAGAAGTGCTCTGCTTATTTGAGGTCCCTTTCCTTTCCATATGAAACTAATAATTAGTTTTTCCATACAAATACCTACAGTCCTTACAGAACCAATAGAAGACAGACACAGAAAAATTCCTCACAGACATCCCTACACTATGGGAGAGAGATCCAATAGAGTTATTACCTCAGGACCATAGTACTGGGGTACACCAGACTCAATTGGCAAAACAAAATATATAAAAGCATTGCTCTACATCCTACATTGGTGAGTAGTGACTGGGGTCTTAAAAGTTTCAAGCAGCCATCTAGCATGCAGCTAATGGTCTTCTAGTGTTGGAAGTGAAGAAGAATGCACACACAAAAAAAGGCATTTAGAAGCAATCAATCCTAGGGCATGATGACCCTCAAGACCAGAAGAACTGGATGGTGCCCAGCTACCAATGCCAACCACTCAGGAAAGGATCTAATCTGGAGATCCTGGACAGAGTGTGAGGGAAAATGTGAAACAAAATCCAAAAACTCAATAATGACCAGAATTACTGGTCAGATGAAGTCTGATAAGACTCCCAATACTATGGCCCTGAAATACATCTGGTGCCTGGAATAAAACTCACCCCCAGGGGCCGGCTCTCATCTCGATGGTTAGTGATATGTACATGCAGACCACTCAACTCAGGATGCTGTACCCACACACTCAATGGTAATACTTCCCCTAAAGCAATAAACCATGGGACACCAAAGGACCAACATTCAAACTGAGGAAATGCAGGACAAACAGGAGTACATAATTATGAGGGGCACATGGGGAGCATTGCAGGGTAGCGAGGGGAGGAGATTGGGTTATGGTTGGACATCGCGAATGGGGAATGAAACTAAATGTATGTGTGACTTTGAATGTAAAACAGGCTCTTAAAATAAAAATAAATAAATAATTTTAAAACATCTTTCTTGAGAAAAAAAAAAGAAAGAAATGGTGGCCCTCTTTCAGTGGGTGGGGCTGCAGGAAGTACAGGTGTGGTTACCTTGTGCGGGTACAGTTGTTGTCTCTCTCACACAGTCAGACAAAAATAAATAAATAAATAAAACACAAAAAAAGAACAAAAAGCTCAAACTGCATAACCAAACAGAAATAATCACACAAAAAATGAAATGCAATAAATAAGATAAAAAATAATCAAAATATATTTAAAAAGGATATATGAAATATAATTAGTAAAAGGGGGGCCCCACAATATCTGGGGAGGGAAGAATAAGAGCAAAGAGCAAAAGAATAGGGAAAACTGAAAAAGGAAAAACACGAGATGAGAAAAACCAAAGGAAAGAAAAAAGAAGGGAACCAGGAAAGGGAAGAGAAAAACAGAAAGAAAAAAAAAAAAAGAACTAGTGACAGGAAAGAGAAAAATAAGAACTAGAGATGGGAAAGAGAAAAAAAGGGGGGAAAGAAGGAAAGGAAAGGAGGAAAGAAGGAACATAAAAAGAATAATTTAAAAACAAAACTCTGGAAGTGGGCATGACACCCAGGCTCTGCCAAGGCACAGACTGGGATGGACCCTCCAGAGGTCAAAGTTGTGTGGAGTTGGTGGGGTGATGACCTGTTCACCAAGAAGGCACAGAGCACTAGGGTAACTAGGGGAATATCATACCTCTCCAGTTTTCAGTCTCCAGTGAGATTGCTAGTGCTGTCCTCAGCAGGCAGACCTCACTCCCAAATCAAAGTCCAGGCAAGAACGTCATCTGCACACCCTCAAAATGGTTGCGCCTGCCACTTGCAAACATCTAAAACGGCTGCTCCCTCAGAACAGTGGTAAGTCAGCTGCTATGTTTGTCTCCTTACTTACTGTTTCATTCAGGTTCTTCTACTAATTGATATTTAATTCTCTTCTTTATCACCCTTTCAAAGTGCAGCATTCCAGGATTATCTTCTGTATCAGTTTCCATTGGTTTCTCATTGCTTCATTGGAGACAGTCTGTGTAGCTTGCCTGCCTATTCCATCATCTTGCTGGAACTCCCCAAGATATTGTTTTGCTGTTGTACTTGTATTTAATTGATAATTCTACATTGATGTTATTCATACATCTTTCTTTTTATGTTTTTTGTTTTCATATACCTGAGTGAGTGAGACTGGTGAGCTACTCACTCTATTTACTGATTTGGCAGCACTTAGGCCATCACCACCTGTCTCCTGGTGGTTATGATAGAATATGAAAATGTGTGCACAGATCTGCTAGATGTATGTGTAGAGCATTTGAGGGTGGGGAGGCTGGCATTGTGCCCCATCTATTTTTGATCAG
>NW_006922098.1:319299-320372 GCF_000298275.1 Orycteropus afer afer | reverse complement strand
TACTTCCGTAGTGATACTGCCTCGGAAACCCAAGAAGGGGTCGCTATGAGTTGGGGCTGACTCGACGGCACATAACAACAACAACAACAACAGGTAAGGAGGCAAAAATATCCAAAGATGGAGCTTCTAGAGTTGAAATGAGGCAGATCATTTGTGATACGAGGGAAAAGAGAACCAGGATGTTGAAGGGAAAGAACAATCAAAAATGAAAATGCGCTAAGAGTGTGTCGTTTAATGTGTTGCTATTTAGCTGTCTCTACAATAATAATAGAGAATGGCAGGTATAATATTCTATTAGAAAACCTTGTAATCAGCATAGATGTGTTATTGCATCTACTCTCAGTAGTTGATGTGCAGGCTGTGCTGTATGCTAATTGTATTGAATATCACCAATAATGTATGGTAAATAATGAGTAAATTGAACTAAGAAAAGTCCAATCCAAAGGTTTTACCACAAAATTCAGCCATGAAATAAAATGGCAAAATCAAAGAGTAGTGATATTAACTATTGCTTGTTTTTATTGCCAGTTCCTCATCATTTGGGAAATACAATGTTCATGCTTTTGTAAAGGAAAGTAATCTACAAAAAACTACTCCAAAAAGTAATGTTTGAATAGATAAAATAAGCAAGGTAAACTCAAATTAAGAATGTAACATACGCTTTCCCCTCTTTCAAGTTTGCATTAACAAACATACCATTGTCAAACCGACTTAACAAATTACTTGTAGTCTCCAACAAACCATTAAGTATATGGTGGGTTTTTTTTTTTTTTTTTCATTTTAGTCTAGTTGTTTCCAGGACGAGAATGGCATGTATACTTTGATTTTATTTTCAACAAATATAAATTGTATAAATTTAGTTCCAATTCTTTCTGGATACTTGACGTATATCACAACATACTAGCTTAAAATTATCATTAATAGAGTAATTTTTTAAACAGCAATGGAAATGGATTTAGTTATATATGTTGTTGTTGTTATGTGCCGTGGAGTCAGCCCTGACTCATAGCGACCCCTCCTTGGGTTTCCGAGGCAGTATCACTACGGAAGTAGGATTGCCCAACCTTCCTTCC
>NW_006922098.1:315497-318934 GCF_000298275.1 Orycteropus afer afer | reverse complement strand
TTAAAAATTTCATTTCAAATAAATTTAATATATTTTAGCCCATCAAAAAGTATATATATCAAAGCAGTAGACATCATATATAATAATGTTCATAGTCAGATAGCTAAAGCAATCATTTAATATTGTTATTTGAATATTCCTTTTGTTTGTAGAATATTCACCACACACACAGTTATTAACTGTCATATATATTTAAAAAAATTCAGAAATAATTGCTAGATGAAATCACTTGGATTATTGCTTTAAAATTCTAAATTAAATCATGTAATAAAAAGTTAGAATATTTTTAACATTAGCAAAGTTTTTAAAACCCAAAGTACTTATTAATTATAAAATGAGAAATATCTCTAATATATGGAAAATTCACAGTGACACCAAAGTATACTGGAACACATATCTAAATTGTTTCATAAAGTAATCCAACTCCCAACTAATACCTTCCATAACATAGATATTTAACTATGTCTTCAAGACATGATTTTTTTTTAATTTGTTGACCCTTCCCTGTGAATAGCAGCAGTATAAGTAGACTGAAAGATCTGATGCTACTTTTTCCTTTTTCCCCTAAAAGTAAATATCTTTGCTTATAATTAATCTATTAATCATTTCACTTTGCAAAAGAAAGTTTAGCTAAAATGGAAAAGCATACTTAGGGTTTGATAACTGTAATGCAGAGCTGCCGAGACACCAGGACACGGAGTTGTTTCAGAGAAGCAGTTTATTAGCACTCCCAGGCGAGGTTCTCATTCCCTAGCATCAGGGCCAGAGAAGTCACACCCCCGGGCAGGGGGGGTAGATTCTTATAGATACAGAGAGGACCTAATTGGGGACACTAAGGAAATGGTGGGGTCCAATTAGATGTTGGCATGGGTCTGCACCTAATTACCATGAGGGGGCTTCACAGGAGGAAGTTTGTCCTCACGTGGGACTTTCCAGCCTGAGAGGGTTTTGCCACCTCTCTTGTCTTATCAGGTTGTCTCATCAGGGCCTGACACCTGGAGGAAGTTGCTAACTGAAATGTTGGTGGTTTGAGTTTGCTCCGGCCTAACAATAACAAGGGAGCTCTGGTAGCGTAGTGCCTAAGGCACTTGACTGCTAACCAGAAGACTGGTGTTTCAAACCCACCAGCCACTCCTCAGAAGGAAGATGGGGCAATCTACTTCCGTAGTGATACTGCCTAGGAAACCCAAGGAGGGGTCGCTATGAGTCGGGTCCAACTCGATGGCACATAACAACAATGACAATAACAAATCTAAATGGAAGGAAGTCATGTAAATGGCTATATTAGTGTTCCACAACAACCAAGATTCACCTAAACAGTCTCAACTGTTTGCCACTAACTTTATGCCCTCACAAAATGTCCTGCCATGTCCTAAATTGCATTTCAGTCATGGGTAATATGTCCTTATTTCGTTTGGCCCTCCCAAGTGATCAGGAATACTTTTCACTCTATTCTCAATTGGCTTGCTTCAGAAGTTACTGGAAATCAATTGAATCATGCACATCTGTTCTTATTTTCTATGTCAGTCAATTAACTACATTAATCCCCAAAGACCTCTGGGGCAGAAAGAGTTGTTGAGTTTGTTTTGGAGTGTATTTTACTGCTCATTAAAGGGAACATTAAAATTTAGTAGTCCCATTACCAAGATATAATTGGATTTATTCAAATTAAATTCTGTGGAATGTAACACGAATGGAATCTTCATGTCATTGAAATTCTTATATTCTGGGTTATACCCTACAAGTAGAGAGTACTAAATATATATGGGACAGGGCTATGGGAGGCTTGGTGTATATGTATAAATCAATATATGCAGATAATTGTCAAAATTCATTTACTATTTGGTGAGTGCTAAAGTACAAATTTTCTTCTCTGATAAAAAGGTGAGATTATGTTCTGTTAGCTATTGTCTTCAACCTCCCTGGAGCACATCTCAGAAAAGAGCTGGCATAAAGTGGATTACTTTTCAGACCTACTTTTTGAGAGCCAGTAATGTTTTGATGCATATAAGAAAAGAATTGAAATTAGAGTAGTATAGCATATAAAAATCTAAAGCAGAAATTAATTACTTGAAATTCAAGTAATTTTGATCTTCATTTCATTAACTTATTTTTCTTCTTACTCTACTTTTTAAATAATTGTAAAAAATATAAACATTAGAAGAAGGAAAATAAACATCTCACACTGAGGGTCTAGAATAACAGGCATGACAAAATGCAAACAAAGCTTTGGGAAGAGAAATCTGGCAAGAATAAGTGCAAGGCAAATGACAAGTGACATGTAATAAGAAGACAGTAAAGAGAAAATTACTTGTGTAATGCAAGTATGGATTTATAACAGTCTGGACTACAATGAATAGCAGTGAGAACAGGGAGAAGGAGAGAAAATTTGAGAGAGCTTTAAAAGAAAAAAAAGTAGAGAAATTGTACATTAAAGACAAGTAGTTGAATGAATTAAAATAACTGCAAGTGTTCTAACCTGAAAAATTGGAAGAGTGACAGAAATAGAAAGGAAAGCCACTTTTAGGAGGACACTGATTTCAATTTCAGGTATTTTGAACTTGAGATGTTAAGTGTGATATTATGTTGCATATGTCCCATATAGCACTATAATGCATGTAAAAGTTCATAGACATATTGATAGGTAGTTGAAGATACAAGAACACATGGAAAATATTGGACTGGGTCTGGAATTTAGGGCATACTCATAATTAAGTGGTAGAAGGAAAAGAAGACACATGTAAATATAAAGATCTTTATGCTTGGCAGGAAAGATTAAAATATTGTAAAAATAAAATGACATCAAGTCCAAGAAAAGCAAGTGTTTCTAGCACAAGTGGAGTGTTTTAGGAAAATGGAGGTAATTAAAAGCATTGAGAACTACAAAACCATCGGTTAAGTGCTGGACTACTAATCAAAAGATTCATTTTCACTCAGAGGCAGCTCTGAATCTACTTGATGGCAACTAACAATAACAACAACAAACAAACAAAAAAACCACTGTGTTTAGAAAGCTCTCTAGTAATTTTTGAGTGAATATAACTCAATCTAGTAATTGAGTGGATCTGCTGCAAAAGGCCTCTTGAAAGATCCAAAGATGTCCCTTTGAGAGTAGAAGTCAGAAAACTTGAACTTAATAGGAAATGAGGGTATAAGAAAAAGGAGATCAGAAATATCTGGCAGTAAATTGAAGGACAGTTTGGATAAAAGGTAGAAGGGGCAAGAATCATTTAGATCATCATGGCCATCATCAAATAAAATCTCAGAGAAATTAACTAATGAAGCCATTTGTTAAAAAAGTAAATAAATAAAAACAAATCCATTGCCATTGAGTCAATTCCAACTCACAATCTCAATTGGATTTCCAAGGTGTCTGAAAACCAAAAGGGAAGAACATGCTCGGCATTTCGCAAACTGAAAGAACTGAAGAAAAAATT
>NW_006922098.1:311025-313937 GCF_000298275.1 Orycteropus afer afer | reverse complement strand
GTGGCTGCGATGATGGGCTCAAGTATAGCAGGGATTGTGGGGCAGGCGTGGGATTGGGCAGTGTTTCTTTCTGCTGTGCATGGAGTCGCTAAGAGTTGGAAACGACTAGATGGCACTTAACAGTAACAACAACAAAATCTTTCAGGAAGTAGATTGCCTCATATTTTTTCCGCTGTTGGGTTCGAAATGCCAACATTCTGGTTAGGATGCAGTGCATCCATAGGCACTGCACTATCAGAGCTCCTCTGTTAGGCCCCCACATTTCAGTACAAAACAAACAGTGCATGACTTGCTTTCTTTAAGGTTCTGTTGGAGAAGTTAAAGGTACTTTTCTCAATTTCACTGCCTCAGTAGTAAATAAACCTAAACAAACAAGAAAAAAACACTCCACCTCTTCTCTTAACTAATATTTGTAAGAAAGACGGTTTTGTGCATTAAGAAATAAGGTAAAAATAATTGAAGGAATGAAGAGAGGGGAGAAATAGACACTGAATAGAAGATATATTTAAACATAAAAAAGAGGATGTTAAAATACATACACAGAAATGGAAGGATGAAATGAACTCCATAAGTTGATTCTTCATAGATTATCAAATATCAGCCAATGTGAAGTTCTTCTTTTCCTTAGTTGAACTAATTTATACAATGAGCATAAACTCTTTTTCCAAATTAAAAAAAAAAATCAAATAATATTAAACACAAAGAAGACAAAATCTTCACATCTGGAGCAATAAAAATAAAAGCATGATAAAAGAAGAAAAGATTGAAGTAGTCAAGGATTTCTTACTTGGAACCACAATCTACATGCATGGAAACAATAGTTAAGCAATCAAACATCATATTGCACTGGGCAAATCAACTGCAAAAGACCTCTTTAATGTGTTCAAAAGCAAAACTGTCACTTTGAGGACTAAGTTGCACTTGACCCAAACCATGGTATTCTCAAGTGCCTCATATGCATGTGAAAGCTGGACAATGAATAAGGAAGACTGAAGAAGGATTGATGCAATTGAATTATGGTGTTGGCATAGAATATTGAATTTACCATAGACTGACAAAACAACAATAAAATCTCTCTTGGAAGAATTACAGTCAGAGTGCTTCTTAGAAGTGACTATGCCAAGACTTCATCTCACATACTTTGGGTATTTTATCAGAAAGGAGTAGTTTCTGGAGAAGGACATCATGCTTGGAAGAGTAGAGGGTCAATGGAAAAGAGGAAGATCCTCAATGAGATGGGCTGCCAGAGGCTACAACAATAACCTCCAGCATAGCAACAATTGTGAGGGTAGCACAGAACTGTGCAGTATTTATTTTTGTTGTACATAGAGTCACTAACTGTCAGAACTGACTCCATGATACCTAACAAAAACTCAATCAGCTCAGTTTTAAAGCTAAAGATTTTTCATTCATTATTGTGAAACAGCTAAAAGTCTGGTTTTTTTCTTGATGGAATCCCTGAGACTGTGGCCCCTAGCTTCCCTTCAGGTCTGGAATTGAACCCACTTCTATGGCTTCTAGCTAAACAAAAGACAGGCATAAGAGCTGAACATTTACATTAGGTAGATCAATCACAGGAGAATAGAAGGCTGAGTATGCACATGGTGACAGCTTGGGGGGCAGGAGTGCATGGGAGAGAAGGACACAGGGAAGAGGTTGTTATGGGGAGCAAGTGGGAGGAGAGCTGTTGCATTGTGGGAAATTGTAGTCAATGTCATGAGACCAAAAAAAAAAAGAAAAAAAAACCTCATTGCCATCGAGTCAGGTCCAACCCATAGAGACCTCTCCTTGGGTTTCCAAGGCAGTGTTACTATGGAAGTACATTGCCCAGCCTTCCTTCTGAGGAGTGGCTGGTGAGTTTGAACCATCAGTTTCTGCTTAGCAGTCAAATGCTTTAGGTGCTACGCTACCAGAAGACCTCTCGTCATGAGACAAAGTGTATGTGATCTGCTGTATGGAAGATTAATTGGCTCTGTAAACCTTCACCCAAATTACAATAAAATTTAAAATAAATAAATAAATAAAATCTGGCTTTTTAAATTTCATTTTCTAGTGAGAAAACAAAGTAGCTCCTTTGGAGTGTCACAGTGAGTCAGGTAGCAGATTATGGTTTAAAACCAAGTTATGCTTCTTCTAATGCCACCAGGTCATGACGTTGCTGTTCTCATTACCTGGTGCTGTTCTGACAGGAATATACCACAAATGGGATGGCCTTAACAAACAGGAGTTTATTCTTACAATTTGGAGGCTTTAAGTCCAAGTTCAAAGTGCCAGGCTCTAGGGGCTAGGTGAAAGCCCCTCAACCTTGGGGTCCAGCTCTGCCTCCTGCTCCCGGCCCACTGGAGCTACAGGCATTTCTTCACTCAGACAGTTGCTGGTTGCTGAGGCTGAGAAGCCCCAAGGTTGACAAGTAAAAAGGCACAGTCCCTATGTTACCAAACCACATGGCAGGCCATTAACTTAAGTCCATTGTAAGTCCCAAGTCCATTGTAAGACCTTGGACTTACAACGACATGGCTACATGCAGGGTCCAAGCGTGCCACAAGCTAGAGACCATTCCCAAAGCTGCTGCTTATGTTCAGGAAGCAGACACATACCCAAAGGCAGCTACTCAGCTGCTCACAGTAGATTCCACTGTGGAGTTGATTACCAGTCTCATCATGGGGAATACTACCACCAACTGCCCAGCCACTCAACCAGGCCCAGCAAAGTTCACACACAAAAACATAACCACCATAGTTGCTTAGACAATTCTCTGTATAATTTGATTTCAATCTGAGTCAGAATGGTAATTAGCAAGCACTGCATAGAAAATTTGATATCAGGAGCCCTAAATGTGAATTGTTGCTCATATGAGCATTCAAAAATGTGATCTATCTGCCAGATTTAAGGTAATATTTCCTTGAACTAAA
>NW_006922098.1:308264-309148 GCF_000298275.1 Orycteropus afer afer | reverse complement strand
TTTCCAAGGCATTGTGACGTCATTGTATTTTGATCTCTGTTAACTGTACGTAAAGAGCAGCCAAGGGTGGTTCAGGCTCTTCTTGGTGGCTTCTTATCATTGGCCTGTTGGTGGAGAAGGAGGTAGTGGCTCTCACTCAGTAAGTGAAGTCGCAGATGGTGTGGGTGTAGTTGTGTCTTATGAGGACTCTTGTTGTCTCCCACTCAGTTAGACACAAATTACAATGGAATAACCATAAAAAAACTAAATGCCCATGGAAGAAAAACACCCCATGTAATCACACAGGAAAAGTAACCAAAAAAAGACAAAAGGGAAAAAAAGCAGAAAAAAACAATCAAACCTGCAATATCTGGGGATAGGGCACTAAGAAGAAAAAAAAAAGTAGGGAATGAGAATAATAAATGAAGAAAAAAACAGGAATAATGCAAAAAGGAAAACAAGGAATGGGGTTAGTCATGAGAAAAAAAAAGGTGGAAAAGGAAAAAAAAAAACCTTAAATCGGGGGAGGGGAGAGAATTTCAACCAAGCACAGGAAAAAGAAAGAAAAAATGTTGAAAACTAGGACCTGGTAGGGGAAGATTAAGAATAATAATAAAAAGGACAAAAGTATTAATAATATTACTTGGTTTGAAACGGGCAAATACAAGCAAACTAATCACTGCAAAAAAGAAAGTGAAAAAGAAAAAAAAAAAAAAGAAAAAATCGGTGGAGGACTGGGTAGGGTACCCAGGCTCTGTCTGAGCACACAGACTGTGATGGAGTTCCTGTGGGCCTAGAACGTAGGTGGATGGCCACACCTCCGTTCACCAAGCGGGTGTAGGGTGTAGTAACAAGAAGAATGTCGTACCTTTTCAGTCTTGCAGACCCCGAGTGTCCTTGGGGTT
>NW_006922098.1:306175-307768 GCF_000298275.1 Orycteropus afer afer | reverse complement strand
TTCTGTGTCTGTGTTAATTGGTTTCCCTTTTCTTTGTTGAAGAGTGTCTGTGCAGTCCTTTTGCCTAGTCCACCATCTTATGGGAACTCTCCCCCATGTGGTGTCTTAAATAAAGTTTTTAAAAAATCACTTGGTTATATGAAAATATATCTATTATTTTATATTAATTACATAGCAGAGTTGTATATGATGAAGATTTTATTCTTGGTAATGTATCCCCCTCTTTCTTTTCTCTTCCTACAGGGCATACCTGGAATCATTGCCAGTGTTTTATTGATATAAAGGGATCATTCAATTGTTTCATGACACTTAACACAATATAGAAAAATACTCATTTTTAACAATATTAGTGTTACTTATCACTGTTACATATAGCATGATTGTTTGCAAATAACTTGGAATTCTATACAAAGAATATTAAGGTGTACTTCTTAACTCTCACTCCCATAGTTAAACAAAGGCCTTTTCCTGGGTAATGGCTTGCTTTTTCAGATTTACAAGAAATTAATTGTGATCATGAGGCAAAGTGAAGTTTAGATTTTAGCCAATCATCATTTAATAACCACATATTGAGTTTTCATGATATGTATTTTACTCTGCTGGGTGAGACATAACAAAGCAAACAAACAAAAATCATCTAATTCATGGTCACCTGGCTTGATGAGCAGTGAGTTCAAAACTTCATTCAGGTCATAAACCTAAGTATATGATTTTAGCACTGTTAAGTAGAGTGGTACAGATAACAGTGAAATTAAGCAGAAGAAAACATCTGGAGTAGGTTGGAGTCATCAGAAAAAGCAGCATAAAAATAGAGAAAAACATCAAGAAAATAAAATTAGGTGATGGACAAAGGACTGCTAAATTACCCAAAATTTGCAGTGATTTGTTAGATTAAATAACTTACTTCTATTTATTTTTACCAAGAGAAAGCTATTATCATGGGGAAGCTCTCTTTAAATCTCTTGTACTAAAGCTAACTTTGGAAATTCATTTAAACCCATAAAAGGAAGAAATTGTCTGAGGGCTTCCTGCTATACTTCATTAGGCCACTAACATTTAAGGGGGATCATCACTTTTGTATAGAGATATCTACAAGGGCTTTTAAGGCATATGCAAGCTGAAACTATTCCTCTGGCAATCTAGTTGTCTTGTGAATATACTTCAGTGAAATTACTTGAAATAGAATATCAATTTGAGAAGAATAATGGCACTAAACATACTTTCTAGTGAAATATTTTAATATATGTACAACTACTATAGTGTTTGACTCTGACTTGTCACCTACTGAAAAAAAAAATTGTCTGAAATTTAAATTTCATTCTGTGTGCTGGCTTTGACCAAAAATTATAGTTAAATAAAACAAACAAAAAATATATATTTGCAGCAGATTTTCATTGGAGTTTGTGATAGTTGGAGTTGTGTGTCAACTTGCCTGGACCACAATTCTGTGTGGTTTAAGCTGTTGTGATGTGGTTATTCCCATGATAGGATCAGATGATTATGTTTTGAGCAGGCAATCTGTTGAAAGGGAGTTTCCCTAGGGGTGTGGCCTGCTTCCAGTATATCTATGGACATCCTGGGAAAAGAGACATT
>NW_006922098.1:305309-305975 GCF_000298275.1 Orycteropus afer afer | reverse complement strand
GGACTTGCTAGCTTCTATAAGTGTATGAGCCATTTTCCTAAGATACATTTCTCTATATATACTTATATATAAGCTTTACTTGTTTTGTTTCTCTAGAGAACCCAGTCTAACACAGAGTGATCTCCAATAATGCATTAAATGAACACCTTCCTTGGAGATGGAAGATCAAAAACAAACAAACAAACAAATAAAAACTTATCTACAACTCTCTATTTTTTTATGGATTCAAAATTCTTCCAAATATTTCAGTTATGGACTTGGCAAAATTCATGATTTTGATTCTGAGTTTCATGAACCAAATGTAGCACTTATATTCTCCAAAATATGTTCCTCAGTTAAAAAAAAATTTCAACAGGCCAGAGAAGCTCTACAAACTTATACATCTTATAATTAATTCTGAGACTTTTCTGTGTATCAACACTTACAAAATCCTTTTAAATCCCAATCTGACTCAAAATATTCCAGAACATAGAAAAGGATGGAATCCTCATAAATTCATTTCATGAAGCAAGCATAAACCAGATACCAAAAGCAGGCAAAGACACTAATAAAAAGGAAAACTACAGACCAATATCCCTCATGAACATAGACACAAAATTCTTCAACAAAATCCTAGCCAATAGACTCCAGCAGCATATTAAAAAATACTACATCATGACCAAGTGG
>NW_006922098.1:295267-304692 GCF_000298275.1 Orycteropus afer afer | reverse complement strand
AATCCTTGTTATACTTGAGCCCACCATTGCAGCCACTGGGTCAATCCATCTCATTGAGGATCTTCTCCCTTTTCACTGACCCTCCATTTGACCAAGCATGATATCTTTCTCCAGGGAATGGTCCCTTCTGACAACATGACCAAAGTGGGTGAGATGAAGTCTATTCTTTCTCACTTTCAAGGAGCATTCTGGCTGCACTTTTTCTAAGACAGATTTGTTTGTTCTTCTGGCAGTTCATAGTATTATAAGTATTCTTCGCCAACACCACAATTCAAAAGCAGCATGGATTACATTTCTTTCACCAAAAGATAATGTTTCATATTTTGCTGATGCACATATAAACTGGTACTTCCTTTCTGGAGAATAATGTAGTAAAATACACAGAAGTTTTAAGAAAAGGTACACCCAGAAATAGTTCTAAGGAAATATTCAGATGGTATGTGAAGATTTCTATCCTTCATGTTCACCGCAATATTTTATTTAATATAACAGGAAAGGAAACAATATCAATAGGCAATTGATCAAATAAATTTGAATACATCCTTACAGTGGAATAGCATGCAATAATTAAAGTGAAATTTTTAAAGATTTGGAGATGGAGAATATTTATGATATAATGTTAAGTGACATCATCAGGAACTAAAATTATACACGGAGTATCATCTCAAATTTGTAAATATATGTGTACCAATAATGACTGAACAGAAATATGATAATATTAACATCAGTTATCTCTCTTTGAAGGGAGATACTACTTAATAACTACCTTCTTTGTACTTTTTGTACTCAGAAATATATATATTTTTTACCTTTATAAAAAGTGACATTAATGATAGACTGATTCAGCATGTAGGTAATTGAAGGAAGAGAGGATGGATAAAGGAAAGAGAAGTGAGCATGTCTGTGACTTAAAGATTAGGGTGAGTGGAAAAGAGAAGGAGGAGGCACCAATAAAGTGAAATTAAATGGACTGAAAAATACTTACTTTGGCTGATAAATTACACATAAAGTAGCATCTCATTTCATGCATTCCAAATTTTACTTGCTTTATAGTGAATGCTGGTATGGATTCATTTCTCCAATTACTCGTCCAGCATTTTTTATACTATCAAATTCTCTTTCATAACTTTTTTCAATTTTTTTCCTCCATTGAGCTATAAAAGTGCCTTCTTCAAGAAACAAATCATCCTTGAGTCTGCAATTTTCAGTCCTTAAGCCTAAAAATTTAGAATCATTAATTAGGCTCTGTAATAAAAGTTTTTGCAAAGAAAATATATTTCACACCTCATTCTCTAGTTAGATTAAATATATTTGGCTCAAATGATGTCCTGAAGACTATGTCCATTGCTGCCACTTAATCTGTCACCATGTGTATAATTTTATCAGAGATTAGAATTTATTCTCCAATTCATAAACTTATGGTGTTATTCACCTAGAGTAAAGGCTAAGCACCTTGTGAATGAAGAATAAACTAGCAGATTGAGTGAAATGTCAGAGCATCATATTAAAATCAAGGAAAGAGAAATTTTTTGTGTTAGGGCAAACCACTATTTTTCTCTGGAAAATGTCAAACAGCCCTCTTTTCGTTTTTTCATACATTATGTAATTTCATGTAATAATTGAGGAATTTAAAGAAATTTATCAAAGTAGCATGCATTTTTTCAGAAACTGTTAAGATAGTTTAAAAAGAAATAATAAATGACTAATTTTATATCTATGCTAACCCCTTCATTATCTGGGCATGAGCTCCTAGTTATTTGGGAAAAGAACAATTAAATATATATTTGATACCAGTCTGACTTCATAATTTTTGAAGAAACATTTGAAAATATTGAACAAATTTTTCTTCTAAGTCTCCATGTACTTTCAAGTGTAGATGTTTTATATGCACATATATCTTTTTCTTTCAGAGAATATTCCCTTTGAAAGTATTTTATTTATATCACTTAATTGTGCACGTATAGACTGTATATCTTATAGGCCTCAAGAATATGATTAAGGCTGTGAAAATGTGCCACAAGTTATATGAGTTTGACTAAGGTACAAAATATTACATTCTCTTATCTCTTAGCAATCAAAGTTTCTGTAAATTGGTTTGAAATAGAGAAAATGATAGTCAAGTAATAAAGTTCTTAGATTAAGTGTCTGAAATTATTGAATATAGTAAAACCAAGAATTATAGTTGCAAATGGCTTTTTCCTCCAAAAAAAATAAAGTTTGTTCAAGTTTAGTTTATCTGTTTATATTCATCATCTGATTTTGCAGATTTTTGTTGTTGCTGTTGTTGGATGTTTTACAGAGGATCTAGTATATTCAAATATCCTTCATTTCACTTTTCTAACAGAATTTTAAAAATTGCTTCCCCATGAAGATTTTCAAGGGAAATGGGATCATTCCTCATAACATTTTATTGTAAAAAAGAATTAAAGATAATTTCACAAAAGCAAGTAGAAATACACTTATTTCTCATCAAGTCACCATATCATGTAATGACAATTATGTTCTGGTTGGAAACACTGAACTGTAGAAACACAATTCCATATTTGCTTAGCATAAAAAATATATATATTTCCATTTTATTTATTTATGGATTCCTGCTTCATTAAAAATAAAAATCCATTTTTGTTCCCTTGAATGTTATAAGGAAATATTTTCATTTTCATTTTTAGGCTGTTTATATCAAATCAGTGTTATAAGTGAAATTATAACAAATATAAAGATCTTTAAAACTAAACACTTTAAATATATCCTCCCTTAAGCAATTCATAATTGGAAATCAAATTGAGTGTAATTCTTACCAAATTTAATTAATGTGTCGCTCTTAGCTTTATTTTTACCTAGGAGACAGCAGGCATAGTACTTCAGCAATATGTGTGATTAGATTACTGACAAGGTAATTTATTTATGTGGTCCAAGTCCACATCCTATTGGTTGTTGCTCAGGTATGATTCCAATTCCTATGCTATCTACTGATAGGAAAGAATCAGAAAATATGACATTATTGTTATTTAATTATTCTTTCTATTAGTCACTGTTTTTCAACCTCATATCAGTTATGTTCAGTGTATAAAATAGTAGTTTTATAATTCATATATAATTATTTATATGATCAATTAAATGGTGAGGTAAACAAAAGAATGGCTATAAAGAAAAGAAATGATAACTTGTATCAGTCTTCTATTTGTCATTGAAAATTGTATATGTAGTGTTTGCTCTAGACTGGCTCAGGGCAGGTTAACTCCAGAGAAGAAGATGAGTAATGGAGCATCTGATTGGTATTATGTCAATCTGGAGTGATTTGGAGGTTCTTTAAATAAGCCAGAGTTGTAGGTCCACTTTGATGGTAAATCCTCACATCATGCCAGAACTTCATAACTGAAATTTACCTACAAGCTGACATAGATTTAGGCCTCTACAGTGAGGTCAAAATAATTGTTAGAAATCAAGGGTTAAAACAGCCAGTTAAGCAATTCTTTGTTCATTAAGATACCCTTTATCCAGTCTTTGACTTATTCAAAATGATCTCTAAAACAGAGTAATATCAAGAAGATAACAGTGACAAGTTATTAATTAAGGAATATTTAATTTTGCCCTAGTATGCATGAATCAGAGGAAACCATATTTTCTGAAAAACAAACAAAAATGAATCATCTTTATAATGTTTGGGGTGGTGTGGGGATTGCAATCAATGTCAAAAAACAAAATTTTTATGAATTATTAAATGGAAAAACAATTTGCTCTGTAAACTTTCACCAAAATCACATTAAGAAGAAATACAAAGAATAAGGGGGCCATTTTATCTCCTTTAATCCAATTAATCCAGTACCAATTGCCATTGAGTGAATTCTAACTCATGCTGATCCCATGTATCAGAGTAGAACTGTGCTCTATAGCATTTTCAATAGTTAATTTTAATTTACTAGGCCTTTCTTCTGAGGTGCCTATGGGTAGACTTGAATTCCTAAAGTTTTGGTTATCAGTTGAGTTCTTAACTCTTTGTGCCGCCCACGGACTCCGGAAATGAATTAGCAGAGACAAACGAATATCTGCTACACCATACATAGTACATCTAAGGCATTTGACTGCTAACCAAAAGGGTTTGGAGATGGTGGGAACAAATGCTATGGAACCCATGGGATTGGACTGCCTCTTAATACTCCTTTACCAAATAGTTTTGGTCAATGAAATAATGTCACAACCCAATGAAAAGACTTCCAGTGACTCCATTCTCTTCATATTGAAGATCTGATTCACCCTATCAGGTAGAGAAACTGGTTTAGACAAGATGTTGACAGAAGTTAAGGGGAACATGAAATAGATGGCAGAAGAAGGTAGTTACTATATTAACCAAAACCAAACCAAACTCACTGTCTTCGAGTCCATTCTGACTCATAGAACCCCCATTGGGTTTCTGAAGTGGTAAATCTTTACAGAAATTAGTTTGCCTAGTCTTCCTTCTGTAGAGTGGCTGGTGGGTTTGAAAAACAACCTCCTGGTTAGCAGTCAAATATCTTAGACACTATGCCACCAGAGCTCCTGGGACTGTATTAGGCATATTTTATTAATTTACTTTTTACATAACATTAAGGGATGAAGCTAGGACCTAGAGCCAGACTGGCATAGTCTGCGCTCTTAGCTCTGTGTATACTGTAAATACTACCTTGGGGTCACTATGCATGGCTCATAGGTACTCACCCAATAACCATGATCTGTTACTCAGGCCAGGGGCCTAATAAAAAGCTTCCTGTTCTTCCCCTTATTTAAAATAAATTTTCTTTCTTTCTTTTTTTTTTTTTTCTACAGCCTTCCCTCATCTGCACTTAAAAGAGCTAGATTTCCTTCCTCTTAGAAAAATGCTTCCAGAGTCAACTGATAGCAACTGAAAAAGTTGAAGTATCCAGTTTTTGTGACATTCTGCTTCTCTCTCTTTCTCTCTCTCTCTCTCTCTCTGTCTCTCTCTCTCTCTCTCTCTCTCTCTCCCTCTTCTTCTCCCCCTCTTGTCTCCCACTCCCATTTGTCTCCAGTGAGTCCTGCCTTTGGGCCAGAACAACTTTAGTTAAAAGCAAAGGTGTGTCAACAATATCAAACCACTATATATCTAGATAATTCATTTTCTACAAATTGTATGGGCAATGAGGATATTCCCTTCCACATTTAAAGGTAACTGAAGTAAATTTCAATAACTTGGTATATGTTTTTGAAAAAAAAATCTAATGCAAAAATTCCTCAACTTTCTGCTTTTACTTTTTGAAGAGCATTCTTATAATTTAAAGAGAAATGCATTAGTAAATAGATGTACTCGTTGTAACATCACTTTCAACATCAGCAAATCAGAATTTTTAGAGGTGAGATGTCATGAATAAAATACTGCATGAATGAATCTTGCTGATGCTAGCAATTATGTGGACTATATGTAACCAAAAGTCTACAGCAATTGAAGGAAAAAAAATAATTAAAGATGCAAGTAAAAGTTTATCTGACCTATGCACCAGATGCAATCCATCTAGTTCCTTAGAATTACTTCTTCAACAAGCATAACACTAATACCAAAACAAGGGAAAGACACTACTAGAAAGGAAAACTACAGACCAGTATCATTCATGGACATAGATGCAAAAATCTTTAACAAAATCCTGGCCAAAAGAATCCAACAACATATCAAAAAATTAGTACATCTGGACCAAGTGGGATTCATATCAGGTTTGCAAGGGTGGTTCAGCATCAGAAAATCAATGTAATCTACCACATAAACAAAAGAAGGAAAGGGATCATATGAATATATCAATTGATGCAGAAAAAGGCATTTGATAAAATCCAACATCCATTCCTCTTTAAAACTCTCAGCAAAATAAGGATAGAAAGGAAATTCCTCAACAAAATAAAGGGTATATATGCAAAGTTAATAATGATGGCCAACATCATTATTAATGGAGAAAGACTCAAGGCATTCCCCTTACGAATGGGAACCAGACAGGGATGCCCTCTATTTAACATTGTATTGGAACTCCTGGCCAGGGCAATAAGGCAAGAAAGAGAAATAAAAGGCATACATAATGGCAAAGAGGAATTAAAACTATCTCTATTTGCAGATGATATGATCCTATACATAGAAAACCCAAGGGACTCAATAAAAAGACTAGTGGAACTCATAGAGAGGTTCAGCAAAGTGGCAGGATACAAGATCAACATACAAAAATCAGTTGGATTTCTCTACACCAGCAAGGACTCCTCTGATAAAGAAATAAGAGAAACCATACCATTAACTATAGCTACAGAAAAATAAAATATCTATGAATAAACCTCACCAGAGACACAAAATTCCTATACAGAGAAAACTACAAAACACTGCTGAAAGAGACAAAAAGGGTACTACATAAATGGAAGAACTTGTCTTGTTCATAGATAGGTAAACTAAACATTGTGAAATCCAGATTTCAAAAAAAAAAAAATTAAGGACATGGAAAGACTAATTACTAATTTCATATGGAAAAGAAAGAGACCTAGAATAAGCAGAGCACTTCTCAAGGAGAAAAACAAAGTAGGAAAATGGTTAAGGCTACTTTAGAAAGTGAGGTTAACTTGACAGTTGAAAGAAAGAAAAAGAAGATAGAAAATCTCAAGGGGATAGTATGGTCTAACCCCATGCTTGGAAAATAGTAGTAGCTAAGTATTAAATGAAATAAAGATAGTGAATGCATTCATTCATTTTACAAATATATATTGAGTACCTACCTTGTACCAGGCATTTCTTGATATACTGAAAATATTGTAGAAGGAAAAAAGAAGTCAAATTCCTTGTCCCACAGGAAATCACATTTTGATGAAATCAAATGAAACTGACACTTAATGAGTGAAGGAAAAGACTTATTGGATATGATTAGAAAGAAAATCAGGGATCATATCCTGCAAGGCCCTTTAAGCCACAGGAAGGAGATTGTATTTTGTTTTAGGCTTGATAGGAAGTCATTAAACGGTTTTAAGCAAGAGAATAACATTATCTAATTGATGTTTTTAAAAGATTACTCTTGTTTCTCTGTGGAGAATCATTTGGATGCGGTCAAGATTGGAAGCAAGGAGACATAAAAGACTATCCCAATGAGAGATACTGATGAATTGAAATAGGATGGTGGTAGCTGTGGTAGAGACAAGTATATAGACTCAAAGTATGCTTTGGTAGTTGAGTGAATAAGACTTGATTAATTAAATGAGGTGGGTGAGGGAAAATGAGAAAACAAGCACTACTATAATTTCCTTGGATGGTGGAACTGTACTAAGAATGGGGGGAAAGGAGGATAGAGCAGATTAAGGGACAGAATCTATTTTGATTGTGTTGAATTTTACATGTCTGTTAGATATCCAAGTAAAGTTGTCCAGAAGCCAGTTGATAGTCATGTCTAAGGGCTTAGATATACTTTTTTGAGTCTTAAACATGAAAAGAGTATTTAAAGTAATGAACCTTGATAAAATTAATTAGAGAAAGAAGGAGGAACCTGCCAAGCAGAATGAGAAGGTACAGCCAGTGAGGAAAAAGGAAACCAGGTTTAGTAGTTTCTTAGGGCTGCTGTAAAAGAGTACCACAAATTGAGTGGCTTAAAAAACAGAAATTTATTATCTCATGCTTCAAGAGCAGTGTTTTTGTTCTTGTTAGCAGCTGTCAAATCAGCTCCAACTCATAATGACCCTATATACAACAGAACAAAGCAGTGTCCAGTCATGTGCAATCCTCACAATTCTTGTTATACTGGAGCCCATTGTTGCAGAAATTGTGTCAATCTATCTTTTTGAGGGTCTTCCCCTTTTTTCACTGATTCTCCACTTTACCAAGCATGATATCCTTTTCCAGGGAATGGTCGCTACTGTCAACAATAGGACCAAAGTAGCCAAGACAAAGTCTTGTCATGCTCACTTCCAAGGATCATTCTTCCAAGATAGATTTGTTTGTTCTTCTGGTAGTCCATGGTACTTCCATATTCTTCACCAACACCACAACTCAAAAGCATCAACTGTTCTTCAGTTTTCCTTATTCACTGTCCAGCTTTTGCATGCGCATGAAAATATTATGGCTTAGATTAGATGCACTTTAGCCTTCAAAGAGACATCTCAGCTCTTCAGCACTTTAAGGATTGTCTTTGCAGCAAATTTGCCCAGTGCAGTATGACTTCTGATTTCTTGACTGCTGCTTCCATTGGTGTTGATTGTGAGTCCAAGAAATATGAAATCTCTCACAACTTCAATTTTTTCTCCTTTTATCATGATACTTCTTATTGGTTCACTTGCAAGTCTTCCTCCAATCCTGGAAGACTGAAGTCCAAATTCAGGTTGTTGGCAGGGTCATGCTCTCTTTGAAGGCTGCAGGGAAAGAGCCTTCATTTCCTTCTAAATTCTGTCAACATAACTCCAATCTTTGCCTCTGTCTTCTCTTGGCCTTCTCTGCATTTATCTTTGTGCTTTGACATGACGTGTCTCTCTGTCTCTGTGCCTCTTCTCCTCTTCTTGAAAGGAAACAGCCATATTAGATACACAGGCCACCCTACTCCAGTGTGATTGTGTGGTAATTTAACTAATTATATCTGCAAAGATTCTATTTCCAAATAAAGTCACATTCACAAATGAGAGGGGTTAGAAATGAACATATCTTTTGAAGGTAACACAAATCAACATATGAAACAAGGATAAGTTCATAGAAGCTAACCATCAAAAGTCTTTGAAGATGGGGAGCTCTGGTAAGAAGGCAGAATAGGCAGACAGACAACATAGACCCTCTTCAACAAACAAAAGAGGAATCAATTAACACAGATGCAGAATATAATCCTGAAGCTTTGAAGGGAAGAATACAGAAGTGGACTAAACTCCAACTAGTAGAAGAACCTGCATGAAAAATATAAAAAAAGGAGACATACGGAGTGGTGGATCATCAAGGATCCTGATGGCACGCACAGCTTTGATATTGCCAAGTGGGGTTGTTGTGTTGTTATTTGCTGCCAATCAGACCCGACTCTTAGCGACCCCTCCTTGGGTTTCTGAGATGGTATCACTATGGAAGTAGATTGCCCAACCTTCCTTCTGAGGAGTGGCTGATGGGTATGAACCGCCAGCTTTCTGGTTAGCAGTCAAGTGCCCTAGGCACTGCGCTACCAGAGCTCCTTGCCAAGTGGGGTTAGGACCTAAGAATTAAACTAAAAACCAGGGGCTACATGGAGGACTGCACTGGTGGCTGGTGAATAAAAGGGGAAGCAATGAAGGAGACAAACTAAGCTATGGACTTTTGACTGTCCAGAGGGTGCAGCTCTTTTGAATGTTTACAAGTGGTTCAAACATTTTGAATATTTAAAATGACAGCATTCTCTCAGATTCCAGGAACCTAAGAATAGGTTCTACTTGCCAGGGACTGCAAAGACATACTGGACACTGAGGACTGGAAAAGT